>NC_138382.1:75255617-75274109 GCF_054177405.1 Leptonychotes weddellii | reverse complement strand
ATTGATGATGGTGGTGAGGCTGATGTGGATGGTGGTGGTGGTGGTGATGGTCACAGCAGTTCCTATGCCTTGAGCACTTATTATTTTATAAGCTTGAGCTCATTCCTATTTTTTTTTTCCATCTCCCTGTTACAACTGAGGATACCAAGGCTTAGAGAGAAAACAAAGCCCTTAGTGTAGGTCAAAGAGCTAGTAAGTGTAGTTAATGTCTGTCCTGGTTTCCTGGGGCCACCGTAATAAAATACCATGAATTGGGTGGCTTTATACAACAGAACTTTCCCTTCTTGCAGTTCTTGAGGCTAGCAGCCCACAGTCAGGGTATCAGCAGGGCCATGCTCTCTCTGAAGGCAAATAGCAGCAACCCTTGGCGTTCCTTGGCTTGTAAACACATAAGCACTCCAGTTCTGCCCCCGTTATCACATGGCCTTCTCCCTGGACTGGCTCTGCATCCCTCCTTCCGATGAGAACACCAGTCATATGCGATGAAGGGCCCACTCTACTCCAGTATGAGCTCATCCTAATGCATTACATCTTCAGTGATCCTATTTCCAAATAAGGTTATGCATATTCTGAAATTCTAGGAAGGACACGAATTTCGTGAGGACACTGTTCAACCTAGAACAATATCAGATCCACTTGCTTGGCTCCAAAGCCTGTACCCTTTGCCACCGGCTTTCCTGTCTCCAAAAACCACGGTGGCGATGGTGATGACACTTTAATATTTTAATATGATTAACTGTTTTAATACTTAGTTAAGCATCAGGTGCTGTTCTATGCACTTGGCACACATTCACTTAGAAAAAAAAAAACAGCAACCAGAGAAGTCGACTATTTATTATCCCCATTTCACAGATGAGAATTTGAGGCCCAGGGAGGTGAAGTGACCTGCCCAAGGTCTTACAATGCGGAAGACGTGGAGGTGGGATTCAAAGCTGATCCGTCTCACCACACGTTCAAGATCTCAGCCACTGCCAAGCTGCAGATACTCAGAACTCATTCCCTTGTTCCCTAGTCCCTCATTCTTGTTCCTGGAGGGGGAGAGAGGCTCGTGACTGAAGGTGGGCACTTGCCAAACAGCTGGGCAGATGTGGCGTGCAGTCCCTCTGAGCAGGGCCCGCCGGCCGCCTGCAAAAATCATTAAACCCATGACCTTGGCCCCACTTGTGCTGCCCTTGAGCATCTGAGCCCCAGAAGCCTGGCCCGGAACCATCTCTCCTCAGGCAGATTTTTTCCGCTCCACCAGAGGAGGGTGTGGAGCTTCTGGGACATGGGAGGATCATGCACAGGATTGCACCCAGCTCCTCACCCAGGTGATGCCCCTTACCCAGAATCCTGTGCCCCAGTGTAGTTGGTCAGGGCCACAGCGAGGTGCCAGAGGTCCAGCCTCAGAAAGACCTCATGTCATGGACTCTTCCCAGGGTCTGCTCTTCCCCTCTCCTCCTCGAAAGCAGGGCTTGAATCCTGGTGCCAATTCTGGATTCACACCTGCCCCCCTCCTCCAGCTGCAGTCCCCCCAGGCAGGGTCCCACAGTCTGCCACGATCATGGGCAGGTTGCGTCCCCTCTCTGGGACACAGTCTTCCCATTTCTAAGGCAGGGGCTAGAGAAAACGAACTCTAGCCTGCTAGAATTCCAACAGTTCCTGAGCTTGGGGCTGGGTGAATGTGATTCCCTTGAAAATACCCACAAAGGACAGACATGGTGGGGCAGGAAGCAGCTAGGCAAGTGACTCTGTCCAAAGAACCAAAATGGCCCCAGAACCTTCCTCCACCTCCTCCTTCATGTCCAGGAGTCTAGAACCTGACGCTCCTGAAGGCCTCCTCAGGAGGGCCCCTCGTCCTGAACACCCAATGGATCCAGGCCCTGCCCTGAGTGTCCACATCAGCCAATCCCTGCTGTCTTCAAGGAGAGGTTCACATCCACATTCCTGGCAGCCTCAGAGCCATTGTCTCTGCTGTTCCCTCAACCTGGAGTGCTCTTCCCCCACCCATCCAGGCTCTCCCCTACCCACCCAGCTTCTCTCCACCTCAGCTGGAACATCACTCCTGTATCCCCACTTCGCAGAGCAGCCAGGACCTCTTTGTACAAGGGACCACACTGTGGCTAATGAACTTGGCCCTTTGCTGTGGGCCGGGCTGGACTGAAGGTGGCAGGGCAAGCTGGCACCTGCCTGGCCCGTGGTCATCCTTCGAGAATCACCTATTGAGCGAGTGAATAATGGGTATGTCAGGGATCCCTGGGGACCAGAGTAATGCACCCAGCCCACCCCAGCCCCTTCAGGCAGACTCCTGCCCTCAGACCCACTACATCCTTACCTTGCCACTCCTCTCTCAAAGGCATCCCCAACCTGTCTTTCTCTTCACACCTCTGCCCTGCACAGACTCATGCCTGGAAAGCCCAGGCAGGAACATTGCCCTTGGATTAGGTACCAGCGACGACAGGAATGCACCTAATCCAGTTTACAGCTCGCGGGCAGCTCAGAACCCCCAGCCTCCAAGGAGAGAAGCACAGGGACCAGGCCACAGGGTTGGACTCACCCCTCGGAGCAAGAACCAATCAGATCTATTTCATGATGAGCTGTTGGTTAATAGCAACATTGCTCCAGGATGACAGTAGACACACACACACACACACCCACTCCCACACCCACACACACACAATCTGCAGCCAGAGGCCGAGCCGCCCCAGCTCACAGGCCACGCTGTGAGCTGAACACATTGGCCTGCCTGCATCCTCGCCCCTGACTGCCTAACACTCCTCCTCCCCGAGGCAAGCTGACGGTGCACCTGGCGACCCAGAGAAGATGCTCAAACTCACTAACAATCAATCATAGGCAAATTAAAATGGGACACCATTTCACACCTAGCAAATTAGTGAAGAAGAGAAGAATGATGTCCCCAGATGCCAGCAAGGTGTGGTGTGGGGGAAAAACACAGTCTCATACTCTGCTGGTAGGATGTCAGGATGGTACAGCGTTTTTGGAGGACCGGTTAGTGATAGCTATCAAAATTTAAAATGCTCATGTGCTTTAACAAAGCAACTGCATTTCTGGGAATCTACCATACAGATATGTCTGCGAATGTGTACACGTTTGTTGTCAAGAAACTGAAAGCAGGGCACCTGGATCGGCTCAGATGGTTAAGCGTCTGCCTTCGGCTCAGGTCATGATCCCAGGGTCCTGGGATGGAGCCCCGTGTCAGGCTCCCTGCTTGGTAGAGAGCCTGCTTCTCCCTCTGCCTCTGCTCCTACTCCTGCTTTCTCTCTCTCTCTCGCTCTCAAATAAATAAATAAAATCTTAAAAATAAAAAAAGAAAGAAACTAAAAGCAATCTATTTTCCACAATATGGGAATGGCTGGATAAATCAAGATAGGATTAAGATAAATGAACGTCCCTTCTGTCACATCTTATGTAGTCATTAATATCAATGAGGTGGTGGGCGCCTGGGTGGCTCAGTTGGTTAAGCGACTGCCTTCGGCTCGGGTCATGATCCTGGAGTCCCGGGATCGAGTCCCGCATCGGGCTCCCTGCTCGGCAGGGAGTCTGCTTCTCCCTCTGACCCTCCTCCCTCTCATGCTCTCTGTATCTCATTCTCTCTGTCTCAAGTAAGTGAATAAAATCTTTAAAAAAAAAAAAAAAATCAATGAGGTGGATTGATATTTCCTAACATGGAAAAATATCTGGTGTATCGCATAGGAAAGACAAGCAAGTTGCAAAACAGTATGTGTTGCATAATTCCATTTTTTTTAATAAAAAATTAAGTATACACACAATTACACACACACCGTCTGGGAGAATGTAAAATGATTAATAGTGTTTGCATCCCTTGAGAGTCATATTATTAGAATATTTTACAAGCGCATATTAATTTTACAATTTGGGGCCTGGCTGGCTCAGTCGATGGAGTGTGCAGCTCTTGATCTCAGGGTCATGAGTTCGAGCCCCACGTTGGGTGGAGAGATGACTAAAAAAGTCAATCAATAAACTTTAAAAAAAACTTTCGCAACTTGGGGAGAAAACTTAATAATTTAAGTTGTTAACTGAAAGAGCTAACTAAGACCTGATGCCAACACTCAACAAAGGGCACACAGAGAGAATGTCCCTTACTGATCTGATACGCTGAAACAAAACGCAAAGCTCCCCAAATAAAACACTGGCCAATGGGATCCAGCTGGATAGGAAAGAATCATCCGTGACCAAGCAGGGCTTATACAAGGAATGTGGAAGTCGTTAAAAATTAAGGAATCCCATCAATAGGTCAACAGGAGAAAGAGCTTACAAATATCTCAACAAAGCCAGAAAGCCACTGGCTAAAATCCAGCGCCCCTCCCTGTTCAGGTTTTGTTTTGTTTTGTTTTGGGGTGTTGTAGTTTTGTTTTGTTTTGTTTTTTGTTTTACCCTTAGTAAACTAGGAATGAAAGCATCATCTTCCTTCACTTGTTGAAGAAAACCTCAAACCAAAAGCCAACATCACACAGCAGTACATGATCAGAAGCAATGACAACAGCCATGGTTTGTGTATTTCTCATTGTTCTGAAAGTTCTGGCTGATAAATAACACAAAACATTTCAAAGAAGTGAAATATGTGATTGGAAAAGTGAGACAATATTATGATTTGGACAGGCGATGGTTGCCAGCCTAGGAAACTCAAGCCATTACCCAAAAAATTGAAAAAAAAAAAAATTAGAAGTAGTTAAAAAAAAAAAAACTTCAGTAAGAACGTTGGAAACAGAATAAATATATGAAAATGAATTGCCTTCCAACATACCAACAATACTCATTTGCAAAAAATGTAACGGAAAAAATTTCCTAGTCAAAATAGTAACAAAAAAACAAAATACTTAGAAATGTTCTTTAAAAGAAATGGGTGGAACCTATAAGAAAAAAAATTATAAATCTTTACGAAAGGAAATAAATATGCGAACAAAGGAAGAGGCACGCGTCCTAGATGGAAACAACTGAATTTTTTTTTTAATGACAATTTTCCCCAAATCTAGATTTCACACAATTCCAAGCAAAATCACAGTAGGAATTTCTGGGGGGAAGTTGACTAAGTTTTTCTGTTTGTCATCTGAAAGAATACATGTTCGGGTGCCTGGGTGGCTCAGATGGTTAAGCGTCTGCCTTCGGCTCAGGTCATGATCTCAGGGTCCTGGGATCGAGTCCCGCATCGGGTTCCCTGCTCAGTGCAGAGCCTGCTTCTCCCTCTCCCTCTGCCACTCCCTCTGCTTGTGCTCTTCTGTCTATCTCTCTGTCAAATAAATAAATAAAATCTTTATTGAAAGAATACATGTTCAAGAATATTTTGAAAATAAAGAAGATGAATCAAAAGATTACAAACAAGGGACTGGCCTAAGTTACTCTGCAAATAAAACCGTCTGTAAGGCAAAAGAAGGGACTCTAGTTGTTTCTCATGGGGTACGAATTAATGCTAAAACCACTTCTCCATATACTGGACCGGAACCATTAAGTAAACACATGGTGGATGGTGGGTGGTGGGAGCAGGTTTGTCACTGTTGAAGTGGGAGGTCATAGATAAGCAAGGGGAGGAGACTGGAATGATCTACATGGTAATAAAATCTGAGTTGGAGACATCAGTCCAAACTCACATCCAGCTTAATATAGACACAGATGGCAACATATAGAAATACTTATAGATACAGTTATATATGTAAGTTACCTATACGGCATCCCTTCCTTGGTCTGTCAGCTAAGGGTCTAGAAGCAGTGACTCCCCAGTACACCTAGCACTCACATCCTACTTCCTAGTACCATTTTTCAATAAAAGGAGCCAGGGATTCTTGGATAAATTGCTAGATCTAGGATTGGGGCAAGAAATATGTAAGATGAGTCTTGAACACCTTACAGTACCAGAAAGTAAGACAGTGCTTTAAAACACACACACATAATGGGAGCATGTCAAAGGCACACAGAAGCCAACAGAAAGAACGTCCAATGACCAAAAAACTGAGCAACAAAATAAAGTAGTATTGGTTAGTAGTATTGGGTTATAACCCAGAGTACAGGGGCGCCTGGGTGGCTCAGTCATTAAGCGTCTGCCTTCGGCTCAGGTCATGATCCCAGGAGTCTGGGATCGAGCCCCACGTCAGGCTCCCTGCTCGGCGGGAAGCCTGCAACTCCCTCTCCCACTCCCCCTGCTTGTGTTCCCCCTCTCACTGTCTCTCTCTCTCTGTTAAATAAATAAATAAAATCTTAAAAATTCCAAATGATTTACACCAATTCTCCACCCTCAATAAGGTGGAGCACAATGTCCACTTCTTAAGTATGAGCCACACATAGTGACTTTCTTCCCAAGAGGACAGTATGGGGTTGCCTGGGTGGCTCTGTCGGTTAAACATCTGCCTTCGGCTCAGGTCATGATCTCGGGATCCTGGGATCGAGCCCCGAGTAGGGCTCCAGCCCCGAGTAGGGCTCCCTGCTCAGCGGGGAGTCTGTTTCTTCCTCTCCCTCTGCCCCTGCCCCTGCTTGCACTCTCTTTGTCTCTCTCTCTCTCAAATAAATAAATACAATCTTAAAAAAAAAAAAAAAAAGAGGACAGTTTGGAAATGGAGAAAGAGAAGAGGAACTTCACCATGGCGACAACGGACAATCTCAGCCGTGTGATCAAGGTCAACATCAACCGTGACCCGTCATATGAGTAGTATGTACCCTTGACAGAACATAATGAGAATGGCATTGCTCCTCTGTGGTCTTCCTCTCCTGTCACCTCGTCTAACTGGAGAAAAACACAGGACAAATCATGATGAAGGGACAAAACATCTGAGTGATTCTCATCAAAACTGTCCAGGTCATCAAGAACAAGTTCTGAGGAATGGCCACAACCAAAGGAGCCTAAGGGGACACGGCAACTGAATGCAATGTAGGATCCTGGATGGGCTCAGGAAAAGGACATTAAGGAAAAACTGAGGAAATCTGAATAAAGAATGGACATTAGTTAATAATAACATATCAATATCAGTTGGTTAATTGTGATAAATGTACTACAGTAAGGTAAGATGTTAATAACAGGGAAAACTAGGTGTTGGGCATATGGGAACTTCTGTACAATCTTTGCAATAAATCTGTACATCTAAAATAGAACTGTGCTAAAGTTAAGCTTATTAAAATAATTCTTTAAGATTTTTTATTTTTCTTAAGTGATCTCTATACCCAATGTGGGGTTTGAACTCACAACCCCGAGATCAAGAGTCACACACTCCACCGACTGAGCCAGTTAGGTGCCCCTAAAAAATTTTTTAAACCATGAACTGATGAATGGATAAAGATGTGGTACATATACACATGGAATGGAATATTATGGAATACTGGAATATTATCCAGCCATGGGAAGGAAATCCTGCCATTTGCAAAAGCATGGAGGGACCCTTGAGGGCATTATGCTAAGTGAAATAAGTCAGACAGAGAAAGACAAATACTGTATGATCTCACTTACATCTGGGATCTTAAAAAGCCAAACTCAGAAACAGAGAGTAGATTAGTAGATTCCAGGGACTGGGGGACGGGAGAAGTGGGATAAAAACTTCTAGTTGGAAGGTAAATGAATTCTGAAGATTTATGTACCGCGTGGTGATTATAGCTAATATTGTATCATATACTGGAATATTGTCAAAGACTAGGTATTAAATGTTCTCACCACAAAAAATGGTAATTAAGTGACACAGAAGAGATGTTAGCTAATCATTTTGCAATATATAAATGTATCAAATCAACATGTGGCGCACCTTAAACTAACCCAATATTCTGTGTCAATTACATCACAGTAAAGCTGGGGGAAAATTAAAAAAGAAAAAAAAAGATTTATTTATTTATCTTTTTTTTTTTTAAAGTAAGCTCACGGAGCCCAACATGGGCTTGAACTCACGACCCTGAGATCAAGACCTGAGCTAAGATCAAGAGTCAGAAGTTTAACCTACTAAGTCACCCAGACGCCCCTGAGGGAAAAAAATTTTTTCTTTAAAGAAATGACGGTTTATTTTTTTTTTTAAGATTCTGTTCATTTATTTGACAGAGAGAGAGTACGAGCACACAAGCAGGGGGAGCAGCAGAGGGAGAGGGAGAAACAGGCCCTCTGCTGAGCAGGGAACCCGAAGCAGGGCTCGATCCCAGGACCCCGGGACCACGACCCAAGCCGAAGGCAGACACTCAAATGACCGAGCCACCCAGGTGCCCCGAAAAAAAATTTGTTTAAAAAAAAAGAATATGAGGAAGAGTTTACCTTATTACTACAAATTGTAAAACCAAATAATGAATATAATATGCTCTTGGCACAAGATTTGCCATATAACAAAACAGAATGGAAAGCCCAGATAAATTCTTAATAGATAAAGTAATTTGGGATAAAGGCAGGATCCAAATAAATGGAAAAAAAAAAAGAGGATTGTTTGATAAAATGTACCTGAACGATTATCCCATTCTGGAAGAATTACATTAGATTATTTTTTTACACCAACTTTTTTAAAAACTCCGGGTTAAAGATTTAAATATAAGGAGAAAACCGGTGAAAAAATCTAGAACATGTACCTAACTGATTTTGTGATAGGGGGGAAGAAAATCCTTCTAAGCATGTTGGTGAAGAAATTACAAGGGGAGGGCACCTGGGTGGCTCAGTTGGTTAAGCGACTGCCTTCGGCTCGGGTCATGATCCTGGAGTCCTGGGATCGAGTCCCACATCGGGATCCCTGCTCAGCGGGGAGTCTGCTTCTCCCTCTGACCCTCCCCCCTCTCATGCTCTCTCTCTATCTCATTCTCTCTCAAATAAATAAATAAAAAATCTAAAAAAAAAAAAGAAATTACAAGGGGAAAAAGTCCATAGATTTTGCTACATAAACATTTAAAATTTCAGACCACCAGGGGAAAATAAATAAATAAATAATGTCAGACCACTGGGAATCACAAACAATACTAAAAGGCAAACAATCAGGAAAAACACTAACCCCATAACAAAAAACAGTTAATATCTTCAATATTAAAGTCCTCATACTGACTGATAAGAAAACTACTAAAACCCCAACAGGAAAACAAGTAAAGGCACCGCCAATGTGCAAAAGTAGAAATTCACACCCAAAAAAATCTAGTGAACATTTGAAAATGCATTGAACCTCACTAGAAATTAAAATATTTTCCCGGGCGCCTGGATGGCTCAGTTGGTTAAGCGACTGCCTTCGGCTCGGGTCGTGATGCTGGAGTCCCTGGATCGAGTCCCACATCGGGCTCCCTGCTCGGCAGGGAGTCTGCTTCTCCCTCTGACCCTCTCTCCTCTCATGTGCTCTCTCTCATTCTCTCTCTCTCAAATAAATAAATAAAATCTTTAAAAAAAAAAATATTTCCCCAACTTTTGAATTAGGGAGAAAAAAATGTTTTTATCTTAAATTCCCAGTGTTGGGGGTGGCTACTCTGAAACTGGCCCCTCAGAAGCTTCTGGTGGAAGTTTAAACTCTCGAAACATTTTGGAAAACAAATTGAAGAGTTGCCCACCCATTCAGTGTGTTAAAAATAGCCAAGAACCCTCCTTCTGTTAACCTTCACATAAAACTGAACAGTTATGTGCGTAGTAGCAATTCCTAAATTATATATACCAAGCTTCCAGCTCTTTAATAGTTAATAGTGAATTTTTCTCTTTAACACTCGGCAATTAACTTTTAGCAATAAAGATGATTTAATTTCAAAAAAAAAAAATGGCCTAGGAATTCCACTTCGAGGAGCTTAACCCTGCAGAAAAACCAATCAGAGATAGAAAGATTTGCACATGAGAGTGTTTCTTTGCAACATTTTAATAATGAAAACCTGAAAATCGGCTACATTTTCTGCCAAAATGAAACCATTAACAAAACGCTAACTTTCTAGTTTGGGAACATACCACTTTTTTCATTTAAAAACTTTAAGAATATTTCCAAAGCACGGGTCCTGGTTTCTCTCCAAACACTTGTAGTCCAGAGCCACTGATAGTCTACCCCCTCCTTCCCCCCCGCCCCTGTGAAGACAGGTCCTCGGGGGTTTAGGATGGGGGTTTCTTTTAAGAAAGCCCTCTACGCCTGCAGCCTTGGGGGCCTCAACAGTCAGCTAAAACCCCTGTTTCTGAAGCGCCTCTTCCACCAAAGGGAATTCCACTGGCCAGTTCAAAAGACAGCCAAACCTAAACCACAGTCCAATCCCTGCTCAGAAACCCTCAGTGGTTGCTCGCAGCCCATAGAAGGAAATCTAAGTGCTCCAAACCCCCGAATCCCGAAGTCAGAGCCCGGACCAATCTTGCCTTTCCCGCCTTTCCCACCTTCCCATTTCACTCCTCCTACGCTCCCCCCAACACCTGTCCCTACTTGTCAGCCACTCCCCAGCAAGCTCCACGCGCTCAGGGAGCCCATCACCCCCACTGCACTGTCAGCACCCAGCATCGGCCAGGCAGATAGTCAAAAGCTGATAAACATTCATTCGTGTTCGAGCCCTGCTCCAACCCTGCTTCCTCCTCGGAGAGCCTCTGGTCAGTACCCTCCCTTGCTGACCCATAGTCAGGAGCTGGTACCAGAGCCAGCATGTGACACGTTCTACTCTCCACCTGGCCTGCCCCCAGTGGGATGCCTGCTCCTTACAAGGAAGCCTGCTCCCCTTCACACTGGGAGTCTCACAGAGGCTGTGCACACAGAACCAGCTCACTAGACACGGAGATGCCCCTCCGCACTTGGACCTGGATGGTTTGGGGAACAGGGCAGGAGGACTGGCGATTTTGTCTCATAGAGGATGCAGTGAAGGTCAGAGAGTCGCACACCTGCTCAGCATCCAGAGAGGGGGAGGGGAAGAAAGGCTGGGGGGTGGGAGGCGGGCTTCAAGAAGCCCACAGTTAGAGGGGGGCAGGGGCAACAACCCTCAGGAGCCCCAGCCCGGGCCCCAGGACACTAAATCTGGCTCCAGTAGGCTGCTCTCCTGCCCTGCAACTGCAGCCAAGCATTTTGGAGACAAATGTGGGTTATGAATCAGAAATGACATCATCCTGGCAGGTGGCTCTGGGTAAGCCCCATCCGTGTCCTGAGCCTCAGTTTCTCCATCCGTAAGAGAAAGGGGTGGATTGGATGATCTCTCAGCTCTTTCAATGTGATGTCTTTGGAAGCCCAAGAATGATCCAGAAAGGGAGAGAAAGCACTGGGGGGATGGAGGGTGACCTGTGTCTGAGGTGAAGCCCCAGGACACACCCCACACCCCTCGGCTTCACAACTCCCCCAACCTTGTTGCCTCCAACTGGGAGGTGGGAGCTATCCTTTTGTTCCCAGAAATATTCTTCTAGACCCCACCCCCCCAGCCTCTGGGCTTTGAGCAGCAGAGCCCTACAGAACCCAGAACTCCTGGAAGCAGAAGGACCTCCAAACCCAGCCTGAGGACTGTAGTAGATTAAGTCACACCCACTGCTGCCCATTTTGCAAAACTCTGTAACGCTGTTGTGATTAATAAAGGCAACTTCTTCTAAAAAGGCTTATGGTCTCATATAGCCTTGGGTCACTGCGAATTTTCTCAGCCTGAGGTGCTCTGTAGTACCATTCTGAAGGAATCTGCCATTTTTATTTTTTGGCCTTATAAAGCTATGGTTCTGGATAGAGAGCAGCTAGATGGAGAGACGTGTGATAAAGCAAACAGTAAAATATTAATCATAGGGGCGCCTGGGTGGCTCAGTCGGTTAAGCGGCTGCCTTCGGCTCAGGTCATCATCCCAGGGTCCTGGGATCGAGCCCCACGTCAGGCTCCCTGCTTGGTGGAGAGCCTGCTTCTTCCTCTCCCTCTCCCTGCTGTTCTGCCTACTTGTGCTCTCTCTCTCTCTGTCAAATAAATAAAATCTTTAAAAAAAAAAAAATATTAATCATAGGACCTGGGTGGCAGGAAGACAGGTGTTCAATGAACTCCCCGCCTCCTCCCATTTTGCTGGAAGTCTGAAATTTTTCATCAAAAACTGTTGGTGGAAAAGCAGACCCACTACTCAGAAGGTCGGAGGTCTGCGGCATTATTCAGCGGCTGTTCCCCTGAAGCCCCCTCTCCACAGCGGGGTCTCCCAGGGACCCTTTCAAGGCCATGCCCCTAACACTGAGTTGAAACTCAAGTGACTGCAAGGGGACAAGGTACTGCGCGCAGGGGCGGGGACCTGGCCGGGAGAATCGGGGAGGTGGAGGCGACCTGGACGAGCTGCAGTTTTCCTAGGGAAAACAGGTCGGGCTGAAACAAGGCAGGGGTGGGTCGACCTGCGTTTGGGGGCTCTTTTGGCCTCTGAAGCCCGTGCCGGGAGCAAAGTCTAAGAATTAACAAAAAGTAAAAACGCAAAAGCTGATCGCGTGCCAGGCCCTGAGCACGAATGCGTCTCAGCAAGTGTTGGGGACGGTTTCTCACCCGGTTTCATAAGCTAGGCTCAGGAAGGGGAGGTCACCTGCTTATGACACACACAGAGGTGGCTGCGCGGCATCTGAACGCGGTGCCCGCCGCCCTCTGTCCCTAGCCCGCCTGGGCACCCCGCCATCTCCGGAGGCGCGGGAGAGGGAGACAGCGGGTTCCCCGGGGCAAGCAAGGGGCGGCTGCCCCAGGTGCGGACCTGTCCGCTGGCACGAACGCGTCGAGAAGGCGCCCCGCCCGGCGGAGCAGCGTGCGGACCTCCAGGCGCGTCCCGGGGCGCGATCGCCGGCGGGGTGCGGGTGAGCGCCCCACGCCAGGGCGCCCGGGGGGGGGGGACGCGGGGGCGCTACCTGGGTCGTGGAAGGGCACCAGCGCGTAGTTGGCGATGGCCTGGCTGTGGCGGCTCAGGCTGCTCTCCAGGATGCGTGAGGCGCCGTCGAGCACCTGCATCAGGTCGTCCCACATGGAGCCGGTGACATCAAAGACGATGGCCAGCGTGGCGTCCCCCGTGGGAAGGGGCAGCGCCGGCCCGGGCTCGCCGACCGCCGCCGCCGCCGCGGAGACAGCCATCAGCAGCGGCAGGAGCGGCGCCCGGGGCATCGTGCTGAGCGGGGGAGGGGGGGGCGACCGGCGGCGGCCGCAGCGGTGAAGGCGCGCGGGTCGCTGCGAGCGCGACGGTCCCGGACACCCAGCGGTGCCGCCCAGCGCGCAGCGGCAGCGCGGCGTCTCGCTCCGTGGGGCCGGTGCGTGCGGGACGCGGGCTCGCAGCGGTCCCCCTGCTGGGAGCCCGAGGCGGGTCCTAGAGCCCACCCCGTTCAGGGTCACGGCCCGCCTCCTCCGCTCCCCCCAACCGTGACTCAAATTTTTCCGGCCCCGCGGTTCGCCAGTCCAGACCCGAGGTTAGCGGAGGACGCGGGGCGGACAGCAGTAGGGAGCTGGGGCCGCGGCCAAGGCGGCGAGGGATGGGGACGCGCGGGACGCCGCGGACACCTGCGCCCCGCTGTGGGGGTGGAAGAGGGAGGGGCGACTCGACAGCCCCTGTCCCAGAGGCCTGGCCACAGCGGGCCTTGGCTTTGGCTGCTCTCTCCACCCATCCCCCTAAGCCGGCCCCGACCCCAACATACACACAGACATTACAAGGTCTTTTCTTTCCGCAGCGGGTCTGTGCTTCCCAATTATTCCAATTATTACTGTTATAATCAAGCACCGTAAGCTGAGCACCTACTATGTGCTAAGCGTTTTTACATAGTTATTATTTCCTCCAATGCTCGCTGCAACCCTAGAGGGAGAGCACTAACGCTAAGCCCATTTTAAGGATGAGCAAACTGAGATTCAGTCAGCTGCAAGCTGAGGGGAAGTCATTTGCCCAAAGTCACTCAGCTCTCAAGCAGTGGAGAAGCCATAGTTAGAAGCCATAGTTAGAGAGATTCCAAAGTCCCTGGGCTCTGCTGCCTCCCCTATGTGTTGGAAGACATTGTCAGGGGTCACCTGATGACTCCAGAGGATGTGGGATGCCCCTCTGCCCACCTACCTCACCAGATCCCATGACTGCAGGTGAAGGGCACATGTGAGGTGCTCTTGGGGCTGCCTGGGGCCCCCTCCCTCAAAGAGCTCCCTTCTGTCATGTGAGAGAGGGCAGCTCGCTCCCCACCCCAATCCCTCCTCCGAGAGAAACATGCTCCCAGGACAGGGACAGGCAGCCCCCTAGACATAGCTAAGGGCTCTGGGTCTGTAATTGCTTGTTGTTGGGGGGGGGGGGGATAGTTCTCCAGCCCCTGTCCTTTCAGACCCCTCAACCAGGAGGAAGTCCCCGCCACCCAACCCCTACCTCCTCCTTCCCCTTCAGTCTCAGCTCATGTCCCATCTCTGAGGCTACTTCAGTGACCCCACAGCCCCTTGTCTGATCCCTTGTCCTAGCATGGCCCACACTATCACAGTGTCACGTCATGTCTGTAGGTCTGTTCCTTCCACCCCGACTGTGAGCTCCGTGGCAGCAGAGACCCAGTGCCTGGACACAGCCGGTGCCCAAGGAAGGTCTGCCACATGAATGGGTCAGCGGGTATCAGAGAGGCCTGCTAGTTGGGCATTGGCAATGGCGGGGGGCGAGGGGGAGGCGTCCCTGGGTGTCCTCAGGGATTCGCTTCTAGAACAGGGAAGGCCCCTGTGTAAGAAGGGCTGGAGTCCAGGAGGGATGATCTTCATGGAGCTCGCTGGCTCATGGGATGTGGCGGGAGCCGAGTGCCAGGCCTGGGTGAGAGTAGAACTCACGGCCATGTTCACAGGAAGTTGAGTCACCTGCACTTCTGAACACTGGCTCTTTAAATCTCCCTGGGCTAAGGCGGTGATTGGCCCCAGAGCCTGGGCAGGGCTGGCCAGCTGCTGGAGAGAGAAGAGAGGCTCCAGCTGTGGAAAAGCAAACCGAACAGGAGCCAGAATCAGGCAGAGCTCACACACAGGGACATTTCAGGCACAGTGCAGGGAACATTTGGGGGCAAACAACTCCTTCGGTCATTCATTCCACGGACATTGGCTGAGCCTAAGCTTGGTGTCAGGCACTCTGCTAGGCACTATTGGGGTGGGGAGACATACAAATGCATAAGACATGCTTCCTACCCTGGGGAGAAGAGACAAGTAAACAAATAATTCTAAGTCAATGACATAAGTGCTAATAGAGGAATTACCAAGAGCTCTGGGAGCTCAGAGGAAGGAGGGGCTGAGCCTAAGGGTCACTGGAGGCCGCAGAGTGAGCCTGAGAAGAGAAGCCTTGAAGAACAAGAGGGGAAGGGCATTAGAGAAGCAGGAACAGCATGTGCAAAGGTAGAGAGTCACGAGAAGCCCACTTCTAGCCCAAAGTGACTGGAAGGTGATGGCAGAAGAGGGGACAGAGGCCAGATCCTGAAGGACTTTAAATGGTTTGCGAAGAGTGGGATTTCTCCAAAGGCACTGGGGAGCTGTTGAAGAATGTCAGGCAGGGAAGCAACCTGATCCAATTTGCATTTCAGAAAGGTCACAGTGTAGAAGTTGCAGAGGGAAGAACTTGTAGACACCAAGAAACCATAAACCTACTCCCCAAGGACGTGAGAGCAGCGCTGACC
Organism: Leptonychotes weddellii; assembly: GCF_054177405.1. Taxonomy (NCBI): domain Eukaryota; kingdom Metazoa; phylum Chordata; class Mammalia; order Carnivora; family Phocidae; genus Leptonychotes; species Leptonychotes weddellii. The sequence goes on along the minus strand of NC_138382.1, from coordinate 75,258,637 downwards.
CCAAAGAAAACAAGATACTTTGCCTTGGGCTGACCCCGAAGGCATGTGGGATCATGGGTTTGAGTCCTGAAATAGCCTTGTGAACTTGACCAAGGCCCTCCCCCTCTGTGGCCCTTGGTTTCCCCATTTGTAAAATTATTTGAGATGGAGGGGGGCTAACAGGAGGACCTCCAATGGTTCTTGCTGCCCCACCACTCTAGAACCACCTCCAGGAGTCCCTTGGAGGCACAGGAAGGACTGGAGAAAATGTCTGAGCTCATCGAGACAAAGCCTCCCCACTTGCCATGGAGAGAGCCCAGGGCAAGCACCCGTCATTCTGTCAGGGGTGGCCAGGTACACAGCCGCAAGCAGGGGCCTCTCCAGGTGCTCAGTGCCTACCAAGACTGTAACTATGGTCACCCCAAGTGAGCAAGGCCCCAGTACCCAGCAAGAGCCCCGAAGGCCCAGAGGAAACAACCCAGCCTTATCAATCAATTTCCATCCCACCATCTCCACCTCCAGGCCACCTGGGAGCCCACATTTTTGAACTTAAGATAATCCACATTTTCCCCCTATTTCCAGAAGGAGCAGTCTCAGAGGAGTTATCTGTTTCCTAACATAACCACATGTTTGCTGTGGAGAGCACCATGGGCCTGGCCCGTCCACTTGCAGGAAGCATGCACTGTTACGCTCACCCCACCGCCCTCCGCCTTGGCTTGGCAATCCAGTCCTGTCCGCTGTGTCCACACTGGGGATCCAAGACCAGATGGGGGGCTGGATCAAAATCCAGGGCTCTGGACACTTGGCCAGTCAAAGAAAAGTGGCCCCTCCCTACCAGTGGGCCTTCCTTATGCTTCCTTAAGTCCCACTCCCTGAATGGATTAAGTTAGATTCTCTGATTTTTAACCAGCACCTCTCACCTCGTCCCACCCAGCCCTCTCCCTGAGGGAATCTGCCCCATTCCTCTGAAAGGGTGGAAACACCAATGATGGAGAGCATTTGGCCAACCCTTCCCAAGGGCCAGACATGCAGAATACCAGTGGGACTTGGACTCAGGTTTCAGACACTTAGCACTTTGAAATGCTGACGAGTCCTATCTGATCCGTGTTTAACCAAAATGCCCAGGCAAAACTCAAGAGAAACAACCTATAGATAAGCAGGTGGGCTGCCGTTGCTCTGTGGACACACGCCCAGGGCCCTGAGAAGTAGAAACAGTCTGAAAGCCTTGTTTCTCTCTTCTGGGAAGGAATGGAAGAATTAAGTGAGGGCCCTGGAGGCCAGGGCTAGCTGGGAGTCTGAGCTACCGAGGATACGGAGGAGGAGCCAGGAAGTTAGAATAGGCATAACCACCAAGGGCTCCAAGCAGCCAGGCACTTGAGTGATTTACTGCTGAATCCAATCCTTCTAAGGAACTGGCCTCCAAATCACATGTACCATAAGGAATGGTTTGAGACTGTCCCAAGAAATACTTGAGCAGCTCAAGAGACATGGGAACTCTTACCCATCCCCATGTTTTCAAGAACAAATAATGAAATGAGCTCCAACAGAGCCAAGAGCTCGAAGTCTCGCTCCCCACTACCCAGGCATCTGGATGGAGCTCATGTGCCACCGAGCCCCTGATGCTATCAGGGGAGAAGGATCCTGCCTCATTGGCAGCTCACCGTGCTGTACACTAAGCCTTGTTGTCATTTATGGCCATGATGTCACCTTTGTCATTGTCATCAGTAGCTGGCAAGAATATCCAGAATGAGTTGAGGTTTATTGTCTGTCCCTTTTTTTTGTCCTATCTATCTATCTATCTATCTATCTATCTATCTATCACATCATTTAAAATTCCATTGAACTGTTGCATACATTTTGACACAGGCTGTGGACTTCTTACCCTAAAGTCTCCCTCCTTCTTCCTGGAAAGCCTGGCTTTCCCCCGGCTTCCTAATTCAGGATCAAAGCCCAGTGTGTCTCCTCTTCTTCCATGTGACTTGAGGAAAAATGACCCTTTCTCGTCTCCAAGAGAAATCCTGATGAGATAGGTCCCCACTGTGGTCCCACTCATCTTGCCAGTGATTAGGCTAGGAAGGGGCATTTGAGGCAGTTCTGGCCAATGAGACATAAAGGAACACGTGCTGGTATCTCCCCAAAGTCAGAGGACTTACACTGCCTGACTTGCAGTCTTATTCTAAAACAATAGTAATGAAGACAGTGTGATATAGGCAAAAAGAAAGGTGAATCAGCCAATAGGACAGAAATAGATCCACTCATATATGAGCCATTGATTCTTTTTTTTTTTTTAAGAAGATTTTATTTATTTATTTGACAGAGAGAGAGAGAGAGAACAAGTACGCAGAGAGGCAGGCAGAGGGAGAGGGAGAAGCAGGCTCCCCGCTGAGCAGGGAACCCGATGCGGGGCTCGATCCCAGGACCCTGGGATCATGCCCCGAGCCGAAGGCAGCCGCTTAACCGACTGAGCCACCCAGGCGCCCCAAGCCATTGATTCTTGACAGAGGTACCAGTGGGGAAAGGAAAGTCTTTTTCAGCTAATGGTGTTGGAACAACTGGATAGCTGCATGCAATAGCAACAGTCCCGGATCCCTACCTCACACCATATACAAAAGTTAATTCGAAATTATTCATTGGCCTAAGTGTACAAGCTAAACCATAAATCTTCTAGAAAAAGAGGGACAAGGAACAAAGAGCCCTTCTTCTTCCACTTGTTATTGTGTCTGCCTAGGACCCTGGAACTCTGCAGCCTGAAACCACGAGAAAGCCAGCCTGATGAGAAGAGAGTGTTGGAGCGGTCCCATGTGTGGCTTTCTTGACATGTGCAATAATGCATTTGCTTCCTAGTTAAGCCAATTGTATTGCATTCTCTGTTACTTACAGCCAAAAGTGTGCTCACTGAGACACGCCTATCCTTTCAATTTTCCCTCATGTGGTGCACAACTTTACACAACTACTTCTATTCAGGCAGCAAACAAACCAGTACACAGATCATCATGAGTAGTTTAAGGGATTATCAAACAATTTTTCTAGACCTAGGTTTC
>NC_138382.1:75220511-75255517 GCF_054177405.1 Leptonychotes weddellii | reverse complement strand
CCCGACCTAGGTTTCTTCTTATGTGTTCACTTTGGACTCCAGCCCTTGGTGCATGTGCTGAGATACCCTGCAGCCAAGAGCTGCAGAAAAGCGACCCATGAGAAAATGTCCCTGAAGCACAGAGACCATATGTGACTCTGTTTAATTCAGAGCCCCAAGCCCTAGCACAGCCCCTGGCTCATTATAGAGTTCAATAAGTAAGTGTTGTACAGATGGACGGATGAACGGGGAAAATCCAAGCCCTCCCACTCACTGTTTTATAAACCCACAAACTTAATCAGTACAATTAAATTCCATAAGCTGTATCTTTGTTCCTTTACTAAGTCCCCTTAATTTACACTCTCCTGTTACTTGAATACTTTCCCCCAGGTGTTTGAAGAACATGGTCAGAATTGGACAGTCTTTTGTTGGGGACAGGGTCATTAAAGAGCGAGGCCCCCACATTGGGACCCTTCCTGCCACAGTGGTAGTTCCTATCAGGCCTAAGTGCCCACCATGAGCACCACTTCCTCCATGTTCCATGGTAAAGGTGAAGGAATTTGCTCCGGAAGGCTCCTGCCATACAGCACTTGGCTCAGACAAGGTGACCCTAGCCCTTTCTCATCAGTCTATTAGCTTGGATTGCTCAGCGGACCAGTTCTTGACAACCAGAAGATTCTGAGAGACTGTCTCCAAGGCAATGGGAGGGAGGGAAGCATGACAGCCAAGAAAAATCATTGCAGAGCACTGAAAGATGCCAAGTCAAGAAGAACAGGGCAATGGGGATGGTAGGTGGGGCGGCCGCTGGGAGCGTTTGGCATTTCCTCAAAAAATCAAACATGGAATTACAATATGGTCCAGCAATTCCACTCCCAGGTATAAACCCCAAAGAATTGAAAACAGGTGTTCAAACAAGAACTCGCACACCCATGTTCATAACAGCATTACTCACGATAGCCAAGAGGTGGAAACAATCCAAATGTCCATCACAGATGACTAGATAAACAAAATTTGGTCTATTCAGACAACAGAACATCATTTAGCAATAAAAAGGAATTACTGATATAGGCCACAGTGTGGAGGAACCTTAGAAACATGATACTAAGTAAAAGAAGCCAGACACAAAAGGCCACAGATTGTATGCTTCCGTTCATATGGGGTCACATAATTAGAATGTGGAAATATCCAGAATCTGAAATAGGCAAATCCATAGAAACATAAAGCAGACAGGTGGTTGGTTAGGGCTGGGGGTAGGGGAGAGAGGGGGAGTGACTGTTTAGCAGGTATGGGGTTTCTTTTGGGGTGATGAAAATATTCTGGAACCAAATAGTGTTATGTTATGATTTCATAACACTGTGAATGGACTAAATGTCACTGCATTTTATACTTTAATTAAAATGGTGAATTTTATGTTAGGTGTATTTCTCCACACACACACACACACACACACACACACACAGAGCACAAGAGGAGAGGCAGGGTGTGGAAGCCTGGGGAGGACGGGCGGAAAACCAAAGTAAGGCTTCCGGATGACCAGGGCATCTGTAGAAGCCAGCTCTGGTGACACTGAGCCCAGCCCCTGCAGGGGGGACGCTGGATTCTCCCACCACCCTGAAGTCCTGCCCTCCCTGCACCCCGCCTCCTTTACCTTCCTGCCAATTCGATCTCCCCCCAGGAAATCTGCACCGAAGGATCCATAGTGTCATGGAGATAACATCAATCAAAGAAACACATCGATCTGACAACTGAGCCCTGACAGCTGACCTCTGATGAAAGCAGAGAATTGCAAAAAAGGAATCAGATTAAAGATGTTTAAATTAATGGTGCCTAGAGCTGCTTCCCAAGAAACCCCACTAAAATCTGAGGGAGAGAAATGATGTGCCCCAGCCCAGACACTGAGCCGTGACCTTAGCATGAAGAGGGGCTGCTTGCCAAGTGGCAAGATTTATGGGGTGGACTCCTTGCAAAAGGAGATCTATTACCTCTCATTTGACATTTAGTAGAAACAGGCCTACAAGGCAGGAACGAAGGCCTCGTCGGGCAGGGGCAGCGGTGTGAGCTGCAGCCCCCCATCCTCAGGCTTCTTCCTGCCTGGTCAGCACCAACCGTAATTCTCTAGCTCACCTGTGAGCACCCAATAGCTGCTTAAATCAGCAAATGTTAGCTTCTGTTGCCTACAGTTAAGAACACCGATCTATTCCTTCTGGTAACTTCCAACAGCCTTCCCCCAAGGACAGGATGGTCACGTGAGCCAGGCTGAACTAATCCTATTGTCCCAGCCCTCCAGCTGCAGTGATTGGTCTGAAGATGGACGTGACCCAGCAGAGCCAATCAACATCCCTTCCCTGGGATGTTGCTACTGGGGAAGAATCTTGCTTCTGGGGTGCTGGGACTCAAAGACTTCCAATGGGCGGATGGTTACACTCCCTGGGAGGAGAGCATCTGCTATAGGAGACAGGAAAGCCAGCAGAGAGCAAGAGAGAGAAGCCTGATGTCCTTTGAGTCCCCACTCCCCCCCTACTGTTCGCGGTGTGATTATGTGCATCGATAAGTTCCCCTGTTTTGCTCAGGTTCATTTGGGTTGGGTTTCTGCCATTTACAACAAAACCCTAAATACTGAAGGTGGAGAAATGGTGCTTTATTCAGGAAATGGCCTCATGGACTGATCTTTCTCTTGAAATAGCAGCTGACTTACAGTTAGTTAAAAAGAGCAGAATCCCTGAGAACTGAACCACCACTGGCAGGGCAGGCCAATAATAGTCGGTCAGCAAACATTTAATGAACATCTTCCTAAGGCTGGATCCTGGCCTATGTACTTCCACTGTCTGTAAAATGATCTGGCATTCAGCAAGCACTCAATAATTGCCAGGTACAACAAGCTGTTGTTAGCATTGGTCCTACTGTCTCCTTCCCATTTACAGGGAGGAGGGACAGGAGAGGGCAGACAGGTCGGGTCTGGGATAGGCTGTTTCCCCTTTTCCTCCTAACATCTCCAATTAAGACCCCACCCCAAGTGGTTCCTCCCAACTCTGTGAACTTGAAAAAGGGGAAAATATATTTTTTAATGTAACCAGGGAACTGCTCACTGAGGGAGTTGATGACCTGCTCTTGGAGGAAGCACTCTGCTTGGAATACGGTACTTCCATAATTAAGGAGTTCCATGAATTCCAACTTGTAACGTTCTTGCCAAGTCTCCCCTGCGTCCGTGCCTTCTGGGCCTGGAACGAGAGAAAAGCCACTGCCCCAAGCTCCTGTACAGTGTCCCCCAAATTAATGCATTGAACATGACAGTTTGCCCTCGGTCTGACCTTCAGGTCCAGCTCAGCATGACGTCATAACCAGAAGAAACACAAGTGCAACTCAAAAGTATCAGTCAAGTCAGTCCTTACTGAAGACTTTGAGGTGTTAGCAAAGGGGCGATCACACTTCACGATGCCCGATCCACACGTCTCCCCAAAGGTGTCCCCTTCTCACTGTTGCACCTCCAAATTTTTCTACTCCTCTCCCTCACTCCAGCTCCTCTCTCCCTTCCAATCCATTATTTCCTCCTTCCAATAGCATTGAGTCCTTTTTATTTTATTTCATTTTATTTAAGTTTTTATTTATTTAAAAAGTAATCTCTACACCCAACATGGGGCTTGAACTCAGGACCCCAAGATCAAGAGTTGCATGCTCTACTGACTGAGCCAGCCAGGTGCCCCAGCATTGAGCCCTTTTTTAAAATGCAAATTAACTTAGCCCCTTTAGACTTGTCCCAACTTCACCCACTACCCCCATTGGCCCACAGAGTTTCAGGGAAGACAACAAAACGTTCATTAGGAGGTCAAGGAGGGGGAAAGGCACTGAATGCCCAGCCTCCTTCAGGCTTCTCTCCTTAGGAATGTCATAAGAACATAAGGATAAGTAAGTTCTAGGCATACGTGTGTTTGGATGGACATAGGTCATGTCCAGAACTCAACCGTTAACCATGAACTCCCCCTTAGGAGGCCATGCGGACTGGTGAGGTTCAAACTCATGTGTGTCTGCCTCCCAACATGGCGTGGTGAATGACACCAAAGCAGCCGTGAGGTCTCAGCCTGTTGGGAGACCAAGCTATCTTGTTCTTCACAAGTGGCATTTTGTCCCCTACTTGACAAACTCCTACACACAGCAGCGGCTTCTCTCCATAATTGATTGAGCTAGTAAATAGGAAACCTGAAAGGACATAGAAGAACTGAACACCACCGTCAACCACCTGTCTCTGATATATAGAGAACATTCCACCCAACCATCTCAGAATACACATTCTTTCCAATTGCAGCTGGGACAATGACCAAGCTACACCATGGCCTGGGTCACCACAAACCTTAACCAATTTAAAAGAATTAGAATACACAAAGTATGTCCCCTGACCATCATGGCGTGAGACTAGAAATCAAGTAGGAAAATGAAATGACAATATGTCAAAATATTTGGGATGCACGTAGAGCCAGGGAAAGTTTATAGCATCAAATGTTCATGTTAGAAAAGAAGCAGGGTCTCAAATCAATAATCTAGGCTTCCACTTTAAGAAACTAGAAAAAGAGCTCAAAATAAATACAAAGCATAAAGAAGGAAACAGATTACAGCTGAAATCAACGACCTTGAAATCAGAAAAATTAGGAAAAAAGTCAATGACACCAAGAGCTGGTTCTTTGAAAAGATCAATTAATATACTTCCAGCAAACTGACAAGGACAAAAGAGAAAAAAAATTACCAATATGAGGAAATAAGGGATATCCCTATAGCCACACGGACATTAAAGGGATAATAAGGTAATAGAACAACTGTGTGCTCATAAACCCAATAATGACAGTGAAATTAACAAATTCCTCAAAAACTACAAAGTATCAAAACCCCACCAAGGTGAAACAGATGACCCAATTCATCCTATAACTAATCAAGAAAATGGGGGCGCCTGGGTGGCACAGTCAACTGAGTGTCCCTCTCTTGGTTTTGGCTCAGGTCGTGATCTGAGGGTTGTGAGATCGAGCCCCATGTCGGCCTCCCCGCTCAGCATGGAGTCTGCTTGAGGATTCTCTCTCTCCTTCTGCCGCTCCCCCCATGTGTGCACACACTCTCTCTCTCTAAGATAAATAAATAAATCTTTTAAAACATTTAAAAGATAAAGAAAATGAATCTGTAGCTTGAGAAACTTCCAAAAAGGAAGACTCTTTGTCCAGACAATTTACTGGTAATTATACCAAATATTTAAAGGAGGGGGGGGAATTCTTCCCAATAAAAGAAAAGGGAACACTTGTCACTCATTTTATGAGACCAGGATTACCCTGATACCAAAAACCAGATAAAGATGTGCAATAAAAGGAAGCTACAGACCAATATTTCTCATGAACATAGATGCAAAAATCCTCAACAACATATTAGCAAACTAAATTCAGAAAATAAAATATTACACCAAACCAAGTGAGGATTATCCCAGATATGCAATATTCAGTATTCAATAGCAGTCAGTGTAATCTACCATATTAAGAAAAAGTACATGATCAAATCAATTGATTCAGAGAAAGAATTTCACAGAATTCAATACCCATTCATGAAAAAACTCTCAGCAAATAGGAATGGAAGCCAATTCATTCAATCGGATGAATGGCATCTACAAAAAAACCACAGCTACCATCATACTTACTGGTGAGAGACTGAACAGCCTCCCCCTAAGATTGGGAACAGGGAAAAGATGTCATTCACACCTCTCCTTTCCAACATTGTATGGGAAGTTCTAGTCAGTGTGGCAAGGCAAGAAAAAAAAGGAGGGGGCTGATCATAGATTGGAAAGGAAGAAATAAAACTCTCTCTGTTCAGATGACTTAGACTGTCAGAATAGAAAAATCCAATAAATTTACCTCCAAAAAAAAAATCACAGAACTAGTTTGTGAGTCTACCAAGGAGGCAGAATCAAGGTCAACACACATCTTATTTCTATCTACTAGTAATGAACAATCAGAAATCAAAAATTTAGGGGCACCTGGGTGGCTCAGTTGGTTAAGTGTCTGCCTTTGGCTTGGGTCATGATCCTGGGACTGAGCCCTCTAATAGGGCTCTCTGCTCCGCGGGGAGTCTGCTTCTCCCTCTCCCTCGGTGCTCTCTCTCCCTCTCTTGCTCTCTCTCAAGTAAATAAAAACTTCAAAACAAATAAAAAATTTATTTATTTTCTTTTTTTATTATTATGTTATGTTAATCACCATACATTACATCATTAGTTTTTGATGTACTGTTCCATGGCTCATTATTTGCATCAAATCAAAAATTTAAAGATACTGTTCTACAATAAGTCCCCAAGAGGAGATACCTAGGTATAAATCTAACAAAACATCTTACAGGCTCCATATGCTGAACACAATAAGATGCTAAGCAAAGAAAATCTGAAGAAATGGAAAGACACACTGTGTTTTAATTCAAGTGCAATACAGATCTCAGCAGGCTTTAAGACCTAAACACACTGATTCTAAAATCTCTACTGAAAGGCAAAGAAACTAGAACACACAACACAATTTTGAAAAAGAATAAGTCGGGAGGAATCATGCTCCTTAATTTTAAGACTTACTCTAAGCAACAGTTAACCAATCAAGCCAGGGCAAGGGAAGAGCAACATAGATCAATGGAACAGAAGAGACAGTCCAGAAGTAGACTCTCATAATTACAGCCAATTGATTTTGACAAAGGTGTGAAAGCAATTTAATGGAGAAAGGATAAACTCTCCAACAGTGATCTTGGGAAAAACAGGACATCCATATGCAAAAACTAACAACAATAAGAAAAGAACCCTGACCTATACTTTATACCTTATACAAAAACCAACTCAAAATGGATCATAGATCTAAATATAAAAAGCATGAAACTATAAAGCTTTTAGGGGAAAAAAAGGAGAAGTTATTTACAACTTGGGGATGGACATCAAATTCTCAGAGGTGCCACCAAAAACACAACCCGTAGGACAACAAACAGACTGGACTTCACCACAATTGGAAATGTTTGCTCTGTGAAAGACACTGTTTAGAGAAAGGAAAGACAAGCTGTAGTTTTTGAGAAAATACTGGCAAATCACACATCCTATATAAGACTTGTATTCAGGATGTATAAGAAACTCTCAAAGCTCAATAGCAAGAGAACACTCCCAGGAGGACGTATGGAAGGCCAATGCTCAATATGTTCACTTATCATTAGCCGTCAGGGAAATGCATGTTAAAGCCAGCGTGAGATGCTCTACGTACCCACTAGAACAGTAAGATAAAAAGGTAAAAATAAATAAAAACAAAAAGGGTGACAACACTCAGTGCTAGTAAGGATGCGGAGGAACTGGAACTCACTCACTCACAGCAGGTGGGAATGCAAAGTGAAACATACACTTGCTGTATGACCCAACTGTCCCACTCCTAGGCATTTTCCCTTGAGAAATGAAGATTTATGTTCATACAAAAACTTACACATGAATGTTCACAGCAGCTCTGTTCATAATCGCCAACAACCGGAAATGACTCAAATGTCCTTCAGCAGGTGAGTAAGTCCCTCCATACTACCCTGCAAGGCAGGAAGAATTACCGACACACGCAACAAGGTGCACAGACCAAGAGAACGAAGCCAGCCTAAAAAGGTTACATGCTGCCCATTGTTTCGTGCCCTTGGGAGCTCGGGGTGACATCTGAAACAGGCCCCCCATACTCAGAAGGCAAGGACAGGCCAAAGACTGAGGCGGGCCACTCCAGATGGGCAGGTGGCAGGTTTAAGAAGCAAGGGAACTTACTTAGGAGGCTTGTCTTGGGGGCCACAAGGCGGGTAGGTCTCCCCACCTGCCACCAGAATGTTAAAAGTTTCTATAGAGGCTTTATGGGGCTCCGTCACATACACCGTCCAGGGGATCCCCAAGACACCTTACTCTCTCAAGGCTCTGTCCCCAAAACTCAGCTCCTGCTGTGGGAACAGGAGCCAGGACTTAGACTCCCAGGATGTGGGAGATGGTGAGGAGCCTCTGATTGTCCGGGTCCTGCTCGCGGGTCAGCCAGGCGATCTCGTCCTCTCGATGACCTCCCCCGACAGTGCACGTTTCCATTTTTAGAACATTCTCAAAAAGACAAAACTTTAGTGATATAGACACGAACCAGTCAGAGTGAGGGGAGCTGGTGACTGCAAGAGACATCATAAAAGTATTTCTTTGAGGTGATGGATATGTTCTGGATCCTGAAGGTGGTGGGGGTTATACAGATTTAAACAGGTGTGAACACTCATAGACCTTTACACCAAAAAATAAAGTCAGTTTTGTTGAATTTTAATTCAAAAGCTAAAATTAAAAAATACAGAAGCCTAAGAAGATCAGTGTAGAATAGAAAGAGCTATCAATCTATAGTTCTGAAGATAATATATACGAGGTTTTAGTTATTTTTTAAAGATTTTATTATTTTTTTTTAAGATTTATCCATTTATCCGGATCCGTTAAGATCCGTTTATTTGAGAGAGAGAGAGAGAGAGAGAGCGAGCACAAGTAGGGTGAGCAGCAGACAAAGGGAGAGGGAGAAGCAGGCTCCTTGTTGAGCAGGGAGCTCAATGCGGGGCTCGATCCCAAGACCGCGGGACCATGACCCAAGCAGAAGGCAGACACTTAATGACTGAGCCACCCAGGTGCCCTAAGATTTTTAATTTTCAAGTAATCTCTACCCCCAACGTGGGGCTCAAACTCACAACCCTGAGATCAAGAGTCAACACTCTACGGACTGAGCCAGCCAGGAGCCCCTATATGAGTTTTTAAATTCAGATATTTTTCTTCTAAAAACAAACATGTTAATTGCAGAAAAGTATTTTTAAAATGAAAACACATGGGGCGCCTGGGTGGCTCAGTCGTTAAGCGTCTGCCTTCGGGTCAGGTCATGATCCCAGGGTCCTGGGATCGAGCCCTGCATCAGGCTCTCTGTTCCTCGGGAAGCCTGCTTCTCCCTCTCCCACTCCCCGCTTGTGTTCCCTCTCTGGATGTCTCTCTCTCTCTGTCAAATAAATAAAATCTTTAAAAAAAAAAAAAATGAAGACACATGATGGAGATTTAAAATATTTCTTAAACCAGTTTCCCAGGGATAAAACCACTGTTATCTTGGTAAATATAACTACAGACCTCTGTCTTTGCCTGTGTCTCTTTTGTCTATGATTAAAACAAACAAACAAAAAGTACCCACAACAAAAAGCTATAAACAACAAACATAACTTTCTCACAGTTCTGGAGGCTGGGAAGTCCAAGGTCATGCTGCCGACAGATTCCGATTCCGTGTCTGGAAAGGACTGGCTTCCTTGTCCGTAGATTACCTTCTCGACCCTGTGTCCTCACATGATAGAAGGCGCCAGGGGGCTCTCTGGGGTCTCTTTTATAAGAGCACTAATCCCATTCATGGGGGTTCCACCCTCATGACCTAATCACCTCCCAAAGATCCCACCTCCTAATGTCATCACCTTGGAGGTTAGGATTTCAACATAGGACTTTTGTGGGGGGCAAACTTACAATATGACCTTAAAGAGTCTTCCACAACCCGATTTTTAGTGGGTGCTTTGTAATCCATTGCATCACGGGTATACCATAATCTATGATGCCAATGCCCTATAATCAGACAGTTAACGTGTCCTTTTTTTTTTTTTTCAAAGATTTTATTATTTATTTGCGAGAGAGAGCACATGAGAGGGGGGAGGGTCAGAGGGAGAAGCAGACTCCCTGCCGAGCAGGGAGCCCAATGCGGGACTCGATCCCGGGACTCCAGGATCATGACCTGAGCCGAAGGCAGTCGCTTAACCGACTGAGCCACCCAGGCGCCCACGTTGTGTCCTATCTTTAATATTACATATGTGACAGCAAAATTTTCAAAAGGATAAAAACATGATTCTCATACAAATAAACAGGCGTTATGTAGCCAAGTTCATCAGCGAGGGGATCAGCAGCAGGACAAAGCTGGTTCGGAGATTATGAAAAGGTTGGGGTTGTACACTGTTGGTGAACCAAGGAATGCTGACAGATTGCTAAATTAGATACAACACTGGGATTATTGGAGAGTAACTTTCTCCCTGGCTGAAAATAAAATCTCTGCGCTTTATAAATTGCCTACAAATTAGCCTGAAACTTCCCAGAGGTGTAAAATAGCAGATCCCTAATGCATGGTGATCATAAAGTCAAAGGAAATTACAACTCCTAAGAGAATCAATCCATCTTAGAAAATACCGCAGCCTGACTTTAAAAAAAAAGTATGACTTTTTGCCTTAATTCCACATTTTGAATTACTTTCCTATATATAAACAAGTGTTATTTTTATTAATACTCAGTGAGCACCTTGTAGCTGAAATTTTGCACATGCCCATAGTTATTTTGGATGGAAAGTTTTCTGGAAGCAGAATTGAGTTGAAGAGTTGAAAAAATATATTTTTTAAACTTTTTTTTTTTTTTTTTTGGAGAGAGAGTGCAAGTGGTGGTGGGGGGGGCAGAGGGAGTAAAAGAATCTCAAGCAGACTGCACACTGAGTGCAGAGCCCAACACGGGGCTCGATGTCACAACCCTGAGATCATGACCTGAGCCAAAACCAAGAGTTGGTCACCCAACCACCTGAGCCACCCAGGTGCCCCCAAAATATATACTTTTGATATAAATTGTAGATTGCCTTCAAAAAATCTGTACCAGTATACCCTTCCATCTGCAGTGACTGCAGTGACTGGAGGTCTTCATTCTCCCACACCCTCCCCAATATTGCAAGTTATTCTGTTACGGAACCTGGACTGGATCGCCCGGCGGAAGAACCAAGCGGCACTGGGAGACCTTGACGGATAGGCTTATTTAACGCCAGCGAGGTCTGAGCCCCGAGCACAAGTAAAGGGGGCAATTTATATACCCCTACTTCCGCATACTTGGCACTTTTGGCGCGTGCGCGAAGTGGGCAGGGAGAGGAACCCGGAAGAGCCCCAGGGCGAGGACTGGGACTCTCTCGCTGGCTCGGTCAGCCATTTTAGGACACAGATTTTCCTTATCAATTCTAGGGGCGCCCGGCTGGCTCAGTCAGTGGAACTTGTGACTCTTGATCTTGGGGTTGTGAGTTCAAGCCCCATGTTAAGTGTAGAGATTACTTAAAAATAAAATCTTTAAAAAAATTATAATAATCTTTTTAAGAAATAGTGTAAAAAAAAAAATCTGGGGGAGCCTGGGTGGCTCAGTCGGTTAAGTGTCTAACTTCAGCTCAGGTCATGATCTCAGGGTCCCGGGATCAAGCCCCAAGTCTAGCTCTAGTCAGCGGGCAGCCTGCTTCTCCCTCTCCCTCTGTCCCTCCCCTTGCTCATGCTCTCCCTCTCTCTCTCAAATAAATAAATAAAATCTTTTTTAAAATCTGTAAATAAAAATAATAAATAAATAAAATCTTTAAAAAATCTGTACCAATATGGTAGATGAAAATTATTATACTTTTATATATATACTTATATATATAAGTGTTATACTTATTTTTATGTATATTTCTTGGCTTACTAACAAAGTTGAATGTGTTCAACACACTGGCCATGAAAATAGGATTTTTAAGAAAATACAATTTAAAAATCTAACAGGAGTCCAAGTGTAATGTCAAAATCCATTCACTCAGCTTCTCTGAGGCTCTGTTTTCTCATCTGTAAATTGGGGGTAACAATGCTCACCTCCCAGGTAGTTACAGTGGTTCCCTAGGCTCACCTCCAAAATAAATCCTTGTCATTGAAGCCTTCACTCAGGACCTTTTCTGGAAGGTCTGAAAGTAAGATGGGAACTGAAGCATGCATGGACACTGAGCACCCAGCACTGTCCAGAGAGAGAATACTTCCACCTTGAGATCTGGAGAACCCTGGGCCTGCAGGCAACATCCCTAGAACAGGGTTTGAGCTTCTGGCCTCCGAGTTGATCACCTCAAGGGCCCTTCCCAGCATAGTGGGGCTTCCTGCAGAGGCCTGCCTGGGGGAGGACTAGCAAGGAGGACCACAGGATCATTTGTTGAGCATTTTCTATGTACAGAGCTTCTGTGCATCATCCTATCCCGTGAGTCTCACACCGATCTGGGAGGTAGATCCTGCTGGGATCCCCACTTCGCAGAAGAGCAAAGAAAGAGCGTCCTGCCCGCACTGATCCGAGGATTGTGTGTGTCACCATTCATTCATCAACATGATTGCTCAGCATGATGGCACAGTGTGAACCTCAATGTCACCAGCACCCTCCTGGTCACTCTGGGCATGGACGGGAGCCACTTGGAGAGTGTGTCCTTAGGCAAACCTGCCAGGAGGGAGGAAC
Organism: Leptonychotes weddellii; assembly: GCF_054177405.1. Classification (NCBI taxonomy): domain Eukaryota; kingdom Metazoa; phylum Chordata; class Mammalia; order Carnivora; family Phocidae; genus Leptonychotes; species Leptonychotes weddellii. Next base: position 75,243,243 of record NC_138382.1, on the reverse strand, counting down.
TCCTTTTCCTTCTGCAGCTCCATGTGGGCTTGGTCACCCCTTCTTAAGGACTAGGGAGCACATAAAGCCTAACAAGGAAAGAAGTCCTGATACATGCCACAACGTGGATGAACCTCAAAAACGTGATGCTACATGGAAGAAGCCAGACACAAAGGGACAAATGTTGTCTGATTCCATTTATATGAAATATCCAGAAGAGGCAAATCCACAGAGACAGCAGACTTGTGGCTGCCAAGGGCTGGGGATGGGGGGGCGGGGGGAATGGAGTGATTTGCTTAATTGGGAACAGGGCTTCTTTCTGGGGTGATGAAAATGTCTTGGAAGTAGACAGAGGGGGTGGCTGCACGACATCATGGGATGTGCTAAATGCCACCGAATTATACACATTAAAATGGTTGCTGGCCGACTGTGTGGTATGTGAATTTTATGTCAATAAAATAAGTGACTCCTGAGAGGCACAATTCTGTTGCCTAATGCCTCACTCATCGGTGTTTTTTTTTTTTTTTAAAGATTTTATTTATTTATTCATGAGAGACAGAGAGAGAGAGAGAGAGGCAGAGGGAGAAGCAGGCTTCCAAGGAGCAGGGAGCCCGATGCGGGACTCGATCCCAGGACTCTGGGATCATGACCTGAGCCGAAGGCAGACGCCCAACCATCTGAGCCACCCAGGCGCCCCTCATCGGTGTTTTCTATCTCAGCAGACAGTTGCTGGTTGTGTACTAGGTCGGGCAGAGCACTAGAAAATAACCCTCAAACTACGGGAAGAAAAGGATCCTTGCTTCTGTGTTCTCGGCCTGCTCTGTTAAATATGTAAAGCCCATTCCATTGATGTGATTTCGTTTGGTCTTTCGTTTTTGTAGAACACTTATGGCACGGAAGTGTTAAATATATGATCTTTTCCATTGTAAACACACATGCACAGACGAGGGAACAGAGGCTGCTCAGACTCTCCAGCTGGTGCTTCTGCTGGATCTAAACCCAGGTCTGCTTGACCTGAGGCCAGCCAGCGGTTAAGGTAAGTGCAGCCCCGGGGCGGCCGGTGGGGACAGGGACTCCGGAAGTGGCTGAACGTCCTCCAGGCTGGGGCTCCCTGCTTCTGCTGGTAAGGAACTAGGGACACATTACAAATCATTTCATTTCACTTTATGGGAAAAAATCATCTTCTCATCCTTCTCCATCCCCTGTGTAAGCTCTCAATTTTCTGCTGGCGCTGAGCAGAACTCAGACCATTTTGTGCTGGGTATTGATCTGGGGAATTTCCAAGTCTGGACTCTGGTCACAGAAATGGCCAACAGTCGGGCTGCATAAGTGGTGCAGACTTCCCTGCTCATTGTAGACGTGAGGCCTTGTGGCTCCAGGAAAGGAGGGGGCCGGGAAGGCAGCAGCAAGGTCACGTTGAAGTCTAAATCCCCCCACAGGTGAGCAGGAGGCAGGGGCTTTCCCTCTGCTGTTGGCACAGCGTCCTTTTTGTGCCTCAAGGGTCTTAGGGGCTTGTGGTGCTCCAGAGACAGGAACGTGGGCAGAGGCTATGTTAGCATGGAGGGAGCCTCCCTCGGCTACGGAACGGTTTTGCATTCTGTGTTTTCCTCTAGAATTTGGGACTCGGACCAGGATCTTGAGTGCAGTCCATCCAGGGGCAGAAGTGGTGAGAAATAAAAGCTGGGGGTCATATTGCTGGACCAAAATTGGGCCAAGTGAAAGGGGCAGCAACTGTGGGATGGGGAGCATTGGATATTAACACTAACTTCGCTCCAGACATGTCATTTCATTGATTCTCGATGAAAAAAAAAAATGTGCTTTCATTGTCCCCACTTTACACACGAGGAGAGGGAGACTAAGCAAGGTTCATATTCACTATTACCCCAGATCCCTCAGCCAGCAGGGGGTGCAGCCAGGACTGGAAGCCAGGGAAAGAACATAACTACATTACGCTGGTCAGGTGGGAAACTTCGGGAGAGGAGGGAAATCCTCCTCCTAAGCCCTGCAGTATTTAATTTACAGCCAGATGGTACAGCAAGTGGGGTTGCTTGGAGATGCCTTGAAACCAGCCAAAAGTGCGAGGGGAGCAGTCTTTCCCAGGCCCCGCCCTGCCCCCAGAATTAGGTCTCCCCAGGCCACTGGGAGGTTGATCAGACCCCTTTTTGTGGAAGAAACCCCTTCTCCTGCCTTGTCCAAAGAGTGGTCAGGAGGGTGAGGACAGAGGTCGCGGGAGTACGTAGTCATTGCCTCCCTTGCTTTCTGGAGAGTCCAGAGCAGGCAGAGGCCAGAAGTCAGCCACAGACACCCAACTGGGGGCCAGCAGTTCTAGAAACCCGAGGGTGTGACTTGTCTTTGCATCGAGAAGATTACGTTTCCTCATGAGGAGTTAACCCCATGGCCTGGTGGAAAATTCCAGAATCTGGGAAGTGCCAGTTCTAGGTGACCCAAGAGAGAGAACCCCAGGCCAAAGGTGATGGGTCATAGTGGTGGTTATGGCTTTGGGTCCAGGAAGCCTGGCCTCAGATCCCAATTCTCCCATTTATTCGCTGTGTGACCCCAGGCAAGTCACTGAACCTCTCTGGGACTAGGTTTCCTCATCTGAAAATGGACACAAGGACAGGAGTTACTCCACTGGGTGTGAGAGGACAGCACACAGGTGTGGTGGCGGCAGAGACAGGGGTGAGGAGGGGCCGAGAGCCAGCCCAGGTGCTCCCTGTTCCCTGTCAGCTGATGCTCATGACAACGTTTGGCAAGGTGAATCTCCTGATCAACCCCATTTTATAGCTCCAGTCCTGCCCAGGATGGGCCCTGGGACCCTGTTCAGGTTTGCTGCCTCCATCCCTGTGCGCCCCACCTCCCAACTTCATGCCTTATTGGCTGCCCAGGCAGATGGGGCTCTAGGGCTGGGGCACCCTCGGGGTCCCATGCTCCCAGCCCCAAGTAGGTTGTGAACAGGACCCTCTTCCCTGTGCCCAGCGCCTGCCCCTGTCCCCTTGCCTCCCCCAACCTGCCTCTGAGCCTCTTCTCCCTCCAATGCTGAGTGTCCCTCTGATGGGCCCCAGTTGGCCAGGCCCCTTCCTTGGTAGACCTTACCTCCCTGAGCACAAGGCACTTGGGAGAGAACAATGGTGGACAACCACTGCCCAGATCTGGACTCGACAGAAGCTACCTCCCCCAGCCCCCTTCTTCTGACCAAGGACAGTTGGATCGGAGCCTGGAAGCCCCTTACAGACTGTAAGATTGGACAAGTACTTCCCCTCTGGGCCTCAGCACCCTTGTCTGTGCTAATTCTAGGACTGGCCTCAAGGGGGCGCTGCCATAAGGAGTAAACGAGATAATGCATGTGAACCCAGCACCCAGTAAGTGCAGTGTTAATGGTGATCATTACCAGGCTCAATATTGTTATGATCACTTTGCTGACAGTTACAATGGGTGAGTTACAGAGAAGAGCCTTTCTGCTTGGTCCCAAGAAGCACAGAGAGAGGGCGCAGGGTGGTAGGTTCAGACCACCCTGGCCTGTGTTGGTGCCAGCTCCCTGGAAGTGGCCTGTATCTCGTCTTTCTGTGTGGATTCATATCCTAGAAAATGTGACGTTCCACTGGCATATAGGCAGCTATGATTAGCTCCATTTGCCTTCTCTGCCCGCCCCCCCCCCACCGCCCCCCAGTTTGTCTATTTCCTATAATCCAACCTCTGCACTTTTGCACCTGCTGTTTCCTGCCTGGGATGCCCTTCCCTCCTCCTCACTCACTGAGATCCTGTCATTCTTCAAGGCCAGCCCAGGAGGGGCTCATTCAGGAGGGCCCCTGGTGACTGCAGGTGGGCCCCATACTGGGTCACTTGGTGGGCACTGCCCATCTATGGCTGGTGTTCATGACCTTCTATGGGTGCGTTCTCCTTCTTGAACCACCAGCACGTTCATCAGAGGCTGTGGCCCAAGCCTGACCTTGTGACCCCCCAGCATACTGAAGGGTAGCAGAATATGCCCCCCAAAAATAGGCCTCTTTTGGCATCGGGATTATTTTGAGCTGGTTTTTTTTGAGAAACAACAGATGCAGGAGAAGTTCTAGAAACAGTGTAGAAGGGAAATCTACATTTATAAAAGACATTTCCATTAAAAAAGGTACCTGTACCAGGAGGAGAGCTATTGCAGAGATGTTTTGGGTTTTTTTTCACCTGAGAGACTTATCTGCAAAGCCAGGCAAACTTTGTTTCCTATATATTTCTTCCTCTCATCTTTCTGTGGATTGCTTCCTCCCCACCTAGAAGCCCCAAGCCCCTACCCCTCTCCTGAGCTCAGGATGGCACATAAGTAAATCATCTGGCCCCTTTTCGAGTAATATCTTTTTGTAACTCCCATGCGTATGTATGCAATTAAATTTGGATTTTCCCATTCAGCTGTCTTATGTCAATTTAATTCTTGGACCAGCCACAGAACCTGGAAGAGTAGGAGGGAAAATTTTTCCTCCCCTACAGTTCATGTATCAGACTCATTCATCCCCGTAGAAGCTGGTGAAGGACTCCAGTTAGCTTTAGGCTGTTGCCTAGAAATTGCTTAGAAAACCCAGCATTGGGCTAGTTTATTTGATGCATGAGCTTTGGTGACTCTGAATCTCAAAGTGGGCTGGAGATTTTCCCTGATGACCATGATGATTCCCTCCTAGGGACAGGGAGCTCCCCACCCTTCTCCTCCAAAGGCTGGCGCATTGTACCTTCTCCCCCAGGTCTCAGCTCTGGCCTCTGACCTTGCACAAATATGCTCCTTCTAAAGGAGGAAGGCCTTTTGACATATATTAATTGGGTCTTCAGAATCCTCGAAAATTAATGCGGCCCTTCCACAATATCACAAAGACTTCACCTCACCTCTGGGGCAACCAACAGACCGATGACTAAAATAGAACACACCCTCGGCCAGATGACAATTCCCACCCATTCCTCCTCCTCTCTGAACAATGCTGGTTTATGCTTCATCACATTTGTTAATTCTAAGATCTGCTTATGCAATGACTTTATTTCAGGTCTCTGGAGGAAAAGGCACAATTTCTGAGATGGGAATTTGAAGACTGTGAGGAGTTCTGGTCCTGTCATCCTCCCCCTTCCCAGGCCCCCCAACATGAGGCCAGCCTGCCCAGCACTCTCACTGTGGTATCCCAGCAAAGACCCACCTAACCTAGTCTTGCAGGGCCCCCCCCCCAGACCCCCTGTGGCCTCTGCCCCCCCATCCCTAGTACTTCAGCAAAAGAAAGCCCTGCCCCAGGGAGCCCTCCCCACCGGAATCCTTAGTCCCTGAGCCTGTGGAAGAGGACACAGTGGGAAAGGAAGAGGCAAATGGAAGCTGTGAGTGAGAAGAGGTGACGTGAGGGACACAGTGCGCTGTGCAGTTTTTATTAAATCACTTTGCCATAAATTGAGAGTTCAGAGGCAAACATTTGTAGGTGGCGTCCAACCATTTAAAAGGACGCACGGGCACCTGGCCGGCTCAGTTGGTAGAGCATGTGACTTGATCTTGGGGTTGCAAGTTCAAGCCCCACATTGGGTGTAGAGATTGCTTAAAAAAATAATGAAAAAATAAAACGACCCAGCGGATTGCTCAGTATATTAGGTAGAATATAAATTTGGCTGTTGACACAGAGACCCAACGTGGCTTAATCAAGATAGAAGTGTGTTTCTCTTCCTCCTAACAGTCCCTGTGTAAATGGCCCAGGGCTGGTGTGGCAGCTCCACGGGGTCAGGGGCCCTGGTTCCTGGAAGGCTTGTTTCTGAGTCCTTGGTCCAGCCTGAGGGAAACGGGATGTGAAAGAGGAGTTGTGCTCATCTCTCTCACCCCATTGGCCAGAACTGAGTCATGTGGCCACACTCAGTTACAAGGGAGGCTGGGAAATGTAGTCCTTTAATTCCATGCAGCCCCATGTACTGCTAAAAGGAATCAAGAGATCTGAGAACAAGTAGAAGGCCCTATCATACCTATGTGGGCTCGTCTTTCCTGCACTCAGGTGGCCTTAAAGCCCTTTTCCATGGCCACTGCCCTGACCAGGCTCCTCCAGACCAGGGAACCTGGAAGGTATAAAGTTTGGGTCCTTAAATGTGAGCCAGGCTCTGTTGCCATGGGATGCACCCTGCGTAGGCCCTCCCCAAAAGATGGCAGGAAGGAGGCAGCCACAGCAGAGCAGGGGTCAGCATCTCATTCCCCACCCCCTGCCCCCACTGCCCATCGCTCTCTTTTCCTCCTCTTCTCTATGCCTGGTGACGTCTGAGTTGGGCTCTAGGGAAGAAGAATTGGTAAGATACTTTCTAACATGCAGACATGAGTTTGGGGTTTGGCAGAGTAAGGGGATATGGTGGAAGGCTCTCAGTGGGGAGAAATGGGGCCACCCTGGGTGGGGGGGTTCATCCGTGCTATCACACCCAGGAAATGACAGCCAGTTAGAGGCATCCTGGAAAACCAGGTGGCCCAGATGGAGAATTAGAGGCCAGGTCTCTGCCTCCACTGGGCTTCAACCCACAGTAAGCTGCCCAGGGTAGGCTGGGCCAGGGGCAGGTCAGTGCAGACCTCAGCCTGACCCAGAGCAAGGGACTATGCCTCATTCGCCCCCAGAGCACGTGCAGCAGGCGCTCTGAACCTTGTCCCTGCAGATGCCTCCCCAGTCTGCCTACTCCAGGCAGGAGCCAACTCCAGCAACAGCTAACACCCACTGTGAGCTCACCAGGTGCTGGAAACATTGCCCCAGCTACCCCCACCTCAGCCCTTTGAGCCAGATCCTGGTCGTCCCAGAGAGCGATGCCCCCACGCACGCACTTACTTTCAAAGCTTTGGTGGAACTGAGGGTGTGCATGTAAATTACCTCCAGTCTCCACCTCAGGGACAGTCCCTTAATATCTGAAATACCCTAGTTAGGAATCTGCTCTCCAGAAGGTATCACATTAGCATTTTAAATACGTGCTGTTATTAAAATTGACACCACGGTACGTTCATTAGCAAAGGGCTGTTAGAAATCCCTTTTCTTAGGGGCGCCGGGGTGGCTCAGTTGGTTAAGCGACTGCCTTCGGCTCAGGTCACGATCCTGGAGTCCCGGGATCGAGTCCCGCATCGGGCTCCCTGCTCGGCAGGGAGTCTGCTTCTCCCTCTGACCCTCCTCCCTCTCATGCTCTCTGTATCTCATTCTCTCTGTCTCAAATAAATAAATAAAATCTTTAAAAAAAAAAAAAAAAGAAATCCCTTTTCTTAGAAGTGTGAGGTCGTCGGATAAGTGGTTGGCTACAGAGATTCCCAGGAGTGAGTTCAGCAGCCTGAGACTTCTAGAGCTGTGCTCTGGGGCAGAGCCCTGGGGTACTGGTCCCCCCACTCCTTGGACAGATAGGTACAGGTGTATGGATCCTTTGTACCTGCTTGCCAGTAAATGTTTGGACATTTGGCAGACTAAGACCTGCTTTTCTTATAACATTCCGTCTGGTGGCAAGGTTGTTGGGGTGTGTATGTGTATGGGGGGGCGTGTCTGTGGGGCCATCATCTGCCTCTAATTGGGGGTCCACATTTTTGCCAGAAAACCCAGTCAGTTAGAATGCACGCCCAAAGTCAAGTGGTGGAGCCTGGCTGGGAACCAGGTCTGATTCTGGAACCTGTGTCCCTACCCACCACCCTACACTGCCTTCCCACACGGCCTTTGATTTGCTACCATGTGTCTAGAGGAGTTCTAGCCTTTACTCCAGACCCTGCCAGGCCAAGGCACTCTGCGGGGTGCCCATCATGGCCACGGAGGGTGCCATCTTTGGGTGCCCCTTCTCAGCAGCTGCTTTAGCCCCAAAGTGGAAGTCAGGTTGGGCCCTCCAGCTCGGTTTGGCAGGCGGTGTTGGTCTGATGATTCCTTTCACAAAACCCACTCCGAAACATGACCTGTTTTTGCAGGTGGCGGCTCATTCTAAGGTTGACCGTTGGGCCTCATCCATGTACACGTTTTTCAAGAGCCTTCGGCCAAGAGCAACAGTCTATTTCTAACGAGTAGTTACACTCTTGTTGCAACATCACCTTTAATTGTTCTCCAAACTACTGTTTCCTCAGCAAGCTCCGGAGAGCAAGGACCATCCCCTCCTCTCATTCCTCCTTGTCCCAAACACCCAGCACGTTGAGGGCCCAGGTGTGTCGAGGAAACACCTGGTTACTTGACCGGAGGGGAAGGGGAGGCCCCCCAAGAGCCCAGGTTCCAGGCCGAGGGGACCACGGCAGAGGGCAGCCCCACCAACTGCCACATCACAGGGTGCCTGAGAGCTCCCCTGGGCGGATGATTAGCCTGAGCCCCCTGGGCAAATGGAGGCAAGACTCCTCTCTAGGACCCAACTGGACGCCTGCAGTGGGAACAGCTCACCAGGGGTTCTCCACATGCGGTCCCCGGCCCAGCAGCATCAGCATGGCCTGCGAACTTGTTAGAAAAGCCAATCCGGAGGCCCAGCCTGGAGCTAGCTAATCAGCAACTCTGGGAGCAAGGCTGGCCCTCCGGGTGGTCCTGACACACATCCCCGCTTTGAGAAGAACTAGTCCAGGCTCCTAGTCTTGTTTTCGCACCGTTTAAAACCTTTAGAGAAACCCCTTAGAGACCCCCCAGGAGATGACAGAGGCAGGAACAGACATGCTGGCTGGGAGTGCGACAGGGGGTGGGGGCTCACCCTGGTGAACTCTCGGCTTCCCACCACACTCCCTGAAATGTTCTGGTTTAATCATTACGCCCAAGGCTCTCATTTTGCACAGTCTGTCTTGGGGACCCTGGGCAGACAACACCCAAAGCAAGAGAAACGGTGTCACAGGAGGAGAAAGAAGCCTAAAAATGAAATGAAAAAGAACAGAAACAGACAAAGCAACAGGTCCACACAAGGGAGGCGAGGACAAGTCAGGAAGCGTGTTTAATTGGCATGACATGGAAGACATACATCAGGAGCACGAGAGGAGGCCTGGGCGCACTAGATGGCCCTTGTCCACCCTGGGGCCTCCCCCTCCCCCACCTGCACCACAGGGCAAGGGCCTGCTTCTTCCCCAGAGACACAAACCAGCGGATTCAGACAGGACAGCACCCCAAAAAGAGGCTCGGGGTGGGGGGGTTGGAAAGGCAAACAGAAAGGAAACAACCATAGCCAGGAAACATTGCACTTTCCTTTTTTTTTTTTTTTTTTTGGTTAAGAGTTGCCCAAATTCCTTTACGAAGGTCAGGGCATCCCGACAACTGAGACCGCCCCACTGGCCTCCCACCTCTGCAAGGTGCTCTGACCCCTACGCTCATGCCCGCTCTCCGCTCCTCACTTGGCCCTGTGAGGGGGGCGGAGCAGACACCTGCTCCCATCTGAGGGACAGAGGAACTGAGCAGGAGCGACCCGCCCCCAGTCTCAGAGAAAGCCGGTCACTGAGTCGGACTGGGAGCGTGTGGCCCTCCGTGGAGCCCCGGGCCCCTGCAAAGACGTAGGGAAAACGGAAGTGTGCTGAGGGGCGAGGGGCAGGGGCGGGGTAGGAGGGGGATTCTGTGTTTGTCCCAGTTCCGGCCAGTCGAGAGCCTGAGCCTAGATGCCAAGACAGAAGATGGGACCAGCTGTTTATTCAACAAAAGCCTTTTATTCAGTCAAAAATCAACCATTGGGTTTATTCCGCAGATATTAAAAAAATGGATAGAGGGCAAGGCTTCCCATCACTGTGCCCTTATGCTAATTAACTTAATTAACTTGCTATCCCGGGCGGGGAGGAGAGGGGGCAGACCTAGAAGAGGGGCATCTGGGAGACACGCTGCCAAAAATGCGGGGCTGGGGCCCAGAGCCCGGGTGAGATCGGAGCCCCCTCCTCCACTCCCCCGCCTCCCGCTGCCCCCTCCAAGCTCCTGTTTGGCCTGTGGGGGGCCCCCACATGCCTTTCCAGCTCCCCGCCACCAGGGGGCGCGCCGGCGTCCCCTTGGATCGCCAGACGCGGAGGCGAGGCTGCGCGGAGAACCGGGTAGCTTTGCGCTGGGCGCGCAGTGGGGCTTAGCTCCAGACAGAGGCTGCCTCTCCCGGGGGGCCAAGGCCCCCCCAACCTTCCTCCCCTCAGAGAAAAGACAGGTTCCCGAAAGCCCAGGTGTGCCTGTCGTCTAGGAAGTTGGCTGTCAAACTGAAAAGCATTTCTGGGGAAAGGAGGACACGCACGTTTGCCTCGACGTTACTTAAAACGTTGCCTGGTCAAATGTCGGGAACTTTGGCTTCTCCTCAGGGCCATCAGCACAGAGTGGGGAGCGGACGCCGTGAGGAAGAGGCAAGGGCCGCTGCTCCTGGGCCAGGGGACGAGGAGAGAAGGGTCGGCGGAGGGACGGAGAGCCTGGCATCCGGTGGGTCTGGAACCCCCAGAGAGCAGCATGTGACCGGCCTGGGCCTCGGGTGGAAATCGCTGCTGGGGACAGAGGCCCACAGCTGCTCAGGATTCCAGATCTAGAGGCCTGGTGAGAGGAGGAGACAGAACTGTCCCTGCCCGGCAACCTCGGGCACAAACGGCCAAAGTCCAGCACCCCGCCAGGAAGAGGGCTGGCCCTTCCGGCAGCTCGGGGCTGTCCCGGGGCATGGACCCAAGGTGCGCCTGAGCCATGGGGCCACAGGACGCCTGCTAAGGCCAAAAGCCACACCCGTGGCTCCAAACCAAAAGGTCAGAGGGCAAGAAGGTGGAAGGAAGGCCTCGTGGGCAGATGCTCATAGACGCCTGGGAATTGATGCCCGAGCTGGGGAGGGAGGGGGGCGGGGGGAATCCACACGTATAAGCCTGGATGATTCTGAGCCGCAAGTCCCTTACCGAGATGATGCCTTTAGCATGGGGTGCTCGACAGCTCCTCCCCACTGGGCCAGAGACGCAAATCGAGGCTCAGGCAGAAGCCAGAGAAGTAATGTGACATGCAGAAGGGCCCCCCTCTCCCCTCCTCCAGCCCCAAGCCACCAAGTCAATCTCCTGCCCGAGGGTCCTAGGTCAGAGCCAGGATTGGGAGGGGGAGTCCTGGGGCTCCTGAGCCAGTGGCCTGAGCAGGAAGGTGACTGCAGGGGCCTTGAGGGGCCCAACCTGCAAAGTCACCTGTGAAGATCAAAGCGCTCCCAGTACCTGCGGAATCTGGGGCTTACAGTAGAGGTGGGGGACAGCCACGGGCTCTGCTGAGCAAGAAGGGAGTCAGGGACTGGCTGAGCAGTCCAGCCAGCGGGAACGGACATGCAAGCCCCACGCTGGCTGCTCTGGGTTAATTAGCAGTCGCTCTGGCCTCCTGGGAAAGTGCAAAGTGAAGACCAAGGACAATTCAAAGTGAGAACCAAGGGCCAGCTTTTCCTCTCCTGGGGCTGGAGTAAGCAGGGAGAGGACAGGCTGCTGACTTTGCAAAGAAGCAGGAATTCTAGAGTCAGGCCGGGCCCTAGGTAGTCTGGGAGGCTGCCTCCCATACCAGAAGCCTTCCTTCCATGAGGACTAGTTCTGGGCCAAAAAGACAGTTCAAGAGTCCAGGAGGGACCAGGAAGAACTGCAGAGAGAACCAGGTAGGTCATCTGACCCCACACAACACAACCAGCAGCTGCCATGTCCCCAAAGACTTGTGCCAAGAGACAAAATAGTGACTCAAACAGATCTCGTGTCTGTTGGGGTCTGGCAAACTTAGCCACAGACCGCAGAATCATAAACTGTAAAAGACCCAGCCTTATGATTGTACAGTGTCAGCAAGGAAGCGGACCTTCCGGTTCAAGAAGCCCAAGCTTCCTGGTTCTGCAGCTGGGGTAGCTGGGGCCCAGAGAGGCCTGGGGCCTGCCCACAATCACAGAGCAGAGCCAGCTGCAGGTTCCTGGCCTCTGGTCCAAGGTCATCTGACTTTCCTGGTGGCAGTTCCAGGGCCATCCTGTCTCGGTGGCAGGTGGGGTTAGAAGCTTCCTATGAGCGCATGTGGGCCATAGCCTCTAGGAGCAGCCACTACCGAATGGGATTGCCTGTGCCCCTTCCCTCCCGCCCGCCCTCCCAGCATCTGAGCTGAGAGAGGGAAGGGAAGGAGGATGCTCTGTGGTCTACTGGACAAGGCAGACTGGCAGGCAGAAAAGCAAGTGGGAGAGAACTGAGCGACAGTTTTCAAAATCCACCACGGAGGGAGAAAGAGCCCTTCCTCTGCTCACCTGCTTGCAAAGAGTGCCCTCCTCCCCTTTCCTAATGTACCCAGTCCTCCCTTGTTGGCTCCCAGGCTCCATGCTGCTGCAAACACCAAAGCAAGAGTTGAGAAACCAAAAGATATCCCCTGTTTGTCCTCAGAAAAGATGCTGTGGACCCAGAGGAAGACACAGGATGGGGAGTGTGGACAGGAAGCAGAGAAAAGGGGTTCAAGAGGAGGCATTTGGGCTGGGGGTGGGGGGAAAACAGTGCATTAGCCGTTTAAGAAACCCACTCTTCCCCCTCTCCAAACATCGAGCACAGTATCTGGAAAAAAAAAAAAAAAAGAGAGAGAGAGAGAGAGAGAAAAAAAGTTTTTTGGCTTCTTGGCCGCTGCAGGCCACCATCCTCCCAAGCGCAGGTGGGCAGGTGGGCGAGGGCGTGCACATGTAAACGGTAGGCCCCGCATCCCTGGGAGCTTTGGACACACGAGGCAGCAGCAACAGTTAACAACCAATAAATAAAAGATATCAATTATATATGTATAAAAAAAACTCACTTTCCCCACAAAAAGCACAATACTGTTATCACAAAAAAATCATCATCATCATCATCATCATGAATCATCCTAGCCACGCAGGTGGTTTCGCTGCTCGAGGATGGGATGACAAATAACGTTAATCAGGTGGGCCCCCCTGACACCCCGAGCGCACCGTGGCCGAGGCCGTGACTTCCGTGGCCTCTCCAGCTGCCGAAGGACGGCCGAGGCGGGAGGCAGTGTTCTCTGAGGTCAACGGTAGCTTTCTCCCCATCTGTCAGTCTGTACCTTCTAGGACAGAAGGTAGTTTTGTTTTGTTTTTTTCTTTTTCAATGTTTGTTTGAAATAAAAAAACAAAAGCACACGCGCAGGAGAGCGGGAGGGACCCAGAGGCTGCCTGCGAAGCAGCCGAGTCCTTGGTTTTGCAGAGGGCTAGAGCCTTTTCCGTTTCGTGTTGGTTTCTGGACAAGCAGAGGTGGTTGGCAATTGGAGCCGGTGGCTTCAGGCGGTGGTGGGTGCAGGGCTGGGGGGAGGAGAGCCGGGCCTCGTGGTTCCAGGGCAGCCCGGCTGGGTATGGATGCGGAGAAAGGCTGGGTGGACACAGGAGGGTGGTGTTGGGGCGGAGGTGGCCTCATGGCACGGGAGGAGGTGAGTGGTTCCCAGGCATCTGGAAGACACAAGGAGGTGAGACAGGTGCAGAGCTGGCTGCCAGGGACGCACCCCTACAGGGCTGGCGGGAGAGTCAGTGAGGGCGCAGGGTGGCATTCTGTCAGAAGTCCTAAAATTCAATGTGCATACCCTCTGATCCACCCATTTGGTGCTTAGTATTCATCCTTAAGAAATAAATCAGGTGGGGGCACCTGGGTGGCGCAGTTGGTGAAGCGTCTGCCTTCGGTTCAGGTCATGGTCCTGGGGTCCTGGGATCGAACCCCGCATCGGGCTCCCTGCTCGGCGGGGAGTCTGCTTCTCCCTCTGCCTCTGCCTGCTGCTCCCCCTGCTCATGCTCTCTCTCTCCCTCTCTTTCTGTCAAATAAATAAATAAATCTTAAAAAAAAAAAAAGAAAGAAAGAAGGGGTTTGCCTCAGTAAAATCATCTATAATAGCAAAATAAAAAGGGAGGGAGCAACTCAGTGTCCACTAACAGGGAGCTGGTTGGATACACAGGATGCAGCCAGAGCAGCACGTGATGGGCAACCACTGAGTTGGCATGGCATGGCCAACAGGCTCAACGGGATGAGTCATCAGGGAAGCGCAAAGAAAAAGCACACTAAGACACCACTTCACACGCACTAGGGTGGCTCTCCCCAGAACACAGGGAAACAAGTGTTGGTGAGCGTGTGGCGAGCCCGGGACCCCCAACTCTTGCTGGCGTAGGCAAAATGGTGCAGCTGCGTGGAAAACAGTCTGGTGGTTCCTCAAAAAGTTAAACACAGAGTTACCACAGGATCCAGCATTCCCACTCCTAGGGATAAACCCCAAAGAACTGAAAATCGGGACTCGAAGCCACGGACACCCACGTTCATGGCAGCACTGTTCACAGCTGTCAAAAGGTGGAAACCCAGATGTCCACCAATGGATGAGTGGATGAACAAAATGTGCTCTGTCCATACAGCGGAGCACGACTCAGCCGTAAGAAGGAACGAAGTCCTGACAAGCGCTACAACATGGATGGACCTGGGAAACATTGCGCTGAGTGAAAGGAACCAGACAAAAAAGGCCACAGATTTCACTTCTACGAAATGTCCCAGATAGGCAAATCCACAGAGGCAGAAGGCAGGCTGGGGCTGCTGGGGGCTTAGTTGCAGGGGGGATGGGGAGAAACTGTGTAGTGGATTTGGCATTTCATTTTGGAGGGATACAGATGTTTTGAAACTAGACAGAGGTGGTGGTTGCACATCGTTGCGAATGTACAAAATGCCACTGAATTGTTCACTTGAAAATGGTTCATTGGAACCCACCCTTCCCCTTTGGGACGGGGCACCCTGCTGGCTCAGTCACTAGAAGCTTGCGACTCTTGATCTCAGGGTCATGAGTTCAAGCCCCATGATGGGTGTAGAGCCTCCTTAAAATAAATAAATATTTTTAAAAAAAAATTTTTAAAAACAAAGTGATTGATTTTATGTTAGGTGAATTTCGCCTTGATATATTTTGGAAAAAAGGCATGGAGGACCGTCCTGTCTGTTGGCGTCTGCGCCATCCACAGATCCTTCCCATAACCTGCTCCGCTTAAATCCCATGTCCCTGCTCCCCCAACTGCACGGGCGAAGGTGTCGGATCCAAAAGAGGCCATTTCCCAGATCTGTGTGAGATGACCTGAAAGCATCATCTGGGTCAGTCAGAAGCTAGGTGGCGGTGGCCCTGGAGGAGTAGGAAGGCCCCACGGGACCAGAGTTTGGGTGGCCGCCGCAGTGCAGGTGGGGGGAAGAGTCACCCAGGGAGAGGACTGTGTCCTCTCAGCCTTCCGTCCCCATGCCAACCCTGGGGCGCTTGGCTGAGTTTCTCATCACATGCTTTGCCTTCTGTGGCAATCTGTGAACCCTTACGATCCGCAGTGTCGTGGTGAAAACCGCAAATATGATGAAACTCACCAAATGCATTTAAATCCATAAATTCATGATTATATGTTTAAAAAAAAAAGCTATTGGTCACCTCAAAAGGATATTAGAATCCAACTCATTTTGAAAACTGAAACGGAGGAAGAATTGAGTATCTATCCTGCCTTTCCAATTAAAAACTAGGTTTTAGAGTAACAAAATAGTTGACGAGGGGAAAGTTCCCTGTGTAGAAGCAACCGAGCCACAAACAAAGAAGGACAGACAGCTTTAGAACGTCACCTACAGAATGAATGAATGAAGCAGTCATCACCACCCGACCTCATGAGCTACCTGGTGGACACAGGCAGCCCCACTTAGGAGGTGTTCTCGACGAGGTGGACCAAACTGAGTGCTGGGCAAGCCTGTAGATCTAACTGCCCATTTCCCGGAAGTACAGGGAACCAAAGAACATGTGAGAATTACCACAGGGGCGCAATCCACAAACCGCAGATGGAGGAGACTCTACAGAACGTGTTTCTCAACAAATAGCAAGCCAAAAAGGGAAGGGGAAACAGATTAAAATAAACTTGAGAGACCTATCAACCAATTGCAATAGGTGGAATTTATTCAGATTTTGATTCCAATAAACAAAAACCCGTGAGGTAATAGGAAATGGGAGTACCAGCTGCAGGGTGGGGGGTATTAAGGCATTAGTACTGATTTTTCTACTATTATGGATTTTGTAAAAGATTGTTATCTTTTAGGAATACATTTTGAAATATTTATGTATGAAATGATAGAATGTCTTGAATTTGCTTCAAATTAACCCACTCCGAAGGTGCATATGGAGGGTACAGACAGTACAAGATTGGCAGCGAATTGGTGATTCTGAAGGAGGATGGTCAGTAATGGGATTACACCATTCCTTCCACCACTGCTTGTGAATACGAAGTTTTTTTTAAAAACCCACTTCAAGATTTCCAACAGCCTAAGTGTCCCATAGCACAGGACTGGGTAAATTATGGCCCAACTATACAACAGAATACCATGCAGCTATTAAAAACGATGGTGTCGAACCACATTTTTACTGATGTAGAAAATAGGCAGGATCTCTGTTCCTGGGTGGCTCAGTGGATTATGTAACAGTAACTTATCGAACAATTAGGATACATCAGGAATCTGAGAAGGCAAATCAATCACAAAAATGATGGAACACAAGTTGGATCTAATTACTATCCAGTAGGTTCTAGGACAAGCCTGAGAACAGGAAGAGGGCAATTTTGGGGACGAGCTATAGAAAGGTTGTCTGAAAAGCTCATCATGGAAATAAAGTAACATCTTCTTGGCCGCCATGTTGCTGGTGAGGCTCAGATGGGTGTCTCCATGCATGGTGTTAAGGAAAGTCTGTGCAGCCACAGCATGATGTGAACTTTGTGCCAAGTTGGGTAAAACACGTTAAAAATCTTTTTTCTTGGGGTGCCTGGGTGGCTCAGTCAGTTAAGCAACTGACTCTTGATTTTGGTGCAGCTCCTGATCTCGGGGTCATGAAATCGAGCCCTGCATTGGGCTCCACACTGGGCGTGGAGCCTGCTTGAGATTCTCTCTCTCCCTCTCCCTCTGCCCCTCCCCACAGCTCGTATGTGCTCTTTCTCTTTCTCTAAAAACAAACAAACAAACAAAACACCTCTTCTCTTAGTGTTGAGTCTCCAAAAGAAAACATAAATGTTTCCTATAAGTTGTTCATAAAAAAAAAAAAAAAAAACAACAGCCAACAACATATGGTTATGAACTCATTGTTGCTGAGGAAATACAAACACATGTGTGTTCACAGAAAACCGTAAGGCAGAAACAATTAGGGTGATTGAAAAATAATCACACACCATAAAGAAATTAGCGACACTGCGTGAGTTTTTCTGGGAGGCGGATATATCAAGAAGCTATGTTTGTACCACTTTTTCCACAGCCTGCGGGAGACAAAGCAGCATGTCACAGGAGGCCACTGGTGGTAATTCACAAAAGAAGCCTCTGGGAAATGAGACAATGGACCATAATACGCACCATGAGACCCAGAGCCACATGCCGAGTGCTTCTAAGATCAGAGAAATAACTATGATGGTTTCTTTAGAAACTGTTTTGATTATATACCCCCATGTGACCCAGTTATTTTTCTGAGTGTTCGATTCTTTTTGAATCACCCTGGACCCAAAATGCTCACAGTGGTCATATCTGGGTTATACATGAAGGTTTTTAAAAATAAACTTCTTGTGTTCTGTTTCAACATACTGTCTAAGGTCTCTTCAATGGAAAAGGATTTCTTGTGTAAAATCATCAACAGCAGCAGCCTCACAGAAACTTAAGAATAGCATAAGCCCCCAAAATAAAGTATCAGCAAATCAAATTTATGATACATAAAAACACTAACACACAATGGTGAAAGTAGAGTTTATTCTAAGAGTGCAAGGGAGGCTTAGCATTCAAAAACCAATCAGCGTTATTCATCAGGTTAACACCCAAAAGGGAGAAAAGTCATATAAGCATCCTGGTAGACGCAGAAAATTTTTTTTATAAAACTCAAACACTCTTCGTGATTTTCTAAAAAAAACAACTCCTGGGGGCAGCTGGGTGGCTCAGTTGTTAAGCGTCTGCCTTCGGCTCAGGTCATGATCCCAGGGTCCTGGGATGGGGCGGGCCCCGCACTGGGCTCTCTGCTGGGTGGGAGGTCTGCTTCTCCCTCTCCCACTCGCCCTGCTTGTGTTCCCTCTCTCGCTGTCTCTCTCTCTCTGTCAAATAAATAAATAAATCTTAAAAAAAAAAAAAAAACTCCTAGGAGGGGCCCCTGGATGGCTCAGTTGGAAGAGCTTGGGACTCTTGATCTCGGGGTTGTGAGTATGAGCCCCACGTTGGGTGTAGCAATTACTTAAAATAAATAAACATAAATAAAAAACAACTCCTGGTGAACTAGAAAAGGAAATTTCTAAATCTGATAAAACCTATCAACAGAAGACCTATACCAGACATTCTAATGATAATTACTGAGTTAATTACAACTTAACTAATCTAATAGTGAATTATTATTATTATTTTTTTAAAGATTTTATTTATTTGACAGAGAGAGACACAGTGAGAGAGGAAACACAAGCAGGGGGAGTGGGAGAGGGAGAAGCAGGCTTCCCTGCGGAGCAGGGAGCCCGATGTGGGGCTCGATCCCAGGACCCTGGGATCATGACCTGAGCCAAAGGCAGATGCTTAATGACTGAGCCACCCAGGCACCCCTGAATTATTCTTTTTTTAAAAAGATTTTATTTATTTATCTATCAGAGAGAGAGAAAGAACACAAGCAGGGCAAGGGAGAAGCAGACTCCCTGCCAAGCAAGGAGCCTGATGCAGGACCCGATCCCAAGACACTGGGATCATGACCTTGGCCGAAAGCAGACACTCAACGCGTTGAGCCACCCAGGCTTCCCACTAATAGTGAATTATTGAAAGCTGTCCCCCAAGACCAAGAGTGAGACAAAAATGCTCACCATCGCTACTCCTAAGTGACACTGCACTGGAGGGCCCAGCCAGTGCAAGGAAGCAGGACAAAGAAACAGATGGCTGAAGGACAGGAGAGGAAGAAATAAAGCATGGACAGTCCCAAAGAATTGAAGGTAGATTCTTAGATTTGATAAGTGACGTTAGTAGGACCATTAGATATATCATCAATAAACAAAAACCAACTGAATTTCTAGAAACCAGAAATAAACGGGAAATACAATTTAAAAAAAACAAACCTGAATATCCAGGAATAAATCTATCATAAGATGTAAAAGACTTTTTAGCTGAAATCAATAAAATGTCCTAGAGGAAAAATTTGAAAGACCTAAATGAATGGATATACCATTTTCATGGATTGGAACACTCCACACAACAAAGATGCCAATTCTCCCCCAAAATGAACTGTAGATTCAACTCAATCCCAATCAAAATCTCAATGTGTGCGTGTGTGTATAGAAATGGATACATTCATTCTAAAATCTATATAGAAATGCACATAGCCTAACGTAGCCAAGGCACTCCTGAAAAAAAAGTGATGAGGTATCACTTCCAAGATTAGGTTATGAGAAGATGGACGCCTGCATCTGGGGTTCTCGCTCTCCCTCCCTCCTAGGAAGCTCCCCCTGACAGAAGCCAGCAGCCCTGTGCAAAAGTCCCCACAGTGAGAACAGAGGCTGCCGATTCAAATGAGCGAGCTTGGAAGTGGGTGCTCCCCCACCAAACCTTCAGATGACACCACGGCCCTGGCCAGCAGCTGAGGGTTATCCAGGTTACCTGAGGCTGAGGAGTTTCCTAGAACTTGAGACTTTCCATGCAAAATCTGGGACAGTCCTGGGCAAACAGGGATGGCTGGTCACCTTGCTGACAGCTTGACTACATCCTCATGAGAGACCTCAAGCCAAAGGCCCCCAGCTAAGCTGTGCCCAAATTCCTGATGTCTGTTCTTTTCAGCGGCAGTTTTGAGGTAACCTAGCATTCAGCAATAGATAACTATGACGGCACTTCCCAAAAGGATGACGTACATATGACCAGCTACCCGACGTCCGTGCTCACCAGAGAAAGGTAAATTAAAATTATACCCTGTCACGACACACCCACCAAAATGTGTAAAATGTAAAAGACAGAGAGCATCCAGTGTTGGCCGGGCTGTAGAGCAAATGGAACTCTGAGGCAGTGCTGGTGGGGTCTAAAATTGGGGGGGAGCCACACAGGAAGACTCGAGTAGCCTCTAGTGAACCCGAACACACACATATCCTGGGTCCCACAATCTTCCTCAGATACACACCAAGGGAACGCATCATCGATCCACCAGAAGGCACGTTCAAGAATGACCTCGGCGGGGGCAACACCCCCATTCCTCGCACACAACACGGAGGACAGAACAGAGAGGAGGCAGAAAGAAGAGGTAGGGGAGAATCAGGAAGAAAAAGGGAGGCAGTCCTCTCCCAGCCACAGAGGCCTCTCCTGGCTCTATGGCTCAGCACTTCCAGCAAACCCGACTGGAGGAAACGAGAAACCATATCTGAGCTACTGAACAAGGGAGCCAGAGGGCTCACTCAGGGCTTCCACGGGCCACACCCAGAGGGCGTGCACAGCCCTTGCTCTCCCCGTCCCCCGACAACTATGCTTTTCAAAGCGTTTCCAATCCAGGGAAACTTCTATTTAAGCAAACTCTCGGGCCGAATCTGGGCATATAAAAATGACAAAAGGCGAAAGGCTGTAGCTAATTTGAAGCCTACCTCCAGGCCCTCCTACCAGCTCGGCTCCAGCTGGGCAGACCCCAAGGACTGCCAGGAGACCCAGCGAATCCTAGGTGCCCTGTGACTGGCTTTTCCCCCCCTGCCCCCAACCCCAAGCCCCAGGTTCCCCTCCACTCACCCCGGCTCTGGGCCCTGGACTATACCAGCCCGTCATAGAGGGACAGCGCCTGCACAATGGAGGGGTCTGCCTTCGATCCTTCCTGGAACTCCTGCAGGGTCAGCTTCCCGTCGGCGTTCTGCAAGCAGAGAGAGGCGGCTGAAGGTGGGGGGACAACAAGCCTCCTAGGATAGGGGCCTCTGGCCTGGACCCTGGACACCTGCTCCCCAAGCCCATCCCAGGACTGGCCCGGAGAGAGCTTCCAAATTTAGGTCAGGAAGAAGGCAGCGCACCTCGCTAGGTAGGAGGAGTCAGGCATCAAGAGAGACCCAGGCACTTCCTGGCAAGGTGACCTTGGGTACGTGACCCTGGACCCCTAACTCCATACTTATCATTATCACTGCAATGAATTCCCATAAATGGTGGTTAATCCCCAAGGGCTGAGAGCGCACTGCATTTCTCTGGGGTCACTCTTGCAAGGGCATTTAAACCACTCCCGGAGCAGCCTACACCAGACGCCAGGAGACCCAGTGGAGCTCAAGAAAAAGGGCTTGAGTGGGTCTCTCGGGGTAGTGGTGATTTGGGCCAGAATCCCTGCCTCTGGAGCATCTCTCAGGGAAACTCGTGAGAGCCAAAAAAAAAAAAAGGCCCAGAGAGATGGCTCACTGCGGGCCCTGAAGATGCTACGCGTCTCACACTTGCTCTCAGGGGCTCCTCACGGCCGCCCTAAGAAGACGCACTGCTCTTATCCCCATTTTGCTGGTAAGGAAACTGAGGCTTGGTCACCTCCCTAGGGCCCCATGGCTAGTCACTGGGGAAGGTAGAATTTACACCAGTCTGGGTGGGTGGTGGGCTCTGTTTCCCTAAATAAGGGACGTATGAGTCGGGGAGATTTAAGGAGCGTGTGGCCTTGGCATTAAACAGCATCGAACCGCCCCGTGACAAAGTCAGTATCCCTCGCTCCACACGCTGTGGATGCATCTTTTGATCAACGCCAAGAGACCAGCGCAGTCTGAACCTAGAGGTCTTCCCTGCCTCTCTGACATGTGCTGATCTCAGGCTCTAAGCTTTCAGGGCAAGCACCTGGATCCAACAAGGACATACTAATAAGCCCACTGTCAGGAGCGCCTGGGTGGCTCAGCCAGTTAAGTGTCTGCCTTTGGCTCAGGTCATGATCCCAGGGTCCTGCTCAGCGGGGAGCCTGCTTCTCCCTCTCCCGCTCCCCCTGCTTGTGCTCTCACTCATTCTCTGTCAAATAAATAAAATCTTAAAAAAAAAAAAATAAGGCCACTGTCACTGTAATTTGTGTTCTTTGATTTAAGGCAAGTGATACTGGGCTGCCCTACCATCACCATATCAAATTTCCAATAAATACAAACTTATTTCACTTTAAAAAAAAAGGTTGATATAAACAAGGATTTCTTAACCTGGGATCTGTGGCTAGAATGCAGCAAGTCTGTAAACTTAGATGGGGAAAAAACGAGGTCTTTCTATTTGCTAACTTCTAACTGAAATTTAGCTTTCCATCTACAATGATGGTAGGTGACAATGCCCAAGAGAAACAGCCGCACCTGGGACCTGTGTCAACCGTGGGGGTCATAGGCAATGACGTGCAGGCATCACGTACGCTTGTCACTGCTTTGAAACTGCGGGGTGGTGACACCCACCACTACACCTCTTTATTTAATGCATTCATAAAGAAGCTCACAGAATGCTCTATCACGAATTCTTTTTAAAAAATATTTTGATGTCTGTATTCCAAAATCATTAGCTTCCTTTTTGATCCTATGGATTTGACTTGATGCACTGAAAACTGTTATTCTGAGAAGTCCAGAGACTTCTCCAGTACGTCAAAGGGGTCCAGGTCAAGAAGTAAAAACGGTTAAGAATTTAGCTGGGGAGGGGCGCCTGGGTGGCTCAGATGGTTAAGCGTCTGCCTTCAGCTCAGGTCATGATCCCGGGGTCCGGGGATTGAGCCCCACATTGGGCTCCTGGCTCGGCAGGGAGCCTGCTTCTCCCTCTCCCTCTGCCTCTCCCCCCGCTCATGCTGGTTTTTTTTTTTTTTTAAAGATTTTATTTATTTATTTGACAGAGAGACACAGTGAGAGAGGGAACACAAGCAGGGGGAGTGGGAGAGGGAGAAGCAGGCCTCCCACGGAGCAGGGAGTCCGATGCGGGGCTCGATCC
>NC_138382.1:75197879-75220011 GCF_054177405.1 Leptonychotes weddellii | reverse complement strand
GCAGGGGGAGTGGGAGAGGGAGAAGCAGGCCTCCCGCGGAGCAGGGAGTCCGATGCGGGGCTCGATCCCAGGACCCCGGGACCATGACCTGAGCCAAAGGCAGACGCTTAACGACTGAGCAACCCAGGCGCCCCTGCTCTCTCTCTCTCTGTATCTCTGTGTCTCAAATGAATGAATAAATAAAATCTTAAAAAAAAAAAAAAAGAATTTAGCTGGGGAAAGAAGAAGTGTTGGCTAAACTTACTTAAAGCTCTGGACATTTGATAGGGATGGCTGCTGACCTGCACTGAACATCTATGCATCTCGGAGGGTCTGCGCGGCCCACCCACTGGGGCCCAGGGCCTGGCCCCCACGCCTTACCTCCCTGGTCAAGTACCAGCCTCACCCGGGCTCACCTTGTCCATCATGGCGAAGATGCGGTCCACCCTCTTCTCCGGGGTGTTTTCCTCCTCGGGGAGCTCCACGGTGTTCCCCTGCCAGAGAGAGACAAGGTGGGCGCTAGGTTCCTGGCACTCCGGCTTTGGGGTCCTGGCCAAAAGCGTGCCCCCCAGATCTGGGCGGGTTCCAGATGCGGACTGCTCTTCCTCCCGCTCCCCACCCCACCCCGGCCCTCTCTGCCTCCTGCTCTGGAACACTCTGTCCCCACAGCCGCTGCCCACCTCGCAGATGTGCAGTGACCACCCCTCCCCTGGCCAACTCTCAGCCGGGGCGGGAGAGCGGCTACGCGAGCGGGCTCCCTCGGGGCCGACCAGGCCCTGTCCCCAAACGTGACGCCCCCCCGCCTCTCCTACCCCATAGGGCCCAGGCCTCACCACCATCTGGTAAATGGCGTCCACAATGTCCAGCATCTCGTTCCTGGTGATGTAGCCGTCGTTATCCAGATCGTAGAGCTTGAAGGCCCCTGTGATCAAGCAGTGGGGCGGAGTCAGCCCCAGCGCAGGGCGGGGTCCGGCAGGCTCTGCCACGCCCCTCCGACCCCCCCCCCCCCAGCATGCGGGGGAGCCCCATTACTCATCCCCAGAGGATTCACATCAGGACAAACAGGGATGGACAGAGAGACAGACAGACACACACACACATTGACACAGGTAGCATTTCAAGTGGGGTTTAAAAAAAAGAAACTAAAAGTAAAAAGAAGAGGTCTCTGGGTCTGTAGAGCAGGGGCTGGGGTTGAGTGGGGAGGGGAGGGCAGGAGGAACCCCTAATGGCCTCCCTCCCCCCGCCCCCGCCCTCCCCAGTCTCCGCCTCCTCTCCACCCACTCCTCTCCCACAATCACGGAGCTTCCTGCTATGGTCAACTAAGAAAACAAAATAATATGCCCGGGATGGGGGTGGGGGGGTAGCTTTTACATAAACAAAATCCTCCTTTATTCCAAAAAAAAAAGAAAGAAAAAGAAAAAGAAACTGCACTGTTTTCTTGTTGCCAATGCAATGCAACGTAAAGGCCCAAGAGAGCAGTGAATTCTGGTTCAACTGCTTCCACCCTCTCTCCAGACGTCCTTTTGCCCCTGCCCACTCCGCCCTAGGGCCTCGCACATGCTGTTCCCGCCTCCCGCAGGGCCAGCTCCTGACCCTTCACAGAGCCAGTTGCCCTCCTGTCTGCTCACCCACCCTTCCCGCCTCGGCTGCAGTTTTATGGGATTTTTCAAAATCCTGTCCCCGTGCTAGACTGACAGCCAGGACAGCGGGCACCTGCCTATCTGATTCTCCCACGGCTTCCCAGCCTCCGGGCCAGGGCGCACTGTGGCCGTGTCCCGTGGATATCTGCTGAGTGAACGAGTAAGTGCATGGATGAGACCAGACATCAAAACAGCGGCCTCCCAAGAGGTGCAGGCAGCACTGGAACCGAGTCTTAGAATGCAAGGCTACAGTACCCATAGCCCACGTCTACACCCGTTGACCTCCCCATCTGTCCACCCTGCCCCGGTAAGCCGTGTTCCTCCTACACGGCCACCCCCAGGGAAGCTCCTGTGACCTGGAAAGGCCGGACATCTGGGTCATCTCTCAGCCCTGGACCCACAACCTGGCCCGGTTATCTGGGCTCCCTCCAGCCTGGGCCCAGCCAGGGGCTGCCTGACAGAACCCAGGGACAGGACTTACACCGAAGCTTCTCATCCAGGGTTCCCCTTGAGGTCACCGACAGCGCCTGGATGAACTCAGAGAACTCGATCCGCCCGTCCTGACAGGAGAGAGGGGCAGGGTGGCCTCAGTCAGTACCGGGTCTCTGGTCAGGCTGGGCCTTGGGTGCGTGATGGGTGGCAGCAGGCACCAGATGCCCATGGCTGATGGACGGACAGCCAAGTGGAGAGGGTGGGAGAGAGGGGACAAGGGACAGAGTGGGGGGTAGGATTACAGATGGGTCAGGCCAGGCAGGGGGGACAGAAGAAGGAGTGAGGCTAAAGGCAGAGCCCAACTCCACATCTGGTGGGAGAAAGAGCCAGAAGTTACCACCAACACTACACACACCCTCTCTGGGCAAGGGCCTCCTGGAGATCCCCTTTTCCCTTGGCCTAGAACTACAGGCTTCCAGGCTTTTGAGGGCAGGGCTCTAGACTGTTTAACCCCACCTGTCCGTTTTGCAAATAGGGAAACTGAGGCCTGGAGAGGGCAGAGCTCTTCCCAGGGCTAGGCAGTGTGACTGTCAGCCTGAGGACACTTGGGGAGAAAGCCAGAGCGTGACAGCACAGAAACATTCCAAGCGCCCAACAGTACAGAGCGTGAAAACAAGTTACAGTAAATCCACCGTGAACATGAGGAAGCCTGGAAAAATGCAGGCATGGGACAGAGTGCTAAGGACTGTGGGCCCCCTGACAGTGGATCTGCCAACTGTCAGCACGGCCATCCCCAGGAGGGGACACACGCAACAACACAGATGAGCCTTGAAAACATGATGCTCAGTGAAAGGAGCCAGGCACAAAAGATCCCATATTGTATGCTGCTCAGAGCCTCAGTTTCCCCATCTGCAAAATGGGAGTATTAAAAGGCCATACCCCACAGGTAGTTGGTTGTAAAGCCTCACTCAAAATAATCCACGTAAAAAGCTTAGCACACAGTAAATGTTCAGTAAGGTCAGTGATGATTCTAAATCGGGGTTATTGTGCCTGCAGGCATTTGCATTCTGTGCTTGTAAGAGAAAGGGCAAGGTATACAAATGTGTGCATGCCTGTATGTACAGACATACGTACGCATACACATCTCTGTGCAGCACGTGTAAGTGCATGAATTGCATATGTGTACGCACGTTTGTGTGCGGACGCAGGCACGCATTTGTATGCATCAGTGTCTGTGCATGTGTGTGTTCCTTCTCCAGAAGGGAAGGCTGGCAGGAGAGCGTGGGTGCGGAGATGCCGCGGGCGCCTGCGGGAGGGAGGGGACTCTGGGCCGGGCGCGGGCCCCGCCAACCCCCAGCTCACCTTGTTTTCGTCAAAGACGTTGAAAACAAACGTAGCGAACTTGGTAGGATCTCCAAATGGGAAGAACTGCTTATAGATTTTCTGGAAGCCTGCAGCATCCAGCTGCCCGCTGGGGCAGTCCTTGATGAAGCCTTTGTACCTGGAGGCGCAGACCCGGCGAGAGAGGGTAAAGGAGGCGCCGAAATCACCCACCTACCCGCAGCTCCTGCCCAGCGCCCCGGGAGGCTGTGAATCCTGGTTCAAAGAGACGGTGCCCCAGGGCGCCTGGGTGGCTCAGTTGGTTAAGCGACTGCCTTCGGCTCAGGTCATGATCCTGGAGTCCCGGGATCGAGTCCCGCATCGGGCTCCCTGCTCGGCAGGAAGTCTGCTTCTCCCTCTGACCCTCCTCCCTCTCATGCTGTCTCTCATTCTCTCTGTCTCAAATAAATAAATAAAATCTTTAGAAAAAAAAAAAAAGACGGTGCCCCATGGGGGTGGTGGGCTGGACGTCCTAGCGGGGGCTCATCCCAGCTCTGTCTCTGGCTAGCTGGGTGGCCTGGGATAGGTGATTGCATCTCTCTGAGCCTCATCCATCCAAGGAGCAATAAGAGACGCCATGAGAATGAACACTGTGCATAGAGCACTTGGCCCCCCCAGCCCTGCCCCCCACACAGCGGGGCTACAACAAAACTCACACGAACCAGCTCCCCAAAGTGGCGCTCTTACACCAGGCACTCCTGCCTCCCCCACTTTCTCCACTGAGCCCTTCCTGGCACCACAGAGTGGGCAGAGCCACCATATGGGGCCGGCAGCTGGCTCCTCCCACATGCCTGCACCCTACAATATGCACACCCCCCTCCCCACCTCTGTGCCCAGGGATCTGCACTGACGGACACGGGAGCCGGGCAGCGAGCTCAAAGGGCACCCTGGTTTGTTCCGATTGGACTTGTCCACCCGGTATTCCCAGTGCCCAGCACAGGATCCTGCAGATGCCCGCTGATGGCGACATGGCTTTATACTCCACATCCCAGCTTTGCCCCTTGCTGGCTGTGCAACCTTGGGCAAGTGCCTTCCCCTCTCTGAGCCTCAATCCCCTCATTCATAAAAGGGGACAGCTCTCATAGCGATCTTGTCGGGATCAGATGAGATGATGAGGTAACACTTACCCCAGGCCTGGGCATAAAAAATCATCAACAGCATGATCTTTAGTATTATGAACTCAGATGAGCTGTTGTAAAGTAATTCATGAGTTGGCTCTTGTGTGTAGCTTAGCAACCCAGCTGGAGGAGGGGGATTCCCAGCATAGAGGGAAGCTAGCGAGGGATCAGCCATTGTCTGCTCCCAGCTCCTAGCTCTCGGGGCCCCTCGCTGCAAACCCATTCTCCTGGAGCGCCCACGGCAGCTGGTGAGCAAGTCTACAGTGAAGCCCATTTGAAGGATGAGGAAACTGAGGCTCAGGAGGGGTACTTGCTCGTCCTCGCAACCCAGACCAGAGCTGAGGCGGGGGTCGGAGGCAAACACTGAAGAGCCCAGATGCTCAGAGACACGGGGTCGCCGAGACTCACCTGCCCCGTTGTTCTGTTCTAATGGAGACCCTCGTGTCCAGGGAGGGGATTCTGGGCACCCCATCTTGGCCCTAGGAGGTGGCACCATGGCCGGGGCCCATTCATAGAGGGGGCATGTGGAGAAGAGGTCCAGGGAGGCCAGCTCCCTGCTCAGTAACCAGATGGCTGCCCCATCTCACCCTCCGCCTGGACCTTCCCGGGCACAGAGCTCAGCCTTCATGGCTGCTCCTCGTGAGTCACCCCTGCCCTGCGAGTGATGTTCAGTGATGCTGGGGTTCAGAGATGAGGCAAGAGGTCGCGTGCGCTTCCCAACACTGGTACCAGGAAGGGACCCAGCCCAGTGCAGGTCCCTCTAAATTCTCCTTCCCAGCGGAGTGCTCTGGGCTCCAAACTTCATACCTAGGCAGGACACACAGCCAGGGAGAAGGAGCGTTGCAGGGACAAGACCTGGTCCATGGCCCCAGGCTCCCTGGTCAAGACAGGTCCCTGGGCAGGAGGAGGGGACAAGCCTGGTGCCAGGACTTGATGGTCCACGTGGGGACAGGCTCTGCTGTCCCCAGATCACTCTGGATGCCAGGGTGGAGGCCTCCCCCAGAGCTTCTCATTTCCCCACAATGGATGTATGTTACCTAAGTGATCTGCGGAGACTGTTAAAAACAATAAAGAGAAGACAAAAGCCTCTTCGGAGGGTCCCTGCGGGTGGCTCTCAGGGGGCGGCTCTTGGAGGGGAAGGCAGCTCGCTCAGCAGCAGCTGAGCAGGAGTCCTCAGCTCGGAGAGCAGCTGCCTGGGCCCACGGTGGGGGCCCTGCGGTAACTGGGGGCTGGCGGGGCGCAGGGAGGCCAGCCTCAGTGGGGAGCCTTCGGTGGGGGGGCCTTTCCGGTTACCCCTGCAGAGACTGTCACAGTAGGGCTTCGGGAAGCCCACCCCCAGGAGGCCATACCAATTAGAGATTGCGCCAGCCCCATGGCCCAGCCTCCTCTTGCCAGGCACTTCCATAATTCACACTCAACCACACCTTCTAGAACTTGCCATACGATCTCTAGCCTCCAGGTCTTGGTACCTGCAGGTCCCTCTGCCTGCAAAACATACATCTTCCTTCTCTTCATTGGGCTAATTCACTCACCCACCACTACCAGTCCCAGCTTAGCTGTCACTTCTTCCACGAACGCTGGCCAGGCCCCCCAGAGCCTCACAGGCTCCTCTGCTCCCTCACCCCTCAGAAGAGCCCAGCACGCCGTATCCCGTTTGTCTCCAGGCTGTGTCCCCATCCGACCGTAACCTCCCTGACACTGCAGTGCCCCATGCCCGGCACAGGCCCTGGTGTTCAATGTGGGCTCAGTAAATGCCTGTCCAGGGAGATGGATGGATGGATGGACGGATCAGCATACAAACTGCCAGACAGGGACGGACGGAGTGGGGGCCCAGGCATCCAGTGTCTTCTTCCTGAGCCCCGAGGACCCTGGCCAGAACCTGAGAGCTTCCTTCAGATGGCTAGAGACCCACTGATGGCCCCCCACTGCTCTGTGACAGGGAACTGAGGGCCCAGAGAGGGCGAGAGGCTGGCTCAAGGTCACACAGCAAGTTAGCAGCAGGATCAGGGCTCAGACCTGGGTCTCCTGCCTCCTGGGTTCCCACGTCACCCGCCTCTCCTTCAGCCAGGCAGAAACACGGCTGCATAAACACATGGTGAGGCCGTGCTCCCCAAACGCTGCGCCACCCCGCTGTTCATTATCAGAAGGTGGGGGCACCCTGCCTCGCCGGAGCAGAGATGGGGAGCTGTCCCAGACACCCCGGTTACCCCAGAGCCCTAACTCACCCTGTGAGTTGTCACAGCTCTGAGGCCGGGACTTGACAAAACGGCCCAGTCCTGAGGCTGGCTGAGCTGGGACACCCCGCACCAGGCACACGCCCCCTCCCCGCTGCCGGCACCCGGTGGGGGGCTGCTGCCTCATAAGGAAGTTCACATCCAGGACTCCTGTCCCCAGGATGACGGAGTGACTCCATCCGCCACCCAGGGCCCAGGCCTCAGGTTCCAACAGGCCCGGGTCCGTCCCGCTCTCCTTCAGATGCACAGCCACCAGGAAAGCTGCTCCAGGAGCCCAGGCCCTGCGTGCCAAGCCTGGCCCCATCCTGTCTCGCTGGGACAGAGACCCTGAGGGACCCCTTCCCTGCAATGCCCCTCAGTTTTCCTGCTGGTAAAATAAGTGACTCAGACCAGCTCAGGGGGTCAGGTTTCCCCACCCCAGCACCTCTGACATTTGGGGTTGGATGATTCTCAGTGGGAGAGGGGCCTGTCTCGCGTCCCTGGCCTCCATCTGCTAGATGTTTGTGGCACCTGCCCTCACGTTAGGACAACAAAAAGGGTCTCCAGACAGGGCCAAATATCCCCTGGGAGCGGAACCACTCCAGCTGAGAACCGCTGAACTAGATGGCCTCTGGGAACCCCAGGAGCTTGAGGGGGTCTACCACAAGTATTTTCTTCTGTGTAACAACTACTCCTGGGGGCTACTGAGGACCAGGCAAATGGCTATGTTCTCTCCAGGCACAATTTCACCCCATGGTCCCACTGAGCCCAGGAGACAAGGACGATTATGCCCGTTTTACAGACTGGGAAACTGAGGCTGGGGAAGGTTACGTCTTGCCCTGGCTCAGGGCCTTCACTCAGCACGCCTTCTGTTCAGCCTGCTCTTCCCCTCCCTACCCTGCTGACTCCCACCCACGCTTTCATTCTCGGCTTCGGTGTCTCCCTTAGAGAAGTCCCCCTTGGCCCCTGCAGACCAAATCACGCTCTGGGACAAACACTCCCAGCAAGTCAGGCATCATGCGTAGTGGAAAGGAGGTGGAAGGATCTTTTTCTTTTATTTATTATTACTAGCTCCGTGCACTGAGCATGCATGAAGTCTGTAATATAAAAAAGTTTAATTTTTTTTTAGAGTTTAAAGGACTGAAAAGGAAGGGCTCAGGCTTCCCCGTCAGACCTGGCTCGATCCCAGCACCATCCTTGACCTGTGTGTGACCCTGGGCAGGTGACTTCCCCTTTCCGGGCCTCAGTTTCCTGATCCGTGAGGTGGAGACCAACACAGCACCTGCCTTCCAGGCCCTGGGTGAGCTTCGACAAATGGCAGCAGTGTGGCAGATCGCAAAAGACGTCCTGGACATCTGCCGGACGCCAAGCTCCTGCCCCCGACCTCTCCCACACAGCAGAGCCCAAGATGCCACAGACCCCCCGCCCCGGGCGCCCTGTCCTGCCACCTGCCCCAAGGAGGAGGTTCCAGTACACCAAGGCCCCTGATGCCCCCGCCCCGTCCAATCACTCAGCCTTTATGGAGGCCACCTCCATACGCAGCCTTAATGGTTAGAGTAGTATTTTATGTTATGTGTATTTCACCACATTAAAAAAAAAGGAGTTAAAATCATTACAGAGGGACGCCTGGGTGGCTCAGTCGGTTAAGGGTCTGCCTTCAGCTCAGGTCATGATCCCAGGGTCCTGGGACGGAGCCCCGCATCGGGCTCCCTGCTCAGCGGGGAGTCTGCTTTTCCCTCTCTCTCTGCTGCTCCCCCTGCTTGTGCTCTCTCTCTCTCTCTCTCACTGACAAATAAACAAAATCTTTAAAAAAAAATCATTACAGAATGTTCTAGATCAGGCATGAAAATATCAAACATAGATATAGTTTGGTGTAACGCAGCATGTGATACAGAATACAAATCCTAGATAATAAAAGTTGTTTATATCCACATAAATCAACAAACCATGAAAGCAACCAACCATTACCCACTAAAAAATGAGCTACTTTTAAAAGATGGTTGCAGAAAACAAAACCTTTGAAAAAACAAACCAAACTACAATCACGACTCCACCTAGATTTGCCTTTTCTTTTATAAACCGTCCTTAGTTACTAGGACTCGTGGAAGCTATTTTTTGATTTTAAGTCATCTTTTTATTGAGGTGAGAAGACGACATTTTATCAAATCGATTATCTCTGTACCTGTCGCTAGTCTTGAAATCTTGTTCGAGAACAGGGGTCTTAGCTCTTGGGGGGCCAGAGGCGGCTCTGGGAATCGGACACAAAGCTATGGCACCGAGTCTGGGAAATGGGCCCAGTGTCTGCGCACACAGCACGTACACTTCCCGACCCCATGAGCATCGGTGTTCGACAGCGTTTGCTGTGTTTGGGAGCCAGCTCTTCGAGACAGGGTGGGGATGAGAAGAGAAAGTCGCAGACCTGACAAGTGCGTTCTTACACTTCTTTGAAAAGGAAAGGGGCGAAGAAACCTGTCATTTCATAAAGCAGGGAAGGCTGAATGCCACTTACAGAAGGGGCTTCCCCACTGGGCCAGCCTGGGCCATGCCTGTGTCCCCTCCCCCAGGGGACTCCAGGCACCTGTCTCCCTCAGAGCCGGCTGCCCCCAGCCCCCCGCACTGGCCTGGCCCATAGCAGGTGCTCAGTAAAGACTTACTGAGCAGACAAATGAATGATCAAGTGAATGAATGAACGAATCCTCGCTATGACACGGGGGGTCCAACTCCAGCTCAGCTTCTCGTTCTCGGAGGACCCCGGGCAAGGCCCAAAGGCCCCAGCCTGCTAAGACTTGCTGGGGATTCAGTGCTCTCAGTTCCCAGGGATCTCTGCCCTGTGGGAGCCAGCCTGAGGCCAGGCTGCAGCTCCCTGCACACCCCTCTCCCGCCAGGCCCAGGGTAAAGCGAGGCAGCGAGGCCTTCTGCAGCAGGAAGGGTACAGAATAGACGGATAAACGAGAGCGCTTCTCCCCGACCTGCCATCAGGCCCAGCGCGGCCCCAGCTGCCTCCGTGTACACCCGACGGATTCTTCTCCCATTATCTTTGCAAACAACCCCCTCCCGTAAACACAACCCATGAGGAGGATGCCTCTTCCTTCCTGCCCTC
This sequence comes from Leptonychotes weddellii, assembly GCF_054177405.1. Classification (NCBI taxonomy): domain Eukaryota; kingdom Metazoa; phylum Chordata; class Mammalia; order Carnivora; family Phocidae; genus Leptonychotes; species Leptonychotes weddellii. The sequence goes on along the minus strand of NC_138382.1, from coordinate 75,210,149 downwards.
CCCGCCAGCCCCCATGGTCTTCAGCTTTGGGGGGCTGCCCAGGCAAGAGCCAGCAGGATGGAGCTCCCACAGCCTGGGCCACGGAGGTGGAGCGAGCTGGACCCCGACTCCAAACACGCACACACACACACACACACACGCACGCACACAGCACTGGGCCACCTGGGCAAGTGTCTCCACCCCTCTGAGCTTCAGTTTTTTCAGAAAATTTGGAAAATAGAGAGGAGCCTGGGTGGCTCAGTCGGTTAAGTGGCTGCCTTCGGCTCAGGTCATGATCCCGGGGTCCTGGGATCAAGCCCCGCATTGGGATCCCTGCTCAGCAGAGAGCCTGCTTCTCCCTCTCCCTCTGCCTGTCACTCCCCCTGTTTGTGTGTGCTCTCTCTCTCTCTCTCTCTCTCTCTCCGTGTCAGATAAATAAACAAAATCTTTAAAAAAAAAAGAAAAAGAAAATTTGGGAAATAGAAACTGTAAGAGAGAAAGGCACCAGGACCCATAATGCTGCTACCCAACACACGCCTCTGGCCATTCCTTCCCAGCTCCCGGGCCCTCTGCCTGTGTTCATCGGGACCCGGGGTGGGCGCAGGGGTGGGGGGGCATTATCTGTGCCCTGCTATCTGCCCTCTGAGTGATGGCAATTTCACAATCATCTGCAAGGGCCTGGGACCTGCTGCAGTTTCTTAGCCCTCACTGCGGTTCCTGACCTTCCAAGAGTGACAAACCGGGCTCAGCATGGGAACGAAGATGGTCAAGAGCAAGGCGCAGGGACCCAGGCTGGCTGTGGACCCCGACACTGGCCTCACCTCTCAGCCTCCAGCCCCCTTCCTGCAAATACAGACAACAGCATGGCAGCGTGGGGCTGGGAGTCCCCAAGATGACCCCGAGGGGCACCCAGCGGGAGCCCGGTGCAGACTGAGCCCTGATGACGCTGGCCTGGGCACCCCATTGCTGCAGCCTGGCCTGGGCTCTCCCGAGGACCTGCGCCCGACCAGCACCGAGGCCCGAGTGCTGCTCCCGGCTCTGCCTCTGCTCCCTGGATGGCCCACGACCCATCACAGATTCACGTAAGAGCCCTGGGCCTTGGGTTCAGCCGGTGGAACGTAGGACTCTTAATCTCGAGGTTGTGAGTTCGAGCCCCACCTTGGGTGTAGAGATGACTTAAAAATAAAATCTTAAAAAAAAAAAAAAAAGCCCTGGGCCTTGGTTCCCCTGCTGCATCGTGGCTACTGAAAGTCAGCACAAAACAAGGGGATCCTAGAGCATGCTGGAGAAACAGGGACTGGGTGGTGAGGACAGGCCTCTCAGAAGAGAGGACACTGGGTGCAGATGCCAAGATCTGGGTGCAGAGGGAACAGCAAGGACAGGGGTTCTGAGGTAGGAATGAGCTTGGTGTGGGTGAGGGACAGCAAGTAGGGGGATGCCCAGCAAGGCTGAGGGAGAAGGTGAGGGGAGAGATCCTGGGAAGCCCAAGTTTTCCCAGGGAGGCGTCGTCCCCAGCTGTTGGGTGCCCTGAGAGCTGTTTAGGACGTGAAGGGGCTGGCTGGGGGCTGTGGTGGCAAAGGGTCCTCTGAGAAGGGCCCAGGGCACTTGGGATGCAACTGCTCATCCTACCCGTTTCCCGTGCAAAAGACAGAGGGGACGGTGGGCTACCTACAGTCCCAGTGAACCAGTGAGGCTCGGGTCAATCGAGGGATAACAGATGGGCTCCTTTTGTGGGCCAGCAACAAGGGCACTGGGCGCCCTGAGCACTGGAGGAAACTGATCCAGAGTGCGATAATCTGTGATCCATTACCAGTGTCTGCTGTGGGCGCCGGCGGGGAGAGTGGTGGCATGAGTGGCCCTGTTTAACCATCCCCAGTCTAGCTTCACCCTACAGGATGTAGCCATTCTAGAATACCACAGTGAGGTGGGTCGTGGGCTGACCCAGGAGGGCCAGAGGAAGGCACTGAGTCAACCATCTCCTAGGCTTGAAGGCACCACCAAAATGAACCAGAGGACATGTACTCGAGGCTCACAGAACTTTCTGGCAAAGAAAGATCAGTTCTTGTCTTTATAAGCTCTTCAGAGACAGTCACCCTACAGCAAGCACTGGGTGTCACAAGGCCTAGGGCCCCAGCTCTGTTATGGGAGCCTCCACGAATGCTCTCCACAGGCCAGGCTCTTCGGCCTCCCTGCTGTTCCTCAAACCCTCAAACACGCCAAGTCTATTCTCACTGCACCTTCACGCTCACTCTTCCCTGTGCCTGGAACTCTCCTCCACGGCCGAGTCCTTGTCCAGGTCGTAGCTGAAATACCAGCTTGGCAAATGAACCAAAGGCACTCCACCTGTCTGGGCCTCGGCTTCCCCATTGTCATAACGAGAAGGGGACCGTGACTCTCAGGACTGCCACATGGGTTGTACTGATGACGATATCAGGATTGTTGTTAAAACCACCAACGAAGAGAGGGCTACTAGGCTCTGCTCCAGATGCTTTATGTGAATACATCACTTGTTCTTTAAAATAGTCCTATAATATTTAACTTTTTTTTTTTAAAGATTTTATTCATTTATTCATGAGAGATAGAGAGAGAGAGAGGCAGAGGCAGAGGGAGAAGCAGGCTCCCCGCTCTGCGGGGAGCCCGATGCAGGACTCGATCCCAGGACCCTGGGATCATGACCTGAGCTGAAGGCAGACGCTTAACCGACTGAGCCACCCAGGCGTCCCTATAATATTTAACTATTATTACCCTCATTTTCCAGATGGGAAAACCAAGGCACTGACAAGTCCAGCAACTTGCTCAAGGTTGCTCACGCAGGACATGGGGTGTGGGTACCCAAGCCCAGCGCCCTGGTTCCAGAGCCCGCCTGGCCGCTCTGCCCTGCCTTCTCCAGGGGAAGCACAGGTGTAAGCAGGGCAGGGCCCAGGGACTCAAGGGCCCTGTCTAGGAAATGCCAAGATGGGACACTCCTCTGGGTGACAGTGAGGAGGAACTGAATGAGGCCACGTCTGAGAGCTCGCAGGGTACACGGCAGCGCTGGGGAAGCATCTGCCATCTCTCTGGGACAGACTGCACCTTCTGCCCTGCCCGGCAGGGCTCACCATGTGGGCCCCCAGGGCAGCTTCTAGGAGACAAGAGCAATGTATGGGAAGCACTTGGGGTGTGCTTCTTGGGGGCTGAGCACCTGCTGTGGCCAGGCTCCGGGGGCACAGGGGCGAACAGGGCAGGGCCGGCCCTCAGGGCCAGGAAAGGAGGCAGGGAGGCTCACAGATGAGTAACTGCTACGGGCTGTGTCCCCGGCTGTGATGGGGGCCCCTAAGCTAACCTGAGGGCCCAGGGGTCTCAGGGAAGAAGCCCTGAGGGTGGGGAGATAGTAGCCAAGCAAAGAGGTGGAGGGGTGTCCCCAGGAGGGGGACAGACCAGGCAAAGTTCAGGAAGGCCCAGGGGGTGAGGTGAGTTCAGGAACAGACAGCAATTCAGGCAGGCCAGGGGGCAGAAGGAGATGGCAGTGAGACTGGCGGGGTCAACAAGGTCAGACCAAAGCGGTCCTCATCCCCATATAAAGATGCCGAAGGCATGGCCTTCACCTGAGCATCAGGCAGGGTTTCGGCAGAAGCCGAGCATTGTCAGGTTTTTGTTCAACAATGATCCCTCTGGCTGCCAGGTGGGAAGGGGGGGATAATGTACAGATGGGGAATCCTGGAAGGCTTCCTGGAGGAGGTGACTTGGATGAGCCTTGGGAGAGGAGAGCTCAGCTGGCCTAGGAAGGTAGGAAAGAAGGGTGGGGAGCTCCGAAAGGGAGATAGGAGTAGACAAAGGCCCAGGAAGGAAGGGCGGGGAGTTCTGGAAGGCAGAGCCACGGGGATAAAGACCTAGAAGTAGGAACGTTTCTGGAACGCTCACCTGGGGAAGTGCAGAAGTGAAAATGAGGTCGGAGGCAGACCAGACCCACATGTTGGTCCTCGGATGTGGGGGAGGAAGAAGGCGGCAGCGGCTACTCCCTCCACATGCGCTCCCCCCCTTCCCCCGCCTCCCCCATCGCAGGAGTAGCCAGCTCACCATCCGGGTTCCACCCACCGGGCTGGGTGTCCAGCATGCGGTCAGCAGAGTTGGGCAGGGCGGCCGCAGCTCCCACCCTCTGCCGCCTGGACTCAGGGACCTGGAGTTGTACGGACTGGCCCCTAGGGGAGCCTGGCCCGGAGTCTCACGGTGTGGGTCCTTGCAGGCCCACCACGGCTGGCTGTGACGGGGGGCACATCTCCAGGCCTCAGTTCCCCATCTGAACGGCGCACAGAAGACCACTGGACATGGCTGTCATCTCTTGGACACCGTGCTACGACCTTCACAGGGAATGTCTTCCCAGTGAGTCATCATTCCCACCATACACACGGGGAAACTGAGGCTCAGAGAATCACTTGAGGCCTCGTCAGGATTCTAGAGTCCATTTCTAAACCACCAAACTTTCCTGGAAGTTATCCAGGCTTGCCTCCTCCCCTCCCTAACCCCCCAACCTCAGGTCTACCTTAGCGTGAGCCTCTCCTGTCAGCACTACATTCTGCCACATTCCACAGGTGACCAGGTGACAGACAATATGCCACTCCCGTCTCCCCCAGCCCAGGCAGGCATCACTAATCCGTTACAGCCCTCGTTAATCCCTCACTGCTATACTTTCCCTTTGCTCCATGACATACAGCCTCAGAACCCTTCTTAACACGGCACTCTGGACAGCCTCTACAGACTGAACGGAACCGGCATCCGAGAGAAAACCTATTTGCCATCCTTGGTCCAGTCTCACCGATCACTTTATAGAAGAGGGCGCTGAACCCCAGAAATGGGAAGAGACTTCTCAAGGCCACCAGTGACTTAGTGACAAAGCCAGGCCTGGGACCCAGTCTCCTGACTCGTTCCTGGTCCAAACCCCTCTCTTTGGTGCGCAGGGCCTGGTGGTCCTTAGAGATGACACACAAGGCAAGGAGTCCCCAACACCCCCTCTCCACTCCAGTTCAACTGGCTCTACATCAGCCCCTTGTGGACAAAAAAATCTAAATGAAGGCTGCCTCGGACAGGTTGGTAGAGGAGCCAAGCTCAGAAGCCCCTCCCCGTGCCCCTGTCCTGGGCAGTTGGACTGCTGTCCCATCAGCCCAAAGCCTCCCCGCCAACAGTTTCGGGGAAAAACAGCTACTCACCACTGCTGAACTTCCTTCTCGGTAACTGCAAGAGAAAACAGAAGAAGACTTTTAGCTCTGGGAGGTGTCTTAGGGGATGGGCAGACCCCGGGGAGCCTCCTTCCTGCCCTCCCCAGCCCCCCCCAAGGCCTGCCCGCCCCTGTCCCCCAAATGAACAGTCCCGGTCAGGAGCTCCGTGTCCAGCCTACCCCGGCAGGGGACAGCACTGGCCTATCCCTCCTGAGGCCCATTGTGCTTCTAGAAGGACTGACAAGAACAGCCCCTTACACACGGGGTTGGCTCTCCCTGCTGTCCTGGGGGGCGGGGGGGCCGGAAGGAACATCACACCCAGGCCAGTGTTTGAGATCTGCTGCGCCCCACCTCTCATTCCCGGGACAGCACCGTCGGAGAAGGCACTCGGCTGCCCTGCCTGCGTGTGGCGGGCCAGGACAGAAAGGCTGAGCAGTACCCCGGGGCCCTGGCAGCCCCCAGCCCCCTCCGCTCCTCAGCCTGCCCCTCCAGCCCCCCATGGCAGTCATTTCCAGGTTTTTTACAGGCAAGAAGAGAACAGAGCCGAAAACCAAAACCTGGGACAAGCCACATAACGTGGTCGAACATCCAGCCAAGCCAAAATAGTCATTCTTTACTGAACCGTGAAACAAACAAAAAAAATCTTTTTTTTTTTTTTTTCTGAAAAGTACTAAATTGGCTCAGATTGGAACCAAACCAGGGCTGTCTCTACGATCACCGAGTGAGAACATGTAACCACCTCCCGGGCCACACTTACTCTCTGTGGGGGTGACTTCGGGAGGTGCCTCCAGCAACCCATGCCTCAGTTTCCCCATTTGTAAAGCAGGAATAATAGGACCTGCCCCATGAGCTGTGCTGGGAATTCTATCAGAACAGGTGTGAAATGGGTGTGAAAGCTCCTGAATCCCTGGCGGGGCCCTGGCCCACCTACGTGCTCCATGCCCACTTGTGGAAGGAATGAATGAAGGTACAAATGAACGGACGGACAGGAAGGTCGGTGCCAGGTGGAGGTCAGCTGAGTAAAGGAATTGCAGCCTCCTCCCAGGGAAGTGGGAAGGGAGGCCCAAGGGGGTGTCCCTGAACTGCTGTGCCCAACTGGACTCGAGGAGGCCACTTTTCCAAAACCCGCTCAAAGGAAGCTTGTAACAGCTGCCGGACACCAAGTGCCCACCGGCTCCATGCCAGGGTGGGCCTCTGTGTTTGACTCAGCCGCCCTGACAACAGCTCCGAGGGAACACAGTGTTACTCTGCCCTGGGTCCAAATGGGGAAACTGAGGCATAAAGGGGCCAGGACGTGAAGTGAGAGGGTGAGGCTCTAAACTTTGTGTGTGGCTCAGCCATCTGATCCATAGCCTGTAACCTGGTGGTCAGACCCCTGGGGCAGGTTGGAGGCCCACCGCCAGGTTCCTCCTCCCACAAGCCCAAATCCCAGGCAGAGGAAGAGGCCAGTCCCCCAATAGGCAGCTGATAAACAGAGGGCATGGCGACAGTGGGAGGTGCCGGCTACCTGGATCGGCCAGACCTAGAGTAAAGAATGCAATTTTCCAAGAGTTTTGGCAGACGATAAAAGGTGGGAAGGGGGTCAGGTGTGGGGGTGGAGAGGGAAAGTGACCTTGGTCTGACCCAGGCTGAGCTGCCCTGGACTCGCCACCCATGCCTGGCAGTGAAGGGCAGCAGGGGCAGGGGATGATACTCAAAGCCCGAACCTGGAGAGACACAGGAGACCCATCACAGCATAGGCAGGAGCTTGCGGGGAACCTACTCCGGAGCCAGACTAGGCTGCCTGGATTCAACCCCAACTCCACAGCTTACTAGCTGTGTGTCCTCGGGTAAAGTACTTCCTCTCTCTGAGCCTCAGTTCCCTCATTTGTAAAACGGGTTCTTGTGAAAACTACAATGGCTTGATGCTCTTTCCTGCATAAGAATCCCACAGGTAGGGGCGCCTGGGTGGCTCAGTCGTGAAGCGTCTGCCTCTGGCTCAGGTCATGATCCCAGGGTCCTGGGAGGGAACCCCCGCATCATCGGGGCTCCCTGCTCAGCAGGGAGCCTGCTTCTCCCTCTCCCTCTGCCCTTCCCCCCTGCTCTAGCTCTCTCTCTCAAATGAATAAATAAAATCTTAAAAAAAAAAAAAAAAAGAATCCCGCAGGTGGGTGGTAGTCCCGTTTTCCCAATTAGATTGAGGTTCAGACGAGTCCACTTGCTTATAGTCAGCCAAGGTCACCTTGCCAGGAAATGGCAGGGCCAGGACTGCCTGCAGAGCCCAGGATGGACGCCCAGTTGGGTGCCTCCCCCGCCCCGAGAGTCAGAGGAAGAGCTGCACGACCTTGTGTGACCTCGGCATCACATGACAGGAACGGCAGGAGCTGGGAGGTAAAGAGTTTGGGTGGCAGATCCACTGCTGACCTCTGGCCTCACAGGGCCAGAGAAGGCTCCCCTGGAATCCCCTAGCTCAGGAATTCCCCCCAAGTCCCCAGGATGGAACAGCTAGCTACGTGGGGGCAGGGGACATAGTTGGCTGCCCCTCCCCCATTGGAATGGTCCCTAGCATGAACACTGGTTGATCAGCAGGCAGCTAAGCCCCAGGGGCAGTGAGCTGGGGTGGGGGGCGATGGGCCCTTCTGATGCTTTAAGGAGCTAATTAACCTTTAGGAAACAGATGAAGCCATCAGGTGTCCCCTGGTACCATGCCAGGGCCAGCAGGTCATCACTGCCTCACTGCCTGGAGCCATGGAGGGTCCTGAGTGGGGTGGGCATCAGGCAGCCCTCTGGGGACCCAGCCACCTACCCGAAGCCCCTCCACCAGCGTCAGGAACCTGGAGGTGACCAGTGTGAACCTGACTGTCCAGGTGAGGCAGCTGAGCCAGAGACCTGAGAAAGGGACCCAAGGCCACGGCCAGAAGGAGGCAGGCAGGAGGTCATTGCCAAGGTCTGCTCAATGCCGAGACCTGCGTTCTTACCATTCTGTCTGGGTTTCCAGGAGCTCAGCCATTCCCACGCTACCTTCTCGATTCTTCCCTAACCACCTGTCCGATGATTCACTCAGGATGTTTCTCTAAATCAGCTCGCTCATTTCACTGACTTGCCTGATCTAGATTTAGTCTAAGCATCAATATCCATAAAATTACCAATGACGTGTGCTGTTCGTATCTTTTCTAATACACAACAAAAATATAACCATGAAGATGACTGTCCTTGATCAAACCTGGCCTCTCCAATAGTGAACACCCCGACATCATGTGCCCCCCTGATTTCATGCCGTGGGAGGACGTGGCATCCACGGAGTGCTCCTGCCAGAAATACTCAACCTGCGTCTAATCATGAGGACATAACCAGACAAATCCAGAAGACGGGACATTCTACAAGGCAATTGGCCAGGACACTTGAGTCAGTCAGTGCCATGAGAGGTAAAACAAGGCAGGGGATCGTTCTGGAAAAAGAGACAAAGCCATCAAATGCAACTCGCAAAGCCTGGATTGGGTCCTGGATCTGGTGTTAAAGACCAGCCACAGAAAACATTATTCGGATCGCTGGGGAAGCTGCACCATGGGGCGCAAGTAGATGCCCCGATGGACCCGCTGCTGATTTTCTTAGGGGTGGGAACGGCACAGGGGTGGTGTGGGACAATGTCCCTTTTCATCGGAGAGGTGCCCTGAATTATTTAGGGGTGAGGGTCAGGATGCTGGCAGCTTCTTGTGGGAGGTTCAAAAATGCATGCACATATATTTAGAAAGAGAAGCAGCAAGCCCCAGCAAAATGCTGGCCGCCGGCGAATCTTGATGAAGGACACACAGGTGCTCGCTGCACTGTTATTTCAATGTTGCTCTCGCTTTCAAAATAAAAGATTGCTGGGACATATTTGTCCTCATCAGCCCACAACCTGTGTGCACCCCCATCCCCCCCCTCCCCAGCGCAGGAAGGACCGGGGGTCCTGCAGCTCTGACCACCACAGGCACTGGGAGGGAGGAGGGGGTGGGGGACATCACCGGGTCCCTCTGCTCCACACTCCACCCAGATGCCAGAGCGACATTCCCAGGCTCAGGCTTCCCAGCTTCTCCCCGGGGCCTCCATCCAAGTGTGAAATTAAACAGGCGTCCACCCACACCGCGCTTGCACTAGGCGGGTCCACACTCAAGGCTCAGGACAACAGAAGGCTGTCCTCAGTGCTCCCTCAGCCCAGCACAGCCCCCTCCAAGCCCCTCGCTAGCCATCCCCCCCGCCCCCTGGCTCCTGTACATGCTGTTCCTCTGCCCAGGACATTCGTCCTCACCTCCTTCACCTGGGTAACCCTATGCACCTTCCCAATCCCCACTGGGATGTCCCTTCTCTGCAGAGGCCTCCTGCCCTGCCCACAGCCGCCTCTGAAGCCCCCGCTATGTGAGAATCACTGCTTCCTGCCTGATCTGTCTTCCCATCAGCTCCACAGCGGAGGGTCAGACCGGGCGCTGCCTGCCAGGGCCAGCTCAGTGAGGAGGGGGGCGGCAGTAAAACGGAGCGGTCCGCAGAAGGGGCTCTGGGGTCAGCCCAGCCAGCACTCCAGGCCAGGGCTCTGGTTGTGTGGCCCTGAGCAATGACTCCACACCTTGGAGCCTCGGTTTGCTCATCTGAAAATGGGACAAATAACAGCCTCTGCCTTAGAGGGGGAGGGTGTACGGAAAGCGCCTGGCATGATGTCTGGCATCCAGCAGGCGCTCAACAGTGCCACTTTTTCTCCTCTTCCCAGCTGGACGCCAAGTACCCAGAGGCCAGGGCGCTTCTCGTGGCATACCTCAGCATCACCTGGGCACCTGGCCCGGTGTCCTGCACATGGGAGGCAGAGAATAAACCCTCGTTGATTCCTCATCAAGCCACTTGGCTGCATTTGGGACACACCCTACTGTGCTTCTCAACACGTTTACTTTTACAACTGCCATCGGGCTTTGGGCACCTTTACGGATGAGCTGCCTTTCTCCAGCCCCCTCCTGCCTACAGGCCAGGGGGCCCCAGGCTCATTAGGAAACCAGTATTTAAAACCACATGGCTGAGGCGGCGAGAGGCTCTGGGCCAGTGTCCTGTCTTAGCCATGTGTAGGCTGTGTTACTCTGAACAAGTTATTTAACCTCTCTGAGCCTTGGTCCTCATTGAAGGATGGGGTATAAACTCCTACCAGACAAGAGCCATGGGGAGGGCTTCTTGAGAGGTAGCTAGAAAACTCCCAGCTTAGAGCCGGCACAGAGCCAGGAGGAGAGGGGCTGGGCATCCCCTCCGCTCCCCTCCCACGGACCTCCCTGAGAAGCAGGGGGAGACGGGGAGGAGGCTTGCTGGTGGCTGGGAGTGGGGAGGGGGCCCAGCCGTGGCCCGCTCCCCAGCTGTCCCCCAGCTGGCTCACTGCAACCAGGCCTTCACCCCCTTCATCAGGAGTGCCCGCAGAGCCCCTCTCCTCGCCACCCCCCCCCACCCCCCGGCAGGAAGAGCAGGAACAGCACTCCCGCTCCTGAGGCTGCTCCCTGGGCCTCCTCCCTCGAGCACAGCTCTCGTCTGCCAGGAATGAACGCGAGAGAGCTGGTCCCTGGAGCCCAGGATAAATGTTGAGTCTGATTTTGATTTCCCTAAAGCAAAATACCTCTCTCCTGATTGAAGCTCAGCTCAAACACGGTGGGAACAGAAAGCAGGGGGTGGTGGCCCCCACAGAAGGCCTGGCTGCACCAGGCCCAGCCTGCTCATTCCGGCCTCTCCAGCCACCGCCCCGAGGCCAATCCAGACCCCGTTCCTGTCTCCAGGGACAGAGGCTGGGTCGATTGCCTGTGTCACCCATGCCTCCCACCCCGGTTGCAGCAAGAAGGCCTCTGGTTTGATGAAGACAAAAAGCCAAAGTGGGGCCATTTGGGCCTGGCCCCCAGCAACCCCTTGTCACTAAATCTGACACTCCATTAGTCCTAACACATTTGACCACTCGGACAAAGAAGTGCTCAGAAGTGCAGCTTCCAGAAGCACAGCGCCCCTCAGACAGCTCCTGCTCAGGCCCCAGGCCTCTCCTTTGCTCCACCTCCGAATACTGGAGTCCTCGGAGTCCCTTTCTCACATGGCTGTCGGGGGTGGGGGGCAGCACAGGCACCCCGCACACCTCACCCCAAGCTCCTCTCCAGCTGGCCCCCTCTAGCTCAGCCCCTGCCTACACTCCACGTGGCCCAAAGAGATCCCCACCCCAGACTGGACCTCCCCTTCCTGGGGACACCCCTTTCCTGCTCTACTGGGCAGAAAACACAGGAACACCCCCACGTTCCACAGCCAGCCAGGTGTCCCCACCTGGCCCCCCTCCCCCGAGCACTTGCCAGCCTCCCACCCACCCCCCCAATCTAGTCCCCACCAGCAGCTGCCAACATCCCTAATTTGGCGTGTCCCTCCCCTCGCAGCAAAGCTCAGAGAAGGGAGGGAAGCAGCTGCCATGTCCCACAGCAGCCTGTCCCTCCCTCCAGCCTGGGGACAGGCCCCCCCACCTGCAGGAGGGGCAGTTCCCTCTAGGGAAGGCAGCGTAGCGGGGTAGGCTCCTGGGACCGGGATTCCGGGGGGGCTGCTACTGCCCCGCCGTGTGACCTGTCCCTTTTCCTGTCTATGAAAGGGGACACAGCTCCTCCCACACACAGCAGACCTTACCTACAGTGCTAACTGCAGAGATGAGAGAGAGAGAGAGAGAGAGAGAGAGAGAGAGAGATGCTTGGGAGTTTCCCTCCCAGGGCTCTGGCCACAGAGAGCAGACACCTGCACTCCCCCAGCCTCCAAGAGCCACATGCGCCCCAAGCCCCACGTCATCTCCCAACAGACCCGTGTATGCTGCGTTGGAAATACATGGGTGTTCCCGTGGGGGCCAGGGACTAGGCAGCCCACCTTGGCTGTGCAGCTCTCCATAGACTCCAGAGAGCTCCAGTCCCCAGCTCCCGCACCCCATGAAGTGACCTGCAGGCAGCCAGCCAATGGCCATGGACTACCCGCCCCCCCCCCCCCCCCGCCGTTAGGCCCTGTGCCCCAGGGCGCAGGCCGTGGACACCCACCAGGGGCAGTGTGGAAACAGGAGGGCAGGCACAGGCCCTGGGCCAGGTGAGGTGCTAAGGTGCTAGGAGCCCTC
>NC_138382.1:75181543-75197779 GCF_054177405.1 Leptonychotes weddellii | reverse complement strand
CACACCCCCAGCCCTCCCCTCCGGCCCCCCTCCCCACTGGTGGTTAGCACAGCCACGCCAGCTGGGGCCCACAGCAGTCCACAGGACATGGGGCAGGGCCTTGCCTGCCATGCTCTTCCCGCCCCCCGAACCTTCTGTGCAGGCTCACCTGCGGGGACGTGGGGGCATCAGCCATCTGCAGACCCACGTGGACCAGATCTGTGAGCTGCCACTACAAGGCTAGCCCTGCACCAAGCCCTCTGCACACAGGATTTTGTAAAGCCTCCCAAAGCTCCAGGGGTCACAGCTCTGGCCAGAGCGAGGCCAGCTGCTCACCCCTCACCCCTCCGCTCCTGGGACCGACTCTGGCTGACCTGCCTGTAACCGCCTGGAAGCTGGGCTCTCTCCCACCACAGGCCTTTGTGGGGCCAGGTCTGCCCGCTATCGAGCTGCTGTGTGACCTCAGTCAATGTACGCCCCTCTCTGAACCTTGAGCTTCCCTCCCTCTCATGGAGCTGCTGTCGGAGCCAACAAGAGCATGCAGGCCCAGAGCACTGAGCCCAGCAGGTGACGAGTGACACGGAGACTCAGACTATCATGATGACAGCCACGGTGTTAGAATAAGACGTCAGGGGTTTCACTGCCACTGGGGCAGCAGCAGCAGATGTGGGCTGCGGGGCCGGGGGGGGGGGGCTGATGGGAAATGTCCTCCGGCGCAGAGAGGAGCCAAGCCCTCAAGGGGACCGAGGTGTGAGAGCTGCTCAGGACTGCTCAGATCCCAAGGCAAACGCCCCTGCTCCCTGTTGGCCCCTCAGGATCCTCCTGAGCCCTGGACAGAGCCGGCTCCGTTGGCCAAGCTCTTTTATTGCTCCAAGCTCTGTGCTGACAGGTGGGGGGTCCCTGCCAGCCCACCTAGCTGGTGAAGAAACTGAGGCTTCACAGAGGCAAAGGCACCCGTCCGAGGTCACAGTCAGTGGTAGAGGAGTGGAGGTGGGCGCCCAGGTCCCTCCAACTCCAAAGCCCGTGCTCAAGAAGGCTTTCTTGACCTGGATGGTCGTTCCCAGGGAGGGGGCCACCCGCCGAGCCCCGCCCTGGGAACGAGGCCGTGGCAAGCCCTCGCTGAGCACCTGCAGTCAGCCGGGCCCTGGGCGCCTGGGGTGTGAGGTTCATGGCCCAGCAGGGAGCAGTGGCTCCTGCCCATCAAAGTGCCCCTCGCTGGTCCGGCCCCTGAGAACCAGGCTGCAGGTTCCACCTTTCTCCTGGACGCTGAGGCCTTCCCACATTCAGATTTGCCAGCTAAAGCATGATGTGTGTCTTTCTGCTCACGTCTCAGTTTTCTCATCTGACAAATGGGTTAAGAATGCTCACTCCCAGGGACGCCTGGGTGGCTCAGTTGGTTAAGCGTCTGCCTTCGGCTCAGGTCATGATCCCAGGGTCCTGGGATCGAGTCCCGCATCGGGCTCCCTGCTCCGCGGGGAGCCTGCTTCTCCCTCTGCCTCTGTCTCTCATGAATAAATAAAAAAAAATAAAATCTAAAAAAAAAAAAAGAATGCTCACTCCCACCGGCTCACGAGGAGATGAAAGTGCTTGGTCCCTGGAGAAGGGCCACGTGGGGAGGAGTCCAGAGGCTCCCCAAAGGTGCCCTCCCCAGAGCCTCTGAGGCAGAGGGCTGGTACATTCCGGCTCAGATATTCCCACGAGTTTTGCATTCTGCTCCATCATTTATACACATTTATTTTACCCTAAAAATAAAGTTATAAAACACACCGATTTTAATTTCTATATGTTAAATAACTTTCCCCCTAAAATTCTTAAAACTGCAGAAAGATGTACTTTGTCTTGTGGCTTCCAGGTGCAAAAATGTCTCCCTTTATTTACCATTCACTGCGTGCCCACCTGTGCTTAAGCACGTGGCAGGCATTCATCTCATTCACTGCCCGAACGAGGCTCTGGGACAAGGACTTTGCATCCCCCTTCTACAGATCAGGAGACTGAGGCTTCTAGAGGTGAAGCCACTTGCCCAAGGACCAACCTCAGTCTGCAGCGAGGCTGGGACCAGAACCAGGGTCCGTGTGAGTCCAGAACTTGCTGGAGAAGTACAGCATTTCAAACATCACAAAAATGCATTCTGGGAGTTACCTTCCTGCCTGACTCCTGAACTGCATCATCTGGGGCCCTTGAAGAGGCACCGAATCTTTGGCTTCTCTCACTCCCCAGCAAAGGGCCACTGGGGCTGTGAAGCAAAGGTTCTCAGTATCTATTAACAACTTGCTTTGGCCGAGGGACCCACACCAAGGGATACTCACAGGTCCCAATCCCAGCCCTCCCACGTTCCAGCTGTGTGACACTGGACAAGTCAGTTAATCTCTCTGAGGCTCGGTTTCCTCATCAGGAGATTGAGGATAAAACCTACCCCGGCTACATACACAGGGGAAAGCCTGGACAGCGGGGGGAATGGTTTTGTTCTTGTCTTTCCGCCTGTCTGCATTATCTGATTTTGTCTTTCCTCAGCGGCCGGGGGCTCCAAGGGGCAGGATCTGTGTCTGCCTAAGTCACAGCCATAAAACAGCATCCGGTACATAGTAGGTGCTCAGTGTGTATCTGCTCTTGGAGAATGCATGTGTGTGTCATGCTTGTTTTAGGTGGGGAAGTAGACGCACCTGCTTTTACTTTCTAGAACTCAAGGTATTCTGTCTGGCTCATTAATGGGCTTGCTCTGATGGCTGCACTCTTGGGCACTCCTCTCTCTCTCTCTCTCTCTACTCCCTCTCCCTTCTACCTTCCCTCCCTCCCTCCCTCTTCTCTCAAAAAAAGGAAGGAAGGAAGGAAGAACAAATGGGATTTCCTTTACCCCTTCATTCACCCAATAATTAATTGCTGAGCAGCATATCGACCAGGCCCTGCGCTGGGCTCCGGAACACAGCACTGACCCAGACACAGGTCTCTGTCCTCCGAGTCTCTGATGAACAGGAGAGACAGACATAAGCACGCAACAGCTCGGCTGTCTCACCATGTGTGCAAAGTGGGATCCTGGCCCACTCAGGGGGGGTCAGGGCTGCTCCTTGGGGAAAGGGTGCGTAGGCTAACATTGAAAGGATGGGCAGGCCTCAGCAGGCAAAGAAGAAGGGAGAGGGCTTTCCGGAAATGACACAGAGTGTGGTGAGCTCAGGGGACCACAAGAAGCCACGGCTCACTGGAACAAGGAATTGGCCAGAAGAAGCACGATGTGGTCCAGGCAGATGGAGCACAGCAAGGGCCCCAAAATGTTAACAACTGCTACCATTATTAATGAAGGTGTCACAGCACCCACAGACAAGACAAGATGACCAGAGCCACTAAAAAGGGCGCCTGGGATTGGGGGGGGGTGCAAGAAGCCCTGTCCTAGGACCTGTGGGGTATGTGACATCTGCCTACCCCAGCATCCCCCACTTCCCTGCCTCATCCCCAGACCTGGGAGGGGGTGGGGACATGCTGGGCTGGTCTCCGTCCCCACTCAGGCAGAAGCCAGGTCAGTCAGAGCCCTTGATAAGGTCACAAGCCCCAGAGCAAGGAAACTTCAGAATGGCAGTGGGGGAGGGGCCCTGAGAGACCCAGGGAAGGTGCAAGCCCCCCCCAGACCGGGGAGCTAGAGAGGACACTGGCAGGGACCAAGCAGGGGCTGTACAGGAATGGAAACCGGGTGGTCATGGGGTCAGCAGGACCCCGCCCCACCTCCCCCGCCAGCACCCCTCCCTCCCCTTCCTGCCCAAGATGTGGCAAATCCCCCACTGAGAGCGACCAGCCAGCCGCACCTGAGCCCCACGAGGGTGGCCCACCTCCCGCAGCGTCCCCGGGGCTGCTGAGTGGGGGCTGGAGCCCCAGGCACTCTGGGCAGCCAGCAGCACTGCGGGCTCCGGACTGGCCCTTTAAGAACCAAGAGCAGAGGGTGGCCTTGACCTGGCCTCCGCACAGAAGTGACTTGTCCTGTCCTTATCCTGGTCCTGGGCAGCAGGAGGACCCCAGCCCTGGGACGCCAAGCAGCAATGGAGCACAGACAGGCACAGCCACACGCCTGTCAGCCTGGCCGGAACCCACCGGAGGCCAGACAGAGGCCATGACCACTTCACCTGCTGGTGCCTCCTTGGGCCAAGGTGGACACCCATCTCCCCTAGTGTCCCTGGGCCTTCACAAGCCTCACCTGGTTCCCAAGATTGGCCCCCAGCAGGGCTCCCTCCAGGTGGGCCCCGCGCTGCTGGTCGGCAGCCCCTCCAGGGGGCTAACTTACCATACCTCTGCCTTACCATGCATCTCCTCTCCACTCTGGCCACTGCACCCTCTCTAGGTCCTCAGAGTTGCCACACCTAGATGCCTCCAGACCTGGAACATGCTGTTCCTTCTGCCTGAAACACTCTCAGCATCTCCCATAAACTACCCCAAAAACCTCTTTGCTCCTTCTCAGCTTCAGGTAGGGCCAGCTAATTTAGCACATAAAAATACAGCATGCCCGGTTAAATCTGGATTTCAGATAAATAATGAATAACTGTTTATTATGGCTGGCAACCCTACCCTCAGGTTTCAACTGAAACATCACCTCTTCCAGGAAGCCCTCCCAGATGCACCCCCAACCCAGCAGCCTCCCACAGCATTGTGGAATGCCCTGTCTTGATGCTTATCCTAGTCTCCTACCCATTTCCCCACCCAACTGCAAATGCCAGGAAGGCCAGAAATCCATCCATCCATCTGCCCTGCATCCTGGCACCCACAGGACCTGGCATGAGGCATTCATCCCACAAAGGCTTTCTGCATCTGGAAGTAAAGAGCGGCAAGGTGGCCCGGGGATACCCTTGGCTGAATTCACCCCACACGGGCACCCAGGGCCTCCAGTCCTTCTCCCCCCGCCGGCTGGGCCTCCTTCTCACAAGCACCCCCAGCTCCACAGAGCCTGAGTCGAGGAAACCCAAATCAAGGTAAGAGCAGCTAGCGGGCTCCTCTCCTTTATTTTGAGGGCTGCTGTTAGTTTTAATTAAGATCATGTACCGCTCAGGCCCAGCAAGGGCCTCATCACGGGCAGTCTGGAAATCATAATCACCCACCGCAGCCGTGTGAGCTGCTGAGGTCTGGACAGGAAGCAGGACCCTGGGGGCCGGGGGGCAGAAGCCCAGGCAGCACGGGCTTTGAGCCCCGTCGAGCGCCTCGTCTGCCCAGCACACACACCATATACTTTTGAACAGAAGGGAAGCATTCGCTTTTTCCCCCACAGTGCCAAAAATAGCCCCATCTCCTGCCTTTGAACAGGAATCTCTTGGTTCCTACAAAAAGACAGGAGCGGCGGGGGGTGGGGGGGCCTGGAAGGAGGGGCCGTGCTGGCTGGCTGGACCCCTCCTCATGTCCCCAGCCCCAGGGAGGTCCTCGCCAGGCCTGACTTGCCGGGGCCCAGCCTCCCCGTGCCTGACTTCTCAGGACACCCCCAGACAGGGCAGGCCCCCCAGCCCCAGCCCAGGAGGTCGGAGGGGGCCAGACAGGAGCAGAGAGCACAGACCCAAGATGGATGAGCCGCTCCGCTCACTCGTTAGCTTCTTCCTTTCCATATTTGCTTGTTCGTTCCAACGGATATGCGCCAGGCTCTGTTCTAGGAGCCAGGGGGACAGCGGTGACCCCCGCAATGAGACGAGTCTGTCCTCAGGGTGCTCACAGCTGAATGAGAGAGGATGAGCTGAAGGTATCCTCGCCACCTGGTCTTGGGAGGCCACAGGCCAGTCCCTGGGCACCTCCCTCAGAGAGGCTGCCAGGGAGCTGGCACATGTGGAGGGCCAGGTGAAGAGCGCCCCCGAGCTGCCGCTCGCCCAGGGCACGGACCCTCATTCAACCTGGCAGCAGGCCTGTGTGAGGCCACCCAGGCTCAGAGGAGGGGTGCAGGAGCTTGGGGACCCACCAGGCCCTTATGCCAATATTTTCACACGCATTCCAGCCACAATCCTGGGAGGTGGGATTATCATCATCTGCCCATTTTACAGGTGAAGTAAGGAGGCTTGAGGGAAGGAGCTTGGCCAAGGTCCCAGAGCTCAGGAGAGGGGCCGGGCTTCTCACCCAGGCCTTGCTGCTCCCCGAGCAGGAGTGCCTGACATGACACTGCAGACAAGCCATCTCCACTCACGTCGCCGTCCCCTGACCCTCCAGTTCCACAGAAGACAAAGCAGAGGGTCAGGGTAGGAAGTGGCCACAGGGCTGGGAGGTGGAGAATGAGGGATCTGAACCCAGCTTCATCTGCTGCCAAATCCAGGACCTTTCTGGTTCCCACAGCAGCTTCTTAGTTTTTTTTTTTTTTTTTTTTTAAAGAGGCCACCTTCTGTCCCCAAAAGGCCAGAGTGGTAGGGGCACTGGGGAGGCTGGGGAGAGAGAGAGGGAGAGAGAGAGAATGGTACTCTGAGCCCATTTCCTAGCTGAAAATCCAAGCCTAAAATAAAAAAAGGAGAGTGCTATTTCTGCTTTGGGTTAAACATTCCTCAAAGCCACATTCCTCCCGCCCTCCTCCTTCTCCCCTGCCAGGGAATCCGGAGCACGGTGGCCTGGACGCCCCATCAGCTTCCTGGTGCCACCGCATGAGACCAGGAGTGCCAGAGCCAGCAGCTGCCCAGCACCCCTTCCTGGGCACCCCCCAGCATGGACTCAGTAGGTGGGGAGCACTGCCCCCTGGGTGGCCCCATCAGGATACCATCAGGCTAAGAAAAGGTGACTCCCCAACACATAGACACGGGACACTGGAGAAATGGAGACCCTGAAGGGGCAGCTAAAAGCCACAGCAAGTCGGGCTAGAATGAGGACCCCAGACTCCAACCTGGAGATCCATCCCCTCCTACCCCACCCCATCTGATTGCAGGTCAGGAGGACAAGCAGGTCCCACCGTGGTCAGAGGAGGACCAAAACAAAGCAACACATAGACAAACACTTTGGAAAGCCCAGACTCTTATACAGAGGTGTTCACATCACAGGCCTGCCCTGTGCATGGCTCCAGGTCGGGCACTGCACAAAAAACAAATCCACCACGAATGTCCCAACCCTCAAGAAGCTTACAGTCGCCCGGGGTGCTGCTACCAGGCCTCCAGCCCCTGAGGTCCCCTCTGTTGTGTCCCTGAGGGACTCCAGCCCCTGAGGTCCAGCCAGCCACACTGCACCTGTGGTCTCCCACTTTGTCCAACAGATGTTTCTTGAGGCATCCTGGCCATGCCAGGCATGGGCAGGGCAGGACGGCTGGGGGCACTCCAGGTGTATCCTGTTGATCTCCATGGCCTTATCCTCGGGCTGCCTCCTGCTTCACAGCCCCAGCCTACAGGCTCCCCAAGAGCAGGGATGGTGCCAACACTGGACAGTGGGACACACCACTCCTGAGCCCACAGGCTGGGAGGATCCCATGAGGTGAGCACAGCACTGGGCACCTAGTGAGCATTGGAGCCTCCCCTGGGACAGGCAGAGGCTGAGAAAGCCCCAGAGGCCTGGGGTGGGGCAGCCCCCTGATGCCCAATCCTACCGATATCCCCTGGACTTCTCACAACTGCTCGCCTGCTGCCTTCTGAGCCAAGCCGAGGCTGCCCCAAATCCCTTGCAGGAGGCGAAACATCTGGAACCAGTAGGGCCACGTACTGGTTCCAAGCTATGAAGCTGGAAGGATCCTACCCACCGTCTAACCTCACCTCCAGCCCAGGAATCTGGGATGTCCAGCCAGTATCTGATAAACAGCTGCCTGAATGCCTCCAATGATGGGGTGCTCACTACCCTACTCAGCAGCTCTAAGGTTATAAGGCTCACAGATTGTAGGAGCCAGGCACACAGAGGGAGGGGCATTGCTTTGCCAGACAAAGATTTGAGCCTGGGCCCCAATGTGGCCACTGACTGTCTGGGAAGCCATGGGCATGTCTCTGAATCTGCTTGGGCCTCTTTTTCTTCACCTGTAAAATGGGCACCATAGTCCCTACTCCCAGGGTTGTGGTGAGACCACAGGGCAGTAGATCTGTACTCAGTACTCACCGCTCAGCATGCTCACTTGGTAAATGGGGGCTGTCACTTCTGCTATCCCTCCCCAATGCCCCCAGCGCCCCAGGACAGATGGGCTCCCACAGGGCACCGTGGTGAGGGCAGGAGGGTGAGAAGCGGCAGCCAGGTTGCCTGGTCCCAGAGCTCAGCAACTGCGCCACCGACTTCTGACTCAGGTCTCCGGGCCGTCTGTGCCTCCCGCCCAAGCTCCCCCCCGACTCCCACCACCACGCCCCCCCCCCGCCAGGCGCACCTGCATTTACAACCTGCGCGGAGCTGCCCTCATCCACTCCGGACACATGCCGCGACCCCGTCACTCACGCCCGGAGCACGCCCACGCGAACCGGGGCTCGCACACGTGACCCAAGCCCCCGCCCCCCCCACACGCCCACACCGGGCACCCACGCTGGCTCACGATCACCCGCACACCTCCAAGGCAGCTTCTCGGCACCCCCACCCACAAGGGCCCGCCCCACCCCTCGGCCCGGGATCAAA
This sequence comes from Leptonychotes weddellii, assembly GCF_054177405.1. NCBI lineage: Eukaryota > Metazoa > Chordata > Mammalia > Carnivora > Phocidae > Leptonychotes > Leptonychotes weddellii. The sequence continues at coordinate 75,189,298 of NC_138382.1, read as the reverse complement.
CACCGGCTGCATCACTCACCAGATGGGTGGCCTTGGGCCCACCCTGCTCCGCTGCGAGCCTCAGTTTCTCATCTGTAAGCGAGCACCACCCAGGATTCCTGGGAGGAGCTGGCGATGGGCGCGTGTGAACCTTGAGCTGGGTCCGGCAGAGACGCCTCTGATCCTTCCGCAATGTTGATTACAGATTCGCCCTCATCACTCATGAGCCGTCAGATTCCTGTCTCCACGATCCCTAACCTCACCCACAACAGCCCCAATTCGCAGATGAGAAAACCGAGGCACGAGAAATTAAGAACTGTGTCTGCGGCCGAGACAGCCCATGATCCCAGGTCAGCAGACACCAGAGCCCGGCACACTCTGTCCCTGGGGCCCTGGTGTAGCTGCCCCACAGAAGTCTCACCAGCTGGAAATCTGAACATCGTACAGAAAGGGAAATTGAGTCCCAGGGGCACTGGGGACACCACGGTGACTGTCCAGGCTGAGGGTTCTGGGACTGAAGCCCAGGCAGGTGTCTCTCTGGCCCTCCAAGGCTACGTCCATGCAGGGACCTAAAGTCCAGCATTCCAGAGCCTGTCCTCCCTCCCCAGATCACTGAGCCAGGAGCCCAATGCAGAATGATCCTGCTGCCAACCAGCTGGGCCAAATACAGAGGCCATCACATTTGCCACTCACTCCCAATTTATCCAAGGGCTTGTGACTGCTCACCCTGTGACCACCCAGGGGGTGGCCAAGGACTGCTGTCCCCTGACACGAAGAGCTTAGCAGCTTCTTTCCTGTGAGAGTATTTACTGAGCACTTACTACACACCAGTCCCTGTGTCCGCCTGTTGGGAAAAGCACTGTGGTCCATCCCCACGTCACACACAAGACACCCAGAACTCAGAGGGGCAAGGGGCTGGGCAGAGTCACAGCCAGAAGACAGCAAGCTGCCCCACAAACGCTCAATGCTCTGCTGTCCTGCCCTCAGCTGGGAATCTGACCCCAATTTCAAGCTACCTGGAAACTTGGCACATAAATTTATGACGTTCTCTGCCCTGGTAAATAGACCACACCCAGGACGTGAAAAGTGTTACATCTCAAAATGCCAGTAAGAAGGATGCTCTTTTTAATTGATACTGGTTTTTTTCCTTTCCTGAGAGGAAGAGATATTTAGGACAAGATGAACCAAATCAGAAAACAGCAAGACACCCCTGTCTCAACCCTAAGAGCCAACCCATCATGGCACAGTGGGGAGCACCCCAACATTTAGAGCCAGCAGTCCTGGGTTTCTGCCTGGTATTTGCCTTGTAACCTTGGGAGGAACACTTCATCTCTCCAGTACTTGATTTTTCCATTTGTAAAATAAAATAAAATTTGTAAAATAAAATTTGGACTATATGATCCCAAAATCTCCTCTAGGTCAAAGATCCCAGGGTTCTATTTAATAGTAATCAAAAGAATGAACACTGAAAGAGTGAGCTACTCTTTTCTTTCCCACAAAATCAGCAGTAATCAAAAAAAGCAGTAAGACTCAGTGCTGGCAAGAATGCAGGGAAACAGGCACTCTCTCATCCATGTTTGCTGAGAATGGAAATTGGAACATACTTTTTGAAGAGTGATTTAACAATTTTTCTATCAAAAGCCTTTTAAGACATCCCCAGGCTTTAACCCCACAGCTTCATTTTGGGGAATGTATCTTCAAGAAGAGCTACATGCAAAAATTTATTGCAAAGATGTTCATACAAAGATTGAATAGAAAAACGTTTGTCACGGCACTACTGATATTGGCAAAAAGAAGAAGGAGGAGGAGGAGGAGGAGGAAGGAAGGAAGGAAGGAAGGAAGGAAAGAAGGAAGCAACCAACCTAACTATCCAATGGCAGGGGATCAAATAAAACGTTGCATTCATATGATACACCGTTAAAAAAATTCATGCTTTTTATTTTTTTAATCATGTTTTAAACTTTTTTTTTAAGATTTTTATTTATTTGACAGAGAGAGAGAGACAGTGAGAGCAGGAACACAAGCAGGGGGAGAAGCAGGCTTCCCACCGGGCAGGGAGCCCGACGCGAGGCTCAATCCCAGGACCCTGGTATCCTGACCTGAGCCGAAGGCAGACGCTTAATGACTGAGCCACCCAGGCGCCCCTAAACTTTTTTTTTTAAGTAGACTCGATGCCCAGCGTGGAGCCCAACGCAGAGCTCCAACCCACGACCATGAGATCAAGACCTGAGCTGAGATCAAGAGTCAGATGCTTAACCAACTGAGCCACCCAGGCGCCCCTTAAAAATCATGTTTTAAAAGAATAGTTAATGATATGAGCAAACATTCACAACTGTCAGGTTTAAAAAAGTTAGAAAATAAAAAGTATATAATCCCAAATGTATAAGGTAATGAAACCTACACACCAAGTCCAATGGAATCTTCCTCCTAAATACACCCAGAATCTGTCTCATCCCCACTGACACCCAGTTCATCACCGTGACCACCCCCTCCACCAATCCATTCTTGGACTATAGATAAGAACACTCTCCAAACCCACATCTAACTTTCTCCACCACCTCCTTCCATGCCCCCCCCCATCTCAGAAAATGTGCCAATCCCTTCCCAGGGTCTTCGGGGCCCTTGGTGAGGAGTGACATGAGCCTGGCCCAGCCCCAGCCGCACTGCCCGCTGCCCATGATCTGCCCAGAGGGGCCGAGGTCTGGCCTTGGGAGGAGAGGAAGTTGGGGGGCCAAGAGAAAGGGCTTTCACCTCACACTGCCAGAATCTCTGGGGTGGGGTGGGGCTGGGGCTGGAGACAGAAGGAGCCAGAGGAGGCAGAAAGAGCCAGAACAGGTGTGAGGAGGAGGCCTGGGCTCTGTGACTCCCCACAAGTCCCTGCCCCTCTCTGGCCTCCTCTGCTTCTCTCTGCACAAAGGGGCAGGTGGCAGACCCACTCGGCCCACCCTGCTCTAGGAGACAGAGGATCCTAGGACTGAAGCTACCAAAAGTTTAAAGGGTCCCCTCAGAACCAGGCACCGTGCTAAACCCTTCACATGCCTGTGAATCCAACTCTGGGGCCTCTGGGCTGCTCATCTTCCACAGGAGGAAAGTGAAGCTCTGTGAGAAGGGGTGTGCACAAGGAAAGAGCCAGAACCCCAGCACATCTGGCCCTGGAGGCCCACTATCCTCCCTGAGACTCTGCTGCCAAACAGCCCCCCTTCCCTTTCTGGCCCACACTCTGGACCTCAAAGCATCCTCCCATTTGGATCCAGAGTCACATGGGCAGGTGTTACAGATGAATGGGCCTGCGCTCAGAGAGGGTAAGTGACCTGCCCAAGGTCACAGAGCCTGACTGAGGACCCAGCCCCCTTCTCCAGGATACTGAGTTCTTTCCTAACAGCAAATGTGGATGTTTCTTGCCCAGAGCCCACCCTAGTGTAACGCCCCCAACCTCAACTCCTCTTGCTGCTGTTCAGTCTCCCCTCCAGTGGAGAGAGGGAGCGGGCCTCCCTGGTCCCACCCTCTTGTGCCCAGGATACATAGGATTACAGAAGCCGCCTTCCTCCCTCTGGGCCTTCCCTCTCCTGGGTGGCTTATTCCTTGCCTGGCTGTGGGGCCCTTCACAGCCCGACCCATTTGTCCCCAGATGGGTACCAGGTACTGCCTCCCCCCACGGCAACGTCTTGCCCCCCTCTGGCTGAGCAGCACTGGGTGGGGGGAGCGATCATCGGAGAATATTCCTTCTCTTACAGGAAGGGACCCTCGTGTGACCTTCCCAAAGCCAGGGAGTTACAAGAGCCCAACTGGTGACACCCGGTATCTCTTCACCCCAGACGCCTGACTGTGAACGAGGGTCCCCTTCTCGGCTCTGGGTGGCAGAGGGGTTAGCTGCTGGCTACCCAGACCTCCCCCCGCCCACGGTTGTTCCTCCCTTCCACAAGGTGCCACGTGCCGGGCACCATTCTGGGCATCAGGAAAAAGGCTGCAGAGACTCAAGGTTGGCAAGCAAGGTCAAGGCAGAGCCTGGGCTGACCAAGAGCAACAAGGAGCAGGCGACCTCCTCCGGGTCCTGGACAGAGGGTCCCTGGGGAGTGCTGGGAGCACCACAGGGAGAGGCTAAGGAAGGGAGGCGGGGTGGTGTGTGTCTGTTGGGGCCGCCTGGCTGGAGCCCAGAAACCTTTAAACCAATGCAGCTCAGACCGCAACAAATGGCTCGAGCCCCATAAGCTTGGTTTTTTGGACCATCTGGCTGGTTTCCATCTGAAGGCAAGAGTTACATCCCTCTCCTTCCCGTTTCCATGTCTGCGCCCAACCCCGAGTGAGCACTCGATGAATGGCAGGTGAGGGCAGAGCAGAAATTACCAAGTGGGGGTGTGGGGAGACCACTGCAGGTAAAACAAGAAGCTGCTAGGATTCGGGCTCACGGAGGATCCCACCTTTCTCTGCGTCCTATGGGCCAGGCACAAAGTCCGGGGCCGTGGAAAGATGCCCCGTGTGGAGAGATGAACTTTGCCCACGAGATGTATTTATGATCAACTCAAGATGAAGCTGAATCGTGTAGTCAAAGCGACATTTGGAACGACTGCTCCCATGCATCCTTACATCCTTGACAAGTGTTTGTCGCGCCTTAAAGAGGACCCTTTACAAAAGGCCACGTATTAGGCTATAAGGGAATTACCCTGTTGGTGCCTTAGGAGCCAAGTACCATGAGTATACCCACTTTGCAGATGAGGAAACCGACGGTCACTTAGGGGAGGGGCTGGCCTGTCCCACAGCCTGGGCACGCAGGGTTGACAACAGCCCCACCAACAAGCTGGAAGACAGTGGGCCAGGCCTCCAAGAAACCGGGCTGCTGGCCACACTGACTCCTGCTCTCCCAGTCCCGGCTGGGCAGGGGCCCCCATCAGGCTTGAACCTCCTGCTGCTCCTGGATATGAGCTGTGCCAGGAAGGGGGAGGATTGCACGACGGGGCATGATGATTTACAAAATCTCATCTGCAGAGGAGGAAAAAATCTCCTCTGCAGTGTTCAGCCTGAAAGCCGCAAGGTTTTAGTTAGGCTGCATCCAGATGTGTCTTAGACCTCCTCCTGCCCAAACACCCCCACCACACACACACCAGGACAGTCTCTCCCACGGAGGAGGAGAGTCATCACCAAGGGTGGCAGCCAGCGATGACTCAGGTGTGAACATCTGGGCTCCCCTCTGGGCACTGCAGCCAGCTGTGCTCTCCCGAGGTGGCCTAGGACCCCCCAGAACCAGTGTGGGTCTTCAGATGGGGCTCTTGGGAACCAAGATCTGCGTGACAAACACCTGTCAAGGACGCAAGGCCCTGGACCCAGCCCAGACCTCAGGACTGAGAAATCGGAGCGCAAAGCAAGCGGTGCACTTGGAATTTAACAAGCTCTCCCACAGACTCTGACGGCCCTTGCTCAGTGCTCCTCTCTTGACCCCACACACAGAGCCCCTGGAACACAGAGCAGATGGCTCCAGCGCCCATCAGAAGGAAGCCCATCTGGGGGCCTTAGGACAAGCTGGAGGCTTTCTCTGCTTTTCCCACCGGGAGACTTTTCATCAACAAATACCTGTGGACCTACTAAGTGCCAAGCAGCAGCAAGGGAGACAGATGGGAAGCCAGTGACCCCCCGCCCCCTCCCCCAGCCCACACCTAATAAAGGCTCTACAGAGGAAGGTACTCGGCTAACTCTCTCTGATCAAAACTGTTCCATGTCTCCAAAGGCCTTTAAAAATAGCCCAGGCCGGCTCAGCACTACCAGACCCGTTCCTAACAAAGCCCTGTTGACTCAACTTCTCCTGAAGTTGACAGATGTGCCCAGGGGTGGGGCGGGGGGGGGCAGCAAAATGACCTTCCCCCCCAACCCCTTCCCATTTAGAATCCACCATCAACGGGCTGATGGCAGCAAACAGACAGGGACCCACAGAAAAAAAGCCCCTCCTGACTTCTCGGCCTGAGTTCTGAGGTCTTTCAAGGGGCATAACTTTGGAGACGGACGGAGTTTGAGTCCTGACACCATGTGGTGACTGGCCGTGGATCTTGGGCACAGGACTTCACCTTTCTGAGTCTTCGTTTCCTTGTCTGTCAATGAGGTTGGGAACAGTGCCCACAGCGTGTAAGATGATTCTATGAACTAATGGTGCCAAGAGCTCGGCATGTGACATGCTCAGGAAGCAGGCAACCTGGCTTCATTCAGCTCACAGTGGGCCCCCCTGCTCCACCAGCATGGGGACGCCCTGGTTCAACCCAAGCCCACCACTCCTGTCAAAGCCCGTGGTGCCCTCTGCCTCCCTGGGCCCAGGAACCTGGGAAGTCCCACCTGCAGCCAGCCTGAGGACCCCTATGGCCCACATCTGGACAGAGCCCAGCAAGTCTCACAGAAGAGCAGCCAAACTGGGCCACATCCCCGTTCCCCCCATCCCCCCAGGAGGGTAAGAGCAGTAAGGACCAAGTCCCGGTCCTTGGAGCCTCCACGCTTCAAGGAGCAGCTACTGGGATGTGAGTTCCTTGCTGGAGAATTCCACTGGAGAAGGACCAGTACCTCCCAGCAGACTAGCGCCCACTCAGGAAAGCCCCCTTTGTTCTAAGCATGTGGGGGCGAGGGGCAGGTTGCTGAAGCGTGGGCTTGGCCAGACCTGCCAACGTGCCCAGAAGACCGATGGAGGGGGGGAGGGGGGCAGAGGTTGTGCAATGCACCACCAGAAGCTGCCTCCCAGGCCTCCATCAACGCAGGAGGCTGGCAGTCAATCTCCTGCCCCTGGGAAGAGTGCAGAGGGGCTGGCCCCCCACAGCTGCCCAGGTATGGGGTCTGAACTCCAACCCACACCCAAGGCCAGTGCCCCCTTCCAAGTCACACACCCAGGCAGGAGCCCTTCCAGATCATGCAGCCGTCCTTCTCCCGGTCCCCCCCCCCCAAAGAGCATGTGGTCATGACCCGGTGCCATGAACCCCTGGCAAGTTGGGGTGTCCCCCCAAGAGGCTGCAGGGAGGGGAGAAGTCCGTGATGGAGAAACCGAAGATGCGAAGGTACAGGACAGTTGTGAAGTTGAGCCAAGTGGAGAGACACACTGGACCAGCTCTGGAGAAGTCCGAAATGGGCAGATCCTCCTCTTAGGGGGGCCCCGGACGGTGACCTGTTGAGATGGCCCAGACCACCCCCCGCCCCCCACCCCCCCCCCCCCCGCTGTATCAACCCATTTCCCAATGTGGTAGATAGAGATAGAAAAGGGGAGGTGAGATCAGGGCCAGGGGAGAATTCACCCTGTAAATCCTGCAGCCCACAGGGCGCCCAGGACCCCGCGCCGCCGCCGCCTCGAGCTCTCTGGCAGGTCTCGCCCTCCCCACCCCCCCCAACGCACACGATCCGGGCCAGGGAGGGGGCGAGAGGCCCACCTCGAAGCAGCAGCAGCAACAGCAGCGGCATCGTGATGCATGAATCACCCACCCCGCTGTGCTCGTGCCAGTCGGCTCCGCACAGCCCCAGCCACCGCGCCCCCGGGAGCCCCCTCCCCGACCACCGCCCCTCGCCCTGGCACAGCCCGGCTCTTTCGGACAGCTCTGCAGAGAGGGGGCTGCGGGCGGAGGGGGAGGGGGAGGGCTGGAGCCGGCCCTCCCGGCCCGGGGGTGGCCCCGCGCGCGCCGACAGGCGGCACCCGTCCCGGGCGTGGGGGGGAGGGGTACCCTAGAACAATAGGGCCAGGTGTGGGGCCGGGGGCGCGGCCGGGGGCTGCGCAGGGGTCCGCGCGGAGGCTGGGCGGGGAATGGCCGAAGGAGGGGTGCG
>NC_138382.1:75140004-75181443 GCF_054177405.1 Leptonychotes weddellii | reverse complement strand
CGGGGCGGGGGTCCCGGCGCGCGCACTCACAGTAGGTCTTCCTGGTCAGCTCCTCCACAACTTCGGGCTTCAACTTGCTGTTGGATTTCCCCATCCTCGGCGGCCGCGGCCCCCGCCCCCGGCCGGACCCCGTCGGGGCGCCCAGCGGGAGCGGCTCGGCCGGCGCGGGCCGCGGCGGGCGGCGGGCGGCGGGCGGGGCGCGCGGAGGGCCGGCGGGCCGGGGCCGAGCCGGGCCGGGCCGGGGCCGCGCCTTTGTCTGCGCCGGGCCCGCGCGGCCCGGGCGCGGGGCTCCGGCGCGCGGCGCTGCGCGGCTGGCGGCGCCTCGGCCCCCTGGGCGCGGCGCGGGGCCGGGGAGGGGGCTGGGGTGGGGTGGGGCGCGCGGGGCGGCCGGCTCGCAGGCCCGGGGCCGTCCGGCCGCCGCCCTCTCCCGGGCGCCGCGGCGCGGAGCTGCGCTGGGCTGGGCGCCGACGCGGCGGCGGGGTGGCCGCGGTCGTCCCTGGTTACTGGGCTCCGCGGCACATGCTCGCTGCTGCGCTCCCTCTCGCCGCCGCCCCTGCGCTCCCCGCCTCCCGCCTCCCGCTCGCACCGGCGCGCCAGGGGTGGACCCGGAGCCGCCACTCAGCGCCCGGCGCCACCTCCCGCCCCGCACCCGCCCGGCTCGGGCCTGCGCCCGCCGCGCGTCGGCCCCGCGGGGCACCGAGCCGGCCGGCGGAGGGGCGGCCCCGGCCTCGCCCGGGCCCGCGGCGGGAGGGGGCGGTCACCCCCGCCCCCGCCCGGGCCGCCGCGCCCCGCGCTCGGAGCCCCCGCGGCGCCGCCGGGCGGGGGGGGGCGGGGGGCCGGGGGGAGGGCCCGGAAGATCTGACGTGAATGAGGCCAAGCCTCTGCGCCGCGAAACTCATTCATTCGACGCGGATTTGTTGGGCGCTGGGGACCCGCGGGTGAATGGGACGGGCGCGGTCCCGGCCCTCACGGGGCCGGGGCGGGGGTGGGGGTTGGGCACTGCGCGGCGGCATATCACATGTCTGCTGGGGGATACCTTCCGCGGCCTGGGGGGGGAAGGTGACCTCCAAGCCCAGGCGAGGGTGGGGGGTGGTTGGGACCGTGTTCCAGGCGGTGAAAACCTGGAGGAGGGGAGGCCCGAACCCGAGGGAGAACTCAGAGTACAGGGCGGCCGCAGGCGGGGTAAGATCTGAAACCCGAGAGAAGGGCCAGGGCCAGTGGGGACCGGCCTGCCCCTCTCCCCAAGGAGCTGGGCCTCTGGGCTTTAAGCAGAGGGGTGACAGGGGCAGATCTGCTTTCTCTGTTTCTCTGGCCTCCGTGCGGGGGGTGGCTTTCCTGTGGAGCGGTCCTCCTGGGGGGAGTCGAGGCTGAGGCCAGTGGCGAGGGCTCCACCTGGATGGAGAGAGGCAAGAGAGAGAGTCCACATGGCCTTCCCAGGCCATGCCCATCTGCAATGTCAGTATGTTGGGACCTCCTGTCTCCTAAGCAGCTATATCCTTTTCTCCTTTGCAACCACCACAGACTAACCGTCTGCTTTATTGGTTGTGTTTATTTCTTGTGTGTCCCCTCCCCTGTAGTGTGAGCTCCCTGAGGGCGGGGTTCTTGTCTTATTTGTAGTTGTATCTCCAACACCTAGAAGGCACCTGACTTGCAGTGGTCACTCCAGCCAACCTCCCTGGTGAGAAAGAAGGGGCTGGGGGCCTGGGGGTGGACAGAGCATGGGAGGAAGAGGCAAGGAGGAGGTGGGGGGGCAGGGTTTCTTTTTCTCACCACTTTGGCAGAGCATTCAGACCTCAAGGGGCCTGGGGTACACAGAGGAACTGAGGAGTGCCTCTCAGCCCCCAGATGCCCCCTCCTGCCTCCAAACATGGCCCATTCCCGATTCCCCTCCCTACACTGCCTTGCCCCAGGAAGCCTTCAGATGGGCATATACTTGCCAGCCAGGTTCGTCAAGGAATGTGGTGGGGACAGACCTGGAGAAGGGGGAGCAGTGCCCATGCCCTGCCCTGGAGCCCAGTGGCCCGTGTGTGGCCTTGCAGGGGCGCAGCAAGGTGGGGCTTAGAGAACGAGGGAGAGGTGGGGGTAAGTCAGACTCAGCATCCGTTGGTATTTAACTGGATCACTTGGCTGCAGTTCCCAGCCCTGATTCGCAGCAGGCATGGGCAGAATCAGGCCCCACGGGAGGGCGCTGCGTGGTCAGCCAGGGTGGTGGTGGCCGGGTCCAGCGAGGCAGGCGAGGACATGGAGAGAACTGCTTAGACTCAGGTTATAGTTTGAAAGTAGAGACCGCGGGATAGCCTAATGGACTGCATGCGGGTGTGGGACAAAGAAGGGAGTCAAGGTCAGTGCCAAGGATTTTGACCCGAGCCACTGTTAGAATGGCATGTCCATCATGTGCCCAGGAAGCAGGTGATGCCGGCGCCTGGAGTTCAGGGACACGGAGGCTGCGGGGATCAGCTGGGGAGTCATCCTGATAGAGATGGAATGTAAAGCCATGTGGCAGGATAAGGTCACTAAGGAGGGAGGGTAGACAAGGAGAGCATGGAGGACTGAGCCCTCAGAGACAGGGATGGGTCAAGAGCGGCTCCCTGAGGGTTATAAACCAGCGTGTATAAAGTAATCGAATTAACTGCATACACCTGTGAAAAGCAGCCTGAAGCCTCTACCTCCAGGGTGTTCCATCATTTGTTACCAGTGTCAGTGGGATTGCAAGTCACTTTATTTTCTGCCCTCATCTGTATTTTTCCTTGCATTAAAAAAAAGTGGGATGTAATTCACATAACATGAAATCCCCCGTTCTAAAGTGTGCAGTTCAGTGGTTTCAGGATATTCGCTGGGTTTGTGCACCCGTCACCACTACTAACTCCAGAAATTCATCTGTATTTTGTACAGACTGTTTTCTACAACTAAGCACATTGCTTTTGAATAAAACAAACATTTGATCAAGTCATTTCGCTCATCTGCGGGTAGCCCAGGAAAGGTGCCTTCCTGAATCACTTGCCAGAACGTCCTGATAACCCAGATACCCGGGGCCCCATCCAGAAGGGGTGGATCTGAACGAGGTGGGGGCGTGGCCTGGGAATCGGCATCTTAACCCAGCCTCTGGTCAGCGGAGAGTCCCTTGTCTTGTTTTATAAGCTCGCCTGGGAGAGTGACCCCAGAAGCTTGCTCAGTAGTTCTTCCAGAAAGCCCTTGGGGAACAAAAATGACGTACATGTGGTTAGGCAGAGTCTGGATTAAATATTCCCTACGCCACTGCGTCCTGGGCATCAGTACCTTCCCCGCCCGATCAACAGCTCCGGCCCGGTCTCTTCCAAGTCTTCACCTGTGTGCGTATCCAGTACGCTGCGGGGTGTGTCCATTTGGGTGTCCCTCAAATTCATCAGGCCAGAAACATAACTTATCACGCCCCCATCCCCCCAAAAAGAATCTTCTCTCCTTGGGCAAATGGCTTCTCCTATACTCTGGCTCTAGCCAGAAATCTGAAACATCTTAGCCGCCCCTGCTCTCCCCAGGGACCCTGCTCTCCAGATCCATCCTCTGCACCTAGTCCATTGGATTTTGCTCCCTGAATAGACCTCAAGGCTGAACACTTTCCTCTGTCCCCCCACCCCCAGCCAGGTGAATCCAGCTACGGCCCTCTCTCAAAGCCATTTTCTCTCCTGACTCACCTCTTGCTCCCTCTCATGGGGCTTGCTCCTCCAGAGCTGGTCTCCCTTCCCCTCCCACGATAGTGACCTCCTACACCTGCAGTGTCCAGCACAAGGACCCCTCCCACACAAAGGCCACTGAGCACATGAAATGTGGCCAGGCCAAAGGAGATTCTGAAGGTTTGCACAAAATAAAAAGAATGAAAAATACCTCATTAATATTTTTAAAAATGTAATGACCTATTGAACTGGTAATGTTTTGGATAGAAAGTTTCAATATCTTAACTTTTAAGTGTCTACTAGAAACTTTAAATTGCACATGTGGCTCACGTGATATTTCTGTTGGGCAGCACTGTTGGATGTCCCTTCAAGTCTCCACATAAACATCAGATCCTCCACGGAGCCTTCTTGGCTCCTCCAGGTGAGCTCAGGTCCCCCTGGGGTGCAGTTACCCACAGGCACCTGGTCCTTGGGTTTGCGGCACTTTATTTGATAAGGAGGTGTGTCCGGGGAAGTCCTTTCCTTTCCATAGGCCTGGGGGGAATCAGGGGTATAAACGGAGGATGCCCAGGGCAGAGTCAGCTGCTGGGGGTGGGGGTGTTGAAATCTGGCCCAGTGGAGGGGGGCGGGGGAAGAGGAGGGGTCCCACTGAGCCCCCAGCATGGAGTGTGACACCCCCCAGTCCTGGTCGGTCCTGCCCCTCATGCACTGGGTGGCTTTTGGCAGATCACTTCCCATCTCATAAGCTAATCTGATCGTTTCATGTGGGGGGGGGCAGGGTTATAAGGATCAAAAATGCTTTGCACAAGCACAGGACAAAGAGTTAATATCTTTAACCTATTAAGAACTTTCTAAGCCAATCTTTTTTTTTTTAAAGATTTTATTTGTTTATTTGAGAAAAAGAGTGAGCGAGCATGAGTGGGGAAGGAGGAGAGGGAGAAGCAGACTCCCCGCTGAGCAGGGAGCCCAATGCATGACCTGAGCCGAAGGCAGATGCTTCACCAACTGAGCCACCCAGGTGCCCCAAAGATGAGCTCTCACTACAAAGTTGGGGAAAGAACCCGATCAGGCAACACAAGAGTAAATGCAAGTGGCCAGTCCACAGGAAAGCTGTCCCTTATAAGCCATCAAAGAAGACTAACTGGAAAAAGAAAAAAAAGTTAATAATCATACCCAGTGTTGGCAAAGGAGCAAGAAAACGGGCATCCAGACATTGACAAGCAGGGTGCAAGTTGGTACATCCTTTCTAAAGAACAGTTTGGCAGTAAATATCTGTATTCTCTGACTCAGCACTTCCACTTCTAGGAAATTATCCTAAGCCAACAATTAGAGATCTATACAAATGTTAAGCCTCAAAGATGTTACTGCAGCAACATTTATAATAATGACAATAAAAAATGGAAGTGGTCTATATATCCCAAATGAGGGATTCGCCTGTTGTACCAGGGAATCCTGTACAATATTAAATTATAGCTCAGCTGGAAACCTATTCACATGATATAGATCTGTTTACAGCACAAAAAACACAGAAAAGTTTCAAAAACCTATAAGATGATCCCAACTGTAGGGGAAAAGACTCTATGCACATCATTGGGTATTTTATTTTATCTTATTTTTTAAGATTTTATTTATTTATTTGACAGAGAGAGACACAGCGAGAGAGGGAACACAAGCAGGGGGAGTGGGAGAGGGAGAAGCAGGCCTCCCGCGGAGCAGGGAGCCCGATGAGGGGCTCGATCCCAGGACCTTGGGATCATGACCCGAGCCGAAGGCAGACGCTTAACGACTGAGCCACCCAGGCGCCCCTCATTGGGTATTTTAATTAAGTAGTTTTTATCATATTTTTCTCCAAATTAAAAAGATTGTCAGAGGGCGCCTGGGTGGCTCAGATGGTTAAGCGTCTGCCTTCGGCTCAGGTCATGATCTCGGGGTCCTGGGATCGAGTCCCGCGTTGGGTTCCCTGCTCAGTGCAGAGCCTGCTTCTCCCTCTCCCTCTGCCACTCCCTCTGCTTGTGCTCTTCTGTCTATCTCTCTGTCGGATAAATAAATAAAATCTTAAAAAAAAAAAAAAAAAAGATTGTCAGATGTTTGTAACTCAGTGCCTCCTGGTGAAAAACCAGTCTCTGGTATATACGTCCCATGGGAAGGAGGGCTCCCCTGTATGATGCTTGTGGGGAATAGGCTATACTATGAACCACTCTGTCCACAAAGTCAAGACGTATGTGAGCATCATAAAGGTTCTGGGAAGTCCTGCAGGGAAGGAATCTATTTTATTTAAGCATTTTCCACGCTTATTTGGCCGGTGCAATTTTTTTTTCCTTAACTCCCATTAGCATTTAAAGAACTGGTATCCTATGGAATAAACAACCATGAGGAACCCCCTGTTTTATGAGTCCAACCCCCCTGGGAGAAATGATGGGGAGAGCACTCCCTCAAGGTAAGTGGGGCAACACTGAACCCTGATGAGGGTTAAGGGGATGGAGGGGAAGCAGGCGGCCTTCCATCAGTGTGTTCACAGGGTGGGCGTTGCTGGAGAGAGCCCACCCAGCGGCCAGCTCCAGCATCACCTCAGATGACCCTCAGGTGCGTGGCCCACCGTGGGAGCTCCATAACCACGTGCTGGGCCCCCAAGCTGATCCGCCCGGTCCCCACAACCTGCTTCACGTGCACGTGGTGGCTGCTGGAGCCCTGGGTCGGGAGGAATGGAGGCAAGCAAGCGCGGCTGGAGAGAGTGCTGTGAACCTTCGTGCTGTGGGTCCCACTCACGGGGCAGGGGAAGGATCAGCCTGGGCAGCATGTCTGCCCGTGTTCTCCCAGGGAGAATTCTCCAGTCTTGCCCACCCATCTTGCCCGCCTGAGTAAATGACTACCCACTCAGGGCAAATGGTGCGTGGAGAGGACCAGGCGCTGGCCGTCCGCCCATGTCAGAGCTGCCCACCACGGCCCACCCTCACTGGGCCCTCTGGCCAGCCTTGTGATTTAGGGACCTGTGGAAGTGGCCAGTCACTTCCCCCCTGTTGAGGGAAGCAGGCGGGACAGTGGTTAACACAGCCCTGAAGCCGAGACTGCACTTACTGGTTGTGTGGCCTTAGGTGACTTACTTAAACTCCTGAAGTCTCAGTTTTCATATCTGGAAAATGGGCACAATAAAGATGGCACCTCCCCACACTGGTCGTTATAAGAATCAAGTGAGGTGATGTGTGTAAAATACTTCGGACCACTCAGTATAGATTGGCTACTATTATTGGTGAATAATAATATTGTATTTTAACAATATTAACATTGTTATTGACAAAGGAAAATGCAATCACTTAATGAAGCCATCTGTGGCAAGGACCCTAAACCAACAGTCTGAGTGCCGGTCCTGTCTGTGGGATCTGGGGCCAGGCACGTGGTCTTTCTGAGCCTCAGCTTCCTCATTTGTAAGTGGAGACTGCGGTGCCTTGCGGGGAGCCTGCCGCCTCCCGGGGCTGTCTGTGGAGTTGAAGCAGGTTCCTCGGGTCACAGGAGCATCGAAGAGCTGAGCGAGCACATTTGTGAATGAGGAACAGGTGCAAAGCCCAGCTGGCCTGGGGATAAAGCCCTCCCTCCTCGGGCCTTTATCTCCGGTTCCCTGGAACTGAGAGGGGAGTCCCTTCCCTCCTGGGGTGCATGGCCATCCTGCTGCAGGGCAACCATCGACAGGCAGACTGCTGGGGTCCTCAAAGGCTCTGCCGGCGAGCTTGGGGACAGGTACCTTCTCTGAACCTCACCTTCCAAGCACTGAAGCCTTCAGGGAGGGTCTCGAGTGAGGCCCTTCCCACACGCCTCCTGCTGTCCCAGCGTGGAGCAATTTATGAGGACAGGAGACAAGCCAGGGCAGCCGCGGATAGAGACACCCCTGGGAGGGAGCCTCCCGGCTCCAGGGTTGCCCGCAATAGAGACCAAAGCTGCTCGTGAGGGCACAGCCAGCAACGTATGCACGTACAGGAGCGCTCGGGGCACTGGGGGGCAGCTGGAGAGTAAGCTGAGGAGGAGCGGGACCCACGAGTCTCCAGGATGCGGGATGTAGAGGCAAAACCAAGGAAACGGGGGTCTCCAGACGACCAGCAGCTCCTGCCGCTTCCACTCTGCAGCCCTGCGTTCAAAATTCGGTCCTGGGAGAGAGAGTCTGTGGGCCGTGCCGGGGTCTTGGGACCACAGTGGCCATGGGGTGGGAAACTCCTCCAGTGGGGGAAGGGGAGTCTCCCCCCAAGGTAAACTGAGCACTTTTCCCAGAAGAATGGGGACCGAATGTTGGGGTTGGGGGCGGATCCAGTAAATGCCCAGGCAGTTTGTCTGCAGAGGGCTTCCCCAGGGCCTCCTGCCCCTGCATGGGTCTTCCCTGCCTTCCAGCACCTGCCCACGAGACTGACTGACGAGTCACAAAGCCCAGTTCTGGGAGAGGATCTGATTGGCCCACATGAGTCAGGTGTTTGCCCCGGTCCAATCAGCCCCAGCCAACCAGGGTCAGGGCCCATAGTTATGGCTCCAGAGGCCTGCCCTCAGGAAAGGGGAGCTGGACTGACCCCCTAAATACCACTAGCCACAGAATTTGAGAATCCTCAAAGCTGGGAGCCACGACTTTGAAGACCAGCAGGCCCAGTGTGCCCATCTTACAGATGGGAGAGCGGAGGATGCTGTGTCCTGTGGCTTCTGCCAGATGCGTGGTAGAGCCTCTGGGAGCCAGCAGGTCCCCCAGGATCAAGCTCAGAGCAGGAGTGGGGAGGAGGAGCAGCTTTTCTGGAGGCCCCAGGCCAGGAGCCCATGAATACCCTCGGTGCCAGGGAGCTGCCCACCACCTGGCCTGTCCCCAGCTCATCAGCGAGATGCCTGTTGGTTTCTGAGCCCCCAATGGCTTCTGGGATCCGGCCCAGCTCTCCCAGGGCCCTGGCCCCCTTACATCCCTGATCTCTGAGCCAACGCATGGGCCCCATGAAGGCCAGACCACATCCATCTCGTCGCTGCTGCCTGCCCAGGGCCCAGCCCGGAGAGGAAGTTCAGACCACACTGATGACTGGCTGGGCGGTGACTCCTCAGCCCCTCTCCTCCTCTTTGGCCATGACATTAAGTCCATCCATCTCCTTGAGGTCAGCCACATAGAGAATCCAATAATGCCCAGGCCCCTGTTCTGGGTTCCAGGCCCAATAACTTCTGGTGCAGACCTAGACAATTGTTGCCACCCTCTGGACCTCAGTTTCCCTGTCTGTACAGTGAGGGGCTTCAAGGTGACTTCCAGCTGGGACGCTGTGTGCTTTGACAGTTCTGAATTGGGCTCCAGTCTTGAAGGGGCAGAACTGACTGGGATAGAAGCAGAACATGTTCCTTCTCTTGCAGTCCTTCTTGCTTTCAGACTTGAACTTGGTAAAGAGCAAGGTCCTGGGGTAGCAACTGTAGCCACCCCTTCCCCGCGCCCTAGGCGATGCACCGAGTGCTTTCCATGCATCTGCCCCCGAGCCTTCACAGGATCCTGTGAATTAGGCAGCGAGGCCCAGAGAGGTTGAGCAGCTGAGCCTGGGTCACACAGCTGCAGACTGGCCATAGGGATTCAAGTCAGGCCTGTCTGACTCCCCAGCCTGGGAGCTCACTCTGTGGCGCAAAAACATCCTGGAACCTGCGTACAAAGAGATGTGTGCTCTGCTGAGACCTGCTGGGTTGCACAGCTCACCAAGGCTGGCAGAAGGCAGGGGATCCGCATGATTCGGGGCTACCAAGGACTCACTGCTGCATGGATGAGTGAGCTCCCCATAGTCCCTTCCTCCAAATGGCTCTGGGGGAGCTCGGGGTGGGCACTGCTCCTGCTCATCTCCCGATGTTTTGCCGATGGAGCCCGACACCCCCCCTTCCTGGGGTCCGGCAAACAGTAGGCAGCAATCATTTACAGTGGATCTTTAGAGCCTTCATTCTCAGTGGTCTCGGGGCATCATTAACATTCAGACATGCTGACAGTGGGCACCCCACTCCCCCCAGCCCAGGGAAGTCCAGGCCCAGTGCAGGATTCCTGCCTCCCAAGACCAGCCCACTGTAGGGGCTCAGACCACGTCTTCATGTGGTTTCTGGGAATGTTGTAAATGAGGACGTAGGGAAAGTTCCACTGCTAGGTGGGGGCACAGGGCTGAGTTGGGAGGGGAAGTTCCAGAAGCATCTTTCCTGGACTCAGCCCCCATCTCCCTGGGGCTTCCCACCCCAGCCACTTCTGCTCCTTGCAGTTCTCGGCCCGGCTTCCTGGCTTGAAAGAAACCTGCCAATGCCAAGCTGACTGCAGGGCCCTACAGGCCCCCGGGGGAGCCTCAGTGGCCCTCGGTGGGGCCGGGGAGAGACTGAGAAGAACACACTGAGGGAAGAGCAGGTGCAACTTTGGCTCCTTCTCCATGGGCTGATGGCTTGGGGGTAGCCAAGCCGCACCCCCCCCCCACTTTCTTGTCTCCACCTTGGCTCTGAGGACAGGGTTTGACCCTGAGCCTGGAAGGCTCTGGGAGCCAGCACGGGCCATGGGTGGGGAAACCCTACATTAAGGAGACCCTTTACCGCCCGAGTGGCCCTGGATTCTCCCATTTTGCTGCACGGCCTCGTTACTCAGCAAGCCCCTCCGGAGAAGTAAATACAGCCTTGTTAATAATTCTGTCTGAATGACCCTGGCACCGGAGCCTCTGGATGATCCGTGTTAAGAGTAGTAGTTCATAGGGGCCTGGAGAGACTCATTACATGGAGGTAAAACATGGTTGAAGATCCATGAGGCCACCCGCTGACGGATTTTATGAAGGCCTTGACTGTGAAAAGGCCAGAGTCGCAGCCAGGGGCCCACAGGTAAGGGGGGCAGGGAGGGCAAAAAGAGTCTGCCTGAATTCCAAATGGGGTAAATGAACTTTTTCTCAAGAACAGCAAAATCAGCTTTTCCCAGGCTCAGCCCTGGAAGGTTTGTTGCTTCCAGTCAAACCCCAGAGCAGTAGTGGAAAGGACTCAGCCCAGGAGACAGCACACCTGGGCTCCAGGTCCAGCACGTCTGTTGCCCCCTGGGGCCCCACCTTGGATGGATTGTCTGCGGAGCAAGGCGGGAGGATGAGCTAATTCAGTGGCAGTGCGGGTTCAGGGCCCTTCTTGTGCTCAGTGTGGGTCTGGGGTCAGGGCCCGCCTCTGACAGGCTACTGAAATCCCACCTGGATGCCTGCCTCCGGGCATTGATGATGAATGAATGTCATCAGCAGATTCTCAGGAAAGACACCATATAAATCACCCCTTCCTCTTGACGACAGCCCTTCCACTTACTTTGCTAATTACCTCTTTCTCATCTTTCAGAATTCTGCCCCTGCATTTTGCGGGCAGTCCTCTGGGACCTTCCAGGGAGACTGCAAAGGCCCCTCAGGGCCCCCTGTGCTTTGTGCATCCCTTCTGTTCAAGTGCTTTGTCATAACAAAAAACATGACCTAAACTGGCTAAAGTGACAGAGAACTTTATTGACTCATGTAACTCAGAGTCCAGCAGTATCTGCTTTCAGGCAAGGCTTGATCCAGGCTTCAGGATTTCCTCTCTCCATTTCTGGCTCTGCTTCCTCAGTGTTGGGGGCCATTCTGAGCAAGGCTCTCCAACTTGGCTACAGGCAGCAGCTTAGGGCTTCCCAGTTGTTCACATCTTGCTGAAAGTGAGCCAATTCCTCCCCACCCTGCCAACCAAAACTCCAAGATGGTGTCTCATTGGCCCAGATGATCTGAAGGGGGTCATGTATCTGTTCTTGAGCCAATCAATGCAGGGGTGCAGGGAGATAAGGGATGTGCTCATCAGTTCAAACCAACTAGGGCTATGGGCACCCTGGGTGGGTCAGTCGGTTGAGCATCTGACTCTTGATTTCAGCTCAGGTCATGATCTCAGGGTCGTGAGATCAGCCCCACGTTGGGCTTTGTGCCCAGCATGGAGTCTGCTTGTGATTCTCTCCCTCTCCCTCTGCCCCTCCTCCCTACACCCCCACCCCCGCTCATGCGTTCTCTCTCTCTCTCAAAAAAAATAATAAAAATAAACCAATCAGGGCTCAAATCCAGAACCAGGAATGTGAGGTTAGCCTTACCCAAACCAGAATCCTGATAAATCAGAGGCTGGATCTGGTTTAGAGAAGAAGAGATGAAAGCCAGAAAGGCAGCCAAAACATGTCCCCCATGTCTCTCCTTTGTGTTATAGTTACCAGTGTGCCGATCACAGTGCCATCTGACCATATTACTTCCCTGTTAAAGCTTCCAGGGCCTTCCTACTGTCTTCAGGGGCAAGTCCAAGCTCTAGCAGAGGGCCTCCTGTGACACAGCCATGCCTGCTTCTCTAGTCTCATCTCTTTGCTCCCCACTTCCCACTCATGGTTCCACCTCTGCTGGATTTGTCCAAATTTGCCAAGCTCTCTCTCATCACTGGCCTTAGCACATGCTGTTCCCCCTGCCTGAACACCTGTCCACCACCCGCTTCATCGAGCTAATTCATCCTACACAGGATGATACTTCCTCCCTGAAGCTCTCCTTGACCTAGCCAGGGTTGAGGGCCCAGGCTCTGTGTTGCCAGACACCTCTCAGCTTGGATCTCTGTATTTTTTTAATAGCTTTTGTGAGATAGAATTCACATACAATTCACCCATTTAAAGTGTACATTTAATGGTTTTTAGTATTTTTGTAGAGTTGTACGTACAACTGTCACCACAAATTTAGGGCATTTTCACCACTTCCAGAAAGACACCTTGTGCTCACGACCCCCCACCCCCTGGCAACCACTAAACTACTTTCTGTCTCTATAGACTTGCCTATTGTAGACATATTATATAAATGGAATCATACAGCAGGTGGCCTTTTGCATCTGGCTTATTTTTGCTTATATATGCCACAAAATGCCATCAAGGTCCATCCATTTTGTAGCAGGTGTCAGTCCTTCATTCCTTTTTATGTCCTTTGTTTGAGTAGACCACTTTTATTTATGCACTCATCAATGATGGACATTTGGGTGATTTCCACTATTTGGCTCTTAGGGATGCTGCTGCTATGGACATCTATATACAAGTGTTTGTGTGGACATCTGTTTTCATTTCTTGACTTCGTACCTAGGAGTGGAATTGCTGGGTCACATGGTGACTATGCTTAATCTTTTGAGAAACTGCCAGATTTTTCCAAAGCATCATTTTACATGTCTGTCAGTGGTGTGTGAGGGTTCAACTGCTCCACATCCTCACCAACCAGTTGTTATTAAGTCTTTTTTTTTTAGCCACACCAGTGGGGATGAATCAGTATCCCACTAATTTTGACTTACATTTCCCTGATGAGTAATGATGTTGAGTATCTTTTCTTGTGCTTGCTGGCTGCCTATTCAGATGCCAAGACCATCTGGTAGGGAAAGGACAGTCCTTTCCTTCCTTCCAAGGAAGATGGAAAAGGGGATCTCCACATGCAAAAGAATGAAGTTGGACCCTTGTCTCATACTAAATACAAAAATTAACTGAAAATAAATCAAAAACCTAACCTAGGAGCTGAAATTATAAAACTCTTAGAGGAAAACATAGAGGAAAAGCTTCATGACAGTGGATTTGGTAGTGCTTTCTTCTTCATGATGTCAAAAACACAGGCAATGCGAGAAAAAAAAAATAAATTGGACTTCATCACAATTTAAAACTTCTGTGCATCAAAGAAACTATCAAGAATGAGTGGCAACCCACAGAGTGGGGGAAAATATTTGCAAATCATATATCTAATAAGGGATTAATATCCACTATATATAAAGAACTTCTACAACTCAACAACAACAACAATAACAGTTCAAGAATGGGCAAAGGGAACCTTGAGGACATCATGCTGAGTGAAATATGCCAGTCACAAAAAGACAAATACTATAGCATTCTATTTATACAATGTACCTAGAGATGTCAAATTCATGGAGCCAGGAAGTAGAATGGTGGTTTCCAGGGGTTGGGGGGTGGGGGAAAATGGGGAGTTGTTGATTAATGGGTGTAGAGTATCAGTTTTGCAAGATGAAAAGTTCTAGAGATTGGCTGTACAACAATGCAAATGTACTGAATTCTACACTTAAAAATGGTTAAGATTGTAAATTTTACGTATATTTTGCCATAATTAAAACCAGATTAAACTAAAAATGGGCCAAGTCTTTGAATATTTATTTCTCTGAAGAAGACATACAGATGGCCAATAAGCATGCAAAAAGATGTTCAACATTACTGGTCATTAGGGAAATGCAAGTCAAGACCACAATAAGATACCAAATCACAGCCTAGGGGCAATGGCTATGATAGGGGCGCCTGGGTGGCTCGGTCACTGACCGTCTGCCTTTGGCTCGGGTCATGATCCCGGGGTCCTGGGATCAAGCCCCTCTTCGGGCTCCCTGCTCAGCGGGAGGCCTGCTTCTCCCTCTCCTACTCCCCCTGATTGTGTTCCCTGTCAAATCAATCAATCAATCAATCTTAAAAAAAAAAAAAAAAAGGATGGCTATGATAAAAAAAAAAAAATAGTAACAAGCACCCTTGTGGAGAAATTGGAACCCTGTGCACTCACTGCTGGTGGGGATGTAAAATGGTACAGCTGTTGTAGAAAATGGTATGGCAGTTCCTCAAAAAAATTAAACACAAAACTGTCACATGATCCAGCAATTCCACTTCTGAGAGCAGAGATGTGGACAGATGTTCACAGCAGCATTCTTCACACCAAAAAGTGGGAGCAATCTAAGTGTCCATCAGGGGATGGGTGAACAAACAAAATGTGGTCTATGCATATAATGAGATATTATTCAGCCTTAAAAAGGAATGAAATTCTCATACATGTTACAACATGGATGAACCCTGAAAATATGATGCTAAGTGAAATCCCTATTCAGATCTGTTGCCATTTTTAAAATGGGTTATCTTTTTATTGAGTTGTAAGAGATCTTCACATATTCTAGAGTTGAGACCCTTATCAGATACATGATTTGCAAGCAATTGGGCTGTCTTTTCACTTTACTGATGTGTCCTTGAAGCACATAAGCTTTAATTGTGATCAAGTCCAGTTTATTTATTTTCTTCTTTTGTTGCTTAGATTTTGGTCTCATATCTAAGAAACCTTGCCGAAATACAAGGTAATGAAAACTTACCCATTTCCTTCTAAGAATTTTATGGTTTTAGGTGGATGACCCATTTTGAGGTAATTTTAGTATATGGTGTGAGGTAGGGCTACACATTTACTTTTTGCATGCGGATGTCCAGTTGCCCCTGCACCACTGGTTGAATAAAAAGATGGTTCTTTCCCCATTGTTTTGGCACCCTTGTCATCTATCAATTGACCATGAATGTGTGGGTCTATTCTTGGACTTCACTTCTATTTCATTGATTTATATACATCTATACTTAACGTCAGTACCACACACTCTCTTGATTACTACAGCTTTGTAGTAAGTTTTGAAACTGAGGGGCACCTGGGTGGCCCAGTCGGTTAAGGGTCCAACTCTTGATTTCAGCTCAGGTCATGATCTCAGAATCATGAGATCAAGCCCCACGTTGGGCTCCACACTCAGCACAGAGTCTGCAGAAGACCCTCCCTCTCCCTCTACCCCTTGCCCCTTCTCTCTCTCTAAAAAAAAAAAAAAAAAAAGATGGTTTTGGCTATTCTGGAGCCTTTGTATTTGCAAATGAATTTCAGGATCAGCTTGCGAATTTTTTGCAAAGAAGCCAGGCTTGATTTTGGTAGGAATTGCACCCAATTTGTAGATTAATTTGGGAGTGTTATGGTTTTAACAATATTGTCTTCTGATCCATGAATATGGGATGGCTTTCCATGTATTTGGATCTCCTTTAATTTCTTTCAATGTTTCAGTTTTCGGAGTATAACTTTTGCACTTCTTTTTACTTTATTTTTATTTAAAGGTTTTATTTATTTGAGAGAGAGCACGAACGGGGGCGGGGGGGCGGGGTGATGGGTAGAGGGAGAGAAAGAAGCAGATTCCCCACTGAGCAGGGAGTCCAATGTGGTGTTCAATCCCAGGACCCTGAGATCATACCCTAAGCTGAAGGCAGATGCTTAACCAACTGAGCCACTCAGGCACCCCCTTTTTTTTTATGATTTATTTATATATAGAGAGAGAGAGCACAATTAGGGGGAGGGGCACAGGGAGAGAATCTCACAACCCTGGGATCTTGGGGCTTAATCTCACAACCCTGAGATCATGACCTGAGTCAAAATCGAGAGTCAGATGCTTAACCAACTGAGCCACCCAGGCGCCCCAAGTTTTGCACTTCTGTTAAATGTATTCCTAAGTATTTTACTCTTTTTGATGCTACTGTAAACGGAACTGTTCTAATTTTATTTTTGGATTGTTCACTACAAGTGTACAGAAATGTGGCTAATTTTTCTATATCGATCTTCTATCCTCCTTGTTCGCTTCTGTGTCTCTATGCTAACACGGTAGGCGGGCACTTTTAAAAGGGCAGAAGGCTGGGAAGTGGGGCAAAACTGGAGGCCAGGCCGCCCACTGGAAGGTGTAGTCCGGGTGAGGGTAAGGGTGGCCTGGGCGGTGGCAGTGGGGAGAAAGGTGGGTGCACTGGGATGGGGTGGGGGATAGGGAAGGGTCAAGGGTAAGGCCCAGGTGTTTGGCCTGGATCACACTTACCACACTTACCAGGACTGGGGAGGAGGCGTGGCAATTTCATTTTGAAAATGTGGCTTTGAAGCGCCTTTAAAACAGCCAGGGAGGCAGCTGGCTAAGCCACCAGGGGTTCAGAAAACAGCTCCAGGCTGGAAATAACACTCTGGGACCAGTGGGGGGCGGGGAACGGAGGAGGCTGCCAGGGCGAGAGCTGGGACCCTGCTGAGGAACCCAACACCACAAGAGGCTGACTGAGGGCCACACAGCTGGAGAGAGGAGGGAGCCCGCAGGAGGTCTAACCTGGCCAGGAGGTGATGCTGGGCGGCGCAGTGGGAGCCCAGGGGGCGTCTCAAGAGGGAAAGAGTCCCTCAAGTCCCCGCAGATAGTAACGGAGCCCCAGGAGGTTGCAGGCGACTCTGGCCAGTGGAAACCAGGCTGCAGTGAGTTGGCGGAACTGGGAGGTGAAGTACACCTGAGTGGGTTGGCCTAGGAGTGGGAGTGGGGGGCTGCTGCTGGCCTAGGGAGATTTGGGTGGTTTGATTTTGAATGGGAAAGTCGAAGGAGCTATTAAACTGGAAAGGGGGGGCGGGGCTCCCAGCAGGGCCCACACTTCTCCCCACATGCACCCCCGACACCAGGCTCCCCTCGGATTTCCCGCAAACACTAGTGTGTGGAGAACTACTTTCACTCCTAAGTGACTGAGGCGCCTCGAGCTCAGTCGCTGCAGATCTGCTCTAATGAGCAGGTTCCTCATTTTATGAAGGTCAGCACTCCCCTGCAAACTGGAAGGAGCTGTGGAAGCTCCTGAGCCGTGCCTGTCACCCCAGCCCCCAAACTCCGGTCCCCAGACTGCTGAGCCAGCTTCCCTCCAGGTGGGGACCGGGCCGGCGCCCAGGGGCTCTGCGAATTCTCCGGAACGTGGCCTGACAGAAGAACCAGGTCTGCAGGAAGAAGGAAGCACTTTTCTTTTTTTTTTTAAAGATTTTATTTATTTATTTGAGAGAGAGAGAATGAGAGACAAAGAGCAGGAGAGGGGGAGGGTCAGAGGGAGAAGCAGACTCCCTGCCGAGCAGGGAGCCCGACGCGGGACTCGATCCCGGGACTCCAGGATCATGACCTGAGCCGGAGGCAGTCGCTTAACCGACTGAGCCACCCGGGCGCCCGAAGGAAGCACTTTCCTTACACGTCTCACCTGCCTCATTGTTCTGTAGCCGGAGGGCATGTGTCTGCCGGCCTGCCAGACTCCTGGGGAAGGACAGGACATCCGCAGGCAGCCACAGCAGGGAGGGGGCCCCCGTGGGCACTGGGAGGGCTTCACCAGGCTCCTGGGCCCGGGAGGCAGGGAGCAGCTCTCAGCTAGGCTCCCGACTTTGCCCGCTCTGCGCCTCATCAGAACAGGGAAGGCAGGTGAGGGATCAGACGCCCCGGCACTGGCCTTCCTGACCCGAGCCCAGGTCCTGAGCTGCTGGCCCCACGGCTTCAGGCCCAGAGGGCTGCCTTTCCGACCGGGCAGGACGAAGCCAGTGTTGATCAGAGGGAGCAGCTCACCCCCCCAGCCCCTGCTAGCACCCCTCAGTGCTCGCCACTGCCGCCCCCCACCGGCACCGGCGGGCCCGGAGCTCTGTGCGAGGGCTGCTCAGACACGGGCAGCTGCGCGACTGAGGCAAGTCTCCAGAAGGGGGCTGGCTGGCTCACATGGGTGGTTCCCAAAGTGTGATCTGGGACCGGCGGAGGCCACATCACCCGGGAGCTTGCTAGCAGTGCCACTTCTCGGGTCCCACGGGAGACTCTGGGCCCTCCAGGGGGCTGATGCTCGCTCAAGTTTGAGAAGCACCGGATCAGGGGGTCCCTAAGGCCTTTTCCACGCCTTCTCTTGGCTGCCCCTTCCTGGGATGCCCCAGCATCTCTCACCCTGAGAGTCCCTCCTGATTCCTGGGATCCCCCCATTACAAGGCCCATCCTACTCCTCACGCTTCATTCCACAGGCACCGTTGGCAATCCGAGGCCCCCAGAGAGTCAGGAACGGGAGCTGGGGGTGAACTATGGCCACCCACTGAGAAACCTAGGCCAAATAACATGGCTTCTAAGCGCCCCCTGCCCGTGAACGTCTAGGCCATGATGAATGAGAACTGAATCCTCACCAACCCAACAAGGCTGGAACCAGCAGACCTGGGGAGGGGGCACAACCTCTAGTCCCAATTTTTGTAGCTTTAAAGCCAGAGCACTGGATGCATAAACCACAAAACAGTACACCTTGTGGAAGAAGCCAGACACGAGGGACATACGGCGCGGCTGCTTCATGCGGCGCTCCAAAACAGGCAGGGCTGTGGTGTGGGAATCGGAGCAGGGGAGTGGCAGTTCCAGGGAGGGGGTGGTTCTGGCTGAGAAGGGGCACGAGACAACCTCATGGGGGTTGGAAAGGCTCCATCCCGATCATGGTGGAGGCTACAGAACTATATACGCATCTGTCCAAACTCATCCAACAGTGAATTTGACTGTATGGAGGTTACACCTCAGTTCAAAACATTCGTAGTAAAATAAGGGGCTCGGGATTGCACGACTTCTAAAAAGGCTCTGAGTCTAAAGTCTTGGACTTCTGGGATTCTGATGTGAGCTGTATGGGTGGCCTGCTTGGAAGCAGTGTCAGAGGGCAGGCAGGAGGGCGTTGCCCCGAGGCTGCACTGTCACCTCCCCTCCAGCCACAGCAGCTCGAGGTCCTGCTGAAGGCAGCCCCCCCCACCCCCGCCCATGGAGGCAGGGCATCAGGAAACGACAGGGGATTTCCAGTCTGTTCCAGAGCCAAGTCCCTGGGGCTGCAGACGACATGGCTTGCGAGGTTCGCGGAGCTTCTCTGGTAGGAGTCACTGTTGTCGGTTAGAGCAGGTGGGAGGCAGTTAACTAATTTAATGAACAAGAATCACAAAGGCAAAAATGAGGAGAGGGAGGAGGAGAGCAACCAGGAGTCAGTGCCTCCCTACAGGATTACAAACATACATTTCCGTCAGAGAATCTTTATTTTACATGTTTGCATCACAGCAAGAGAATCCATCCCATACGTCACCCTGATCGGAACCCCCACCCACGACACGTTTACATAAATACTCTTCAGTGATCATTGGTGTTAAAAAAAATATACTGAAACTCCTGCATCCCAATCTAACCTAGAAAGCAAATGATATTTACAGACATTTTCTCCCGCAAACGAAACTTATTTTTTTGGATTAGATGTGTCTGACTTCTTTTGAGGTCACATGACCAGGCAAATCCAATTTATGGTCGGGAAAAGCTGCTTAAGGCGCCAAGAACCGCCCCCTTGTGTGGCCAGGATTTGGGGATCCTTTTGTAATAAGGATCTTAAATGCTAGAAGGCTGCCCTGCTGGCCCCCCTGTGTGATTTGGCTGTCGACTACAAAACCTGCCCTAGAATAAGCTGTCTTGGAAGTGAGTGAGCTTTTCTGTCTCACTTCAACCCTTACTGACTTTGTCCAGAACTCCTCCTTCCCAAACGGCCTGCCTGCAGACTTCCTGCCCCCAGAATTCCAACAGTCCCTGGGCAACACGACCAGATCCTTGCTCCCACACCGCCTAGTCCCTCTCTCGGCCGGGCTGCCTCCCTCACACAGTAGCTCGGGCGATGTGCATGTCCCATGTCCTCACAGAGAGCCACCGAGAAACATCTGTCAAGCGTAAACCATCCAGAGGGGTCACAGGCTACAGAGCAGCCCCCGGGGAAACCTGGAACGTTCCGTCCACCGATCGATAACCATACTCCAGGTGGGACAAGTATTAGCATCAACTCAGGTGGGTCTCTTTTAAAGACTTCCTGCCCCAAACACCCTGGAGAAACCTGGAGTCAAGAGCAATCCTTTGGAACACACGGTATGTTCCAGATGAATACCTTCTTGACATACCAAGAAGTACCAAGTCAAAGCCTAAATTCTTTAGTGGGGAAGCTACTCATTTACTGAATCCTGAACGGGAGAAACAGGTAGCAGGCCATGGGCATCGGGGACTCAGCACATTCTTAATCTGTTAAAAGGCCGCGGGTAAGTCTGAGGAAAGCAAAGGGGTGAGTATGGAGTGTGGAAATGGGCTGGGATCTGCGTCCCTTGAAATCCAGCAGCTTATCAGCACGAACGGTCCCACTGTTCCATGGGGTGTATGGAGCAGCGCCAACCACTTCATCAGACCATCTAATGTTCTAAGAGCCTTCCTCGGAGAAGATGCTTCAGGATGTGGGAGATGGCCACAACGCCACTCACAATTCAAACAGGCATCTTCTAACACTCTTCTTAGTTCCTAAGGACTGGCTCCTGGTAATAGACTCTTAAGTACTAAACAAGAATACATTTTACTGCAAAGGTCCAAAGCATAATGTGCAGCATTAACATGTACGCTCTTGATAAAATTCTCCTTGGCTTAGAAAGTACATGTGTCACACGGCTACAATGCTGCAATGCACCAAAGCCTCCAGCCCATGCTCCCAGACTGAGCCTTTGTGCGATCAATAGCTGTGGGCTGAGGAGGAGCGGGGGAGGAGGAAGAGGAGGGCGGAGGAGGACGGGGCGGCGGAGGGGGAAGGAGGGGGAGAAGAAGGGGGGCAGGTCGTGGAACAAGAGAGAGCAGATATCCCGATGAGATCATAATGCAGGAGCAGAAAGCTCACCACGACAGGCACGCAGAGCACGATGAGACAGCGCTGTGTGGCTGCGCAGATATGTCCAGGGGAGACCAAACCTGGAAATTGTACTCCAAAGTGGTTTCTTGGAAGAAAACTGAACTGACTCAGGCAATGATCTGGGAAACCAACTTTCACACTCGAGTAAGCACCTCCTGACGGGAGAGTGGGCCACCAATCCACCAGAGTTGTAGTCAGCAGGTTCAAATGCACTGCTACTGAAATTTTAAAGCATCAAGGAACCAAGAAATAGGCTGATGGAGTCTTTGGCTACAGTTAAAAGCCAGGATTAAGAGATTGATGATTGTTCCTGTTGTCTTAGTAATTTTCTAGCAAAATACACAAACTTTATTACAGGAATAGTACAGATCCTTTATTTCCTAAAGTCCCACAGCCGGCTGCCCTTGCAGTCCAGAGCAGATTTCCCAAAGGAAGCACGGGGACTATGCGGGGGCAGAAACAGGGAGCAGGAACACAAAGCAAAGCTATAAATCCTGCCATCTCTCTAGGATGCGCAGCCGATCCCCGAAATACTGACGGGCTTAGCAGCGGAAACACTGCCTCACGACGCCCCCACGTGGTGGTGAAGACCGGGCTGCTGGAAGGACTGGTGGGACTATCTGGCTTTGGACCCCAGTGGTCATCTTTATCGGGAGGAGAGCTGAGTGCTAGTCCCAGCTCCCAGATGATGGACAAAGGGAAGGCATTTTTACAGAACAGGATGGAGAGCTCTAACAATTTGTACAAACGTGGGAAAACCAGTTTTCCCAATCTGGGGCTGGGGTTTTGATTTTTCTTGATCACTGGGCCTCACTTCAAACCTTCTGCCACTTACAATACAGGACTTGGGCAGACGACCTGCTTGTTAGTCTTTATTCCTAAATCACGACCTTATCTGGCCTGCACCTTCCCGTTCAGAAGGGTCGGGACTGTCTCAGCCACCATGTGCCTGAGTCCTGAGGCACACGTGTGGCATCGGGGGCCCGGCGCTCTGGCTCAACGGCCTCACCAGGCTGCTGAGGCTCGGGGCTCTGCCAGAGGAAGGCAGAGGCTCGGGGAGGGCAGTCAGGTTGGAGCTGCCCCCACACGTTCTCTTCCTCCCCAGCTCCTTCACTCCCTGGCTTCCGGCAAGTGAATCAAGGACACCTCCGCAGGGACCCTTTTGGGGGGGGGAGCGGAGAGGTTTCATCACACCCTGGGTCTTGCCAAGAAGTCTTATGGCCTAGTCAAGAACATCTGCTCGCAGGACAAACAGCAAATGCGTCCCTCTGAGGGAAGCACCTAGGGGGGTTTGACCACAGCACGAGACACGTTTCAGAAGTACTGGGACTGTGTTTACGCCAGGAAAACAAAAAGTCTTAATATTCTCGTCCTCCCTGCAACTTCCTTCTCCTATTGTGTAGCCCCCATTTAAGAAAAAAGAAAGACAAGAAAGGAAGAATGACAGAAAAAGAAAAGGTCCCTTAAAGAAATACTCAGGGCGAATTTCCTTGCTCCTGAAAGTGGGGAGACACACGGCCTCTTCCCCCAACTCTGTGGTGAGGCGAGCAGCAGCCTCAGAAGACAGAAGACGCCGGCTCACACCCCACGCCTAGCCAGGACCGAGCCTCTGTGCAGGAAGGGCCGCAGACAGCACCGAGGACTCAAGAAAGTGCGTGAAGAGAAGGCTTTTCCGCTCCCTTCGTCCGGGAGAGAGAACAGCACAGGAGAGGGACAACTGAGGACAGACTCTTCAGGTGCCCAAACCTGGGGTGCTGAGCACCGCCCCCGAATCCTGCAGTTCCTGAAGGACGCTTCTAAGCCGAGGGGGGTGGGGGGGGGGGAGAAAACCACCTCCAGAGACAGCTGCCCGCCCCCCTCCCCAGACCCAGGCAGGTGTGGGCTCCCGGCACCGCCAGCAAGCGTTCCCGAAGAGCCCACAGTTCAGCCTCCGGTCTCAGGCCCGGGCTGCCATAAGCCTGGTGGGGAGATTTCTGCCCACCTCCTCGCCTGGGCCACAGTGGACCTTCTGAGCGTCCCATCATCCAAATGACTGAGCTACCAGCTGCACCACTTGAGGCGACTACCCGTGCCCATCTCCAGGCTCCGGAAGTTTGGAAGGGCCCTCTGCTGAGTCTCTGAGAAAGAGCTCGCCATCCCCAGTCCCTGAGAGTAAAGCTCTGTTCAACCACACCTGTTCTAATCTTAGCATGCATGCCCCTGGGAGACAGGGACGAGGTGTTTCATTCCTGCCAGAAAGCCTACCTGGTTTATACAAAAAACTTTCTAATGATGACGATCTGCTTGTACTTAAATATCTGCTTAAACGCTACCTTTTCTGCCCCCAGCTGCTCCTTTAAGAGACATTCCTTCCCGTTTCTCCCTGTTACTGTGATTACACAAAACAAACACAGCCACAACGAGAGAAGGAAAAGAGGTGGTCCTGCTCTGGGCAGTCAGAGGAGCCAGATGTTCAAGGAAATCCTACTGGACAACACTTTCTGAGCTTAACCATACATTTCTATCCATCCATCAGACAACACCAAATATGCTTCAATCAAGAAAAGCACTTTCCACCACGGTTCCAGAGCCATTGACTCTGACAAGGCCATTCAGCCTCCAGATGACAGAGCCCTTTTGGGAAGAAGACGGCCGGGCCTCTAGAGCTGCTGGTTCCTGGTCACTTTCAGAATCCGGGGTCAAGGTCTGGGGCAACATTCAGGGCCAGGAACCCTGCGGCAGGCTCCATATACTAAACTGGATTTTGACACTGCTTTCTAAAATAACCTAATTTCATCCATTTTTGTCCCCCAAAGACACCACGATAAGTTTCCTTTCCCTTCTAAGTCCCTGTATCCTCCCTCAGCCCCTGCTCGTTTCCTGCGGCCCCATTCCCGAGCCGTGACTGGCCCCAGCCTCGCGCCGCCGCCCTCCCTCCCTGTCCACCGACACTCCCCACCCTGCTGCCACGCACTTGGGGGCACAACTGCTTATGTCTTGAGAGTTCCCAATTAAAAAAAAGAAAGAAATATAACTTACAAACAATGTCTTCCTTTTATCCTCCTGTCTACACTCCCTCCCCACCATTCCCACCTGAAGGAGAATTCTAGCTGCCCATAACCAGCCACAGATCCAGTTTCCATAAAAGAGAGTAAAAAATTAGGTTTCCGTGGCACTTTGTTCCCAGCCGCGCGCTCTGCGGTGTCACTGTTGGGAGGCGCTAATTGCCCCTGCTCACCACTAGGACGATTAATAAGTTAGAGGTTCTCTTCGACAGTCCCAGCTCAAGGCTGCTCCATCACGCGGTGCCTTCCCAATCGCCCTGGGGCTCCACCGAGCCGTTGGTCACCTTCTTGACTTTCTTCATGTTCTCCATCACCCCTGATGTCGTCACTCTGAATGAGGGGGGAGAACAAATAAACCAGTGGGAAAATCTCAGTCTTTAAGTAAAAGGCCATCTCACCACGGGCACAGCAGAGTGGCTACGTGTGTGGGCTCTGGAATCAGACAGACCTGGGTTCCAGTCGCGAACCCGCTCCTTGCTAGCTGTGTCACCTCCGCCGAGTCATCCGACCTCCCTGTCCTAAGTGTAATAAATGGTTCCCGATTCCCAGAACTGTCATCAGGGGAAAATGAGATTCTCCAAAGCACCTAATCAATACATACCAGCTGTTATTATTACAATCAACACTGAGCCGTTCCCCTCTTTCTGTCATGGTCTCCACAGATTCTTATGTTGCGCGTCTACGTGATTATGATTACAAGACCACCATCTGTGTCCTAACTAACCTTCTGAAAAGAAAGCTCATCAGGTGTAGTCGTTCTTCATAACCAGCCACAATGGATCATTTCTGAGTCATGGGACAGAACCACAGGTTCTGAGGAAGCTTCTGGCCCAAAGATTCCTTGACCATCAGAAACAGAGAACGGCTGCCCTTGACGAGCCCGGGGCCTGGTCTCTGCACGGCTGTCAAGGAGCCCGTGGTCCCGCCTCTGCGCTGCAGCCTGGGACAGGGGCCTTGTCCCTGTTGGTGCCCGGTCCTGAGGGGTGCCACGGAGCCCTACATTGAAAGCGTAGATCAAAAGGGAAGGACCCCGGCTTCAGAGAACGTGTGGAGCTGAGCAGAGCGGCCCTTTCCAGACAGTGAGTCACAACATCTCTCGAGAAGGTGGGGTCTATGAGAACACAACCTCTTGCCCCACTAAATGTGAGCTGGACAAGATCTACAAAGGATCCGGGTTGCTTTGCAGCGGAAGACACCAGGCAGAGAGACTGAGCTCCGCCTGGCAGGCAGGGCTCAGAGGAGTCGCAGGGCAGTGAAACGACTGTGGGTGGGTCTGTACTGCAGACACATGTCATGACACATTCGTCCAAACCCACAGAATGCACACCACCAAGAGCGAACCCGGAGGTAAATTACAGACTCGGGGTGATAATGACGTGTCAGTGTAGGTTCAGCGACTGTAACAAATGTACCTACCGCTCTGGAGGGGGATGCTGGTAACGCAGGAGGCTATGTAGGTGGGGGCAAGGGGCACATGGGAAATCTCTGTTCTTTCTGTTCAATTTGCTGTGAACCTAAAACTGTTCTAAAAAATAGAATTAAAAACAAGTAAACAAACACACCTACCAGCATCTCCCTAAGTACTCTAGAAAAAGAGGCACCTATGTGCCCCATCATGGACCTACAGGCATCTCCTGAGCAGTAAAATAAATTCAGTCAACTCTGTAGATCTCTCCGAGGACCCTCCCTATCCCCCCATCAGCTACCAAGTCCTTTCACCTACAAATGGTAATTCAGTGGCCCTATACGGGACACACCTAGAGTCTGTCCAGCTGGACCTAAAGGCAAATAAATGATTTTATGGGGTAAGGAAAGAATTTCCCCCTTTATTTCTCCTTTCATTCCTGCCACCATGTTGCTGCTGTGACCAGGCCTCAAAGCCAGCCAGTCCTCCCCAGAGTTGGGACTTTTCTCAGACAAGAGTCCTTCAGACTCTTGGGCTGGCTGTACTTCTGGCAAAGTCAGGACAAGGTGGGCTGACAAGATGTGGCTCTTAGGGGAACTGGGGGGTTCCCGCAGATGCTGTGAGTATAAACATGGTCCCCGGACAAAGGAAACCGCTTCACTTTGCCATGGGACCCAGCATCACTTCCTGTCCACTGGGGCGGCCAGGGCCTGAGCCCTCCAGGAAGGGTGCACCTCTCCCAGGCGACAGGCACGCCCACAGGTCTTGTCCTCGCGGGACTATCTCCGGACTGGGATACGCAGGTGGAGCAGCCGTAGGCCCAAGAGAACCGGAAGCCTTTCTTGCTCCAGCACAGCTTCTCCAAATGCATGAGATCAGAGAAGAAATGCACCCTCAAGTCTCACAGAGTCGCTCACAGCAACAGCAGCTGCTGTGTGGAAGCCCTTGCTGGAAAGGACAAGGGCTTCCACACAGCTGGGCTGTGAGCACAGCCGGTTCATCGGACCCGAGCGGGGCTCGGGCTGTGGCTTGGGAGACACACCTGCCGTGTGTCTCTCCCCAGCCAAACACTGCTCTCCAGCTGGCAGACCAACTGAGAAAACGAGGCTCGCTCTGTCATGCCAGCCTGGGGCTGGGACAGAGAGGGACAGGAATCAGGGCTCTTTGGACGCCCCAGCCCAGCAGAAAATGGTCTTCCAGAACGACACACGACAGACAGGAGAGCTCTGAGCAGGGGGGACCAGGGCTCGGGGTGGGGAGAAACACCTCTGCCTGGGATGGGGGGCAGCTTCGAAGCCTGTACCAAAAGAGGAGGAGCAGAGTCAAGATGGAGGGGCGGGAGGAGGGCAAGGGAGTTTCTGAACAAAAGAAATGTAACGGGCAAAGGGCATGGAAGAAACAAAAGAAAGCTCCCTGCACGGTCAGAGAGTGAGAAGCAGCTGTTGGCTAAGGTAAGTGGCAGGAAGGTCAAGGGCGGGCAGGGCAGGGCCGTGGAGGGCCTTATCTGCCTTGGCACAGCAGCTGGACTTGATTCTTACACCAGGGTTCTCAGTCCTGGCTCAAGCAGGATGCCCTGGGGAGTTAAAAAAGGACAGAGGTACCTGAGCCTCGACGTTCAGAATCAAGTGTCCAGGGGAGGGGCCAGGGACTCTCCTTGGAAAACACTCTACAAGTGATTCTGGTAGCCAGGAGAATGGGCAGGGAGGGAGGAAGACTGGGGGCGAGGACATCAGCCGCAGGAAGGCAGGGCACTGGGGTAAAGGGGGAGAGGGAGAGGAGACACGACATTAGGTTCCCAAGAAGTGGCCGCTCACTCCACGTGGGCTGAGAAGAGGGAGGTGTTTAGGCCAACCACCACATGCTGCTGATGGCGAGCGGGCGGACAGCGGTGCCATCAAGGCCCGTAGGGAATGCAGGGGACGCAAGCTTGGGTACCGGTGGGCAGGTGGCTAGAGGGACCCGAAGCTCAGAAGAAGCAAGTGGCTGGAGCAGGGGGCTGGGGGGAGAGGGGGGCTGTCAATGAGGAGACGGCAGCCTGTCCAGGGCAGACGCTGTCCCACCTCCAGTGCCTGCTCAGGGGAGCACTTGAGGGCCAGCAGCCCCTGAGCAGCTCTCAGGTGACGGCAGCAGTCCCCAGCCAAGTGGCTGTGCTCCCTGGGGGCTCAGGAGAGAGTGTGCAGGACAGAGACAGAAGGAGCAGGGAAGTGTAACAGAGCTGGAGGGAGCAGATGGACCCAGCGCTGCCTCCCACTTCCCTTCTCCATCTAAAAGGTGACCCCTCCTTTCCTTGCAGAACCCCGACGAGCTGTGCTTGCAACCAAACGGGCCTACTGAACACAGGCACGATAAGAAGGGGAGCTTCGGGCACCCACCGCTCTTCCTGCTGCACCACGCTGTGATCTTGGGCCTAAGCGGCCCCTGGACACCTCTGTTTCTGTAACCAAACCAAACCGTAAAGTACAATCCAATTGTAAAGTGTTTTCTGGACTTGAGATCTGGAGAGGCCTGGCTGAGAAATAATTCTATTAGTCTCTAATCCCCGTCTCCACTTCTGTTGCCCATCCACTTGAGCGAAGGCAGTTTAGTAGAAAAAGGTTCCCGGCATCCCTGAGGCCAGCATTCTGGATTGGGAACCCCAGAGAGGCAACTTCCCGGCCCTGGAACCCACACCAAATATTTCTTCCCTTTCTGACATCTCAAAACAGCAGAAAAAAAGAGTTCAGGTCGTCAAGGATATGCATGGCACAGGAGGCGGCCACCAAGTCTGATCACTGAAACTGCATCCAATACTTTTTAACTTGCTGAATTTTTTGATAAATTCTCTTAACCAAATTGGTAAGCCTTTGCAAGCTTTAGCCCAAAGAGAGTTGTATACAGAAATAAAAGAAGAAAAAGACAGACAGTCAGGTACTTCTGACTGCACCCTCACTCTGTAGGCTCCGCGGGAGAACCCAGGTGGGGCCTGGGGGGGGGGGGGGTGGCCGGCGTGCAGGCCTGGGCCAGAGGAAGAGTGGGAGCACTCTACCCCCAGGAGGAGCCCGGCCTGTCCTGGGCTCAACTGGCAAGACTTGCCTCCCAAATGCACTGCACTTCAGAGAAAGGAAGTGAAAATAGGTAGAAGAGAAACTACCCAGAATCTCAGTCAATAAGGTGAGTGGCCCAGTTCAGTGTTCGTGGGCCACTGA
The DNA here is from genome assembly GCF_054177405.1 of Leptonychotes weddellii. Taxonomy (NCBI): domain Eukaryota; kingdom Metazoa; phylum Chordata; class Mammalia; order Carnivora; family Phocidae; genus Leptonychotes; species Leptonychotes weddellii. Next base: position 75,152,875 of record NC_138382.1, on the reverse strand, counting down.
TGGGTAAGACTCATTAGGAAGAGGATTTGTTTTGGGGTGTGTGAAGCCTAAGGAATATTCCTTCCCACAAAGAGGAAGTAATATTTGTTCTGTGGTGAGGATCAGATCAAGCTCCTTTCTACAGGAAACACCCTTCAATGTGGATGACAGAGAGCTCATGACCTTCTAGAAAACACAAACAATGGCTCTGCTTGCCTCTGGCTTGAGTTATTTCTAGAAGATTTAAGAGGTGCCATCCAGGAACAGCACCTCCATGCAGAGAAGGAGGGGACAGCCTTGGGCGCAGTGGCATCCCCGAGAAGCTGCCATCAGCCCTCACGCTCACCTGCAGGTGAACACGGATGGCAGGCTGAGGGCTGGAGCTTCCACCTTGGCCTGTTCTGCTCGGACACATCTTATTAATCCATAGGACTTCCTCAACAGCAGAACTTTCTCTCAGCCAGAGAGAAGCCCCAAACAATTTCCCTGCTGACTTAAAGGCCCTTGGCCTCAGTCGGCAACCCAACTTCTTTTTCACAGGCTAAGCGGGACCAGCGCTCCTCGGAAACAGCACCACCCTAAACAAAGCCTTCACCTGCGATTTGACTCTCTCGCTGGGGCATACTCAGCTTTTCTGCCACTGAGGAGCAGCTCCCTCACTATCACAGGATGGCGCACACTGAGTCACAGAAAACACGGTGTCATCACAGCTCCTCCCTTGTAACAGGAGCGTAAGCGGAGACAACCAATGGCTAACCCTCACCCCTCCGATCTCTCCCCCAGGCTGCCAGAATGAAGGACACACTCCCTCCAGTCTCCACGTGACTTGTGGTCTGTCCGTCCACTTCCCCCACTTCCCTGCCTTGAGCTGAGCACACGCAGACCCTCCTGCTAAAATACTTACCACATATTACCAGCGAGAAACGAAAAACCAAAACAAAAATTTTTTAAAATTTTGCCATGAGACAAAAATACCTTCACAGCGCCTCCGTGCTTCTGATAAACGGCTGATGGAAAGGATGTGGAGACTCCTATATTGCTGGTGAGAACTTCGAATGACCCAGGCAGCCAGCTTCCAGCTGCGCACCCCAGAGAAGCCCTGCTGTGGGGGGATGGGTAAGCACACCTCTCCCCACTGACTCTCATTTCAGACCCTTCAACCAAGTTACTGGCTCAGATTCTGCTCCTTCTAGAAAAGGCACACCTGACGGCCCTACTCCTTCCCCTCTGCTATCTGTAAAAAGGTATTTCTTGTTTGGGGGCCATCGGTGGGAGCTGCCTTCCATTTATTGTTCCAAAGAGCTGTCCTATGCTGTCCAACAGCCCAGCAGGGCCCAGGAGGCTCAGCCTTTGAATCAGGACAAGTCAAAAAGCCACCCGCCTCGCTGGAGGCAGCACACCTCAAACTGAGCCTTAGGCTAATCATCAAACACAACCACTGACCTGGCCCATCACAGTTCATCAGTAAACAAGCCAATACTCTCAGTCACTATTCCTTTTCTAGATAATGAGTGCCCTTTCCCAGAAAACAGGACCCGAAAGTCACTTGCCCTGTGACTCAGAAAAGCCCGCTTGAATGCTCGCATAGAGGTCAAGTCACTGCGCTAGCTGTGAAAAGCCATTTCGTTACCTGGTGACAGAGGAGTCTGTGGACAATTAGCAGACCCACAGACGACTCAGACGATCACATTTTCAGACACCAGCTCCTGGTGGCAGGGGCCGAACAGGAAGTGGGGCTGCCCATCCCCAGTAGTGCTGAACGGGCCAAGCCAATGCCCAAGTTCCCACCACTGGCTTACTGGAAGCAGGCTCCAACGATGCTCAGTGATGCTTAATCGGATGGCCAGTTCCATTCCCCTGCAAAGACTGAGCGGTGCCTGGCAGATACTGTCCTTCAAACTGAGTAAGACAGCCTGAAGCTTAAGTGTCCATTTCCTTCTACTAAATATAGACGTACTACCTCTGGAACAACAAAATGCAGAGAGAAGCTGCTCCGATTCACACCGTGCTGCTCAGTTGGGGCCAGGGGCAAAGGAAGAGGGGCAAGAAAGGAGATTTCTTACACTGATTCCATTTCCAGGTCATCCTCCTGAGAAAGTTGTAGGTAGGGGTTATCTGAAGCCGGACGGAATTTACAGCCCGTTAGAACAAAGAATACCAGTGTGGCCATTTCATCCAGGAGCTGCAAATTAAAACCCACCCCAAATAAAGGGATTAGCAATGCTGTTCTTCAGAAAGCAGTGAACTAAACAAACTGGCACAGCTCCCCCCATCACTGACCACTCTCTCAGGCCAGGGCGGTGCTAGGGCAGGGTCTCCTCACGAGGTGTGCCAGAGCCTCAGCCAGGAGCATTCTGCCCGCAGATGACAGCTAAGACCCCGTGCTTTAACCAGTCTTCACTGGAATCTTTTAAGAGCTCCTTTTACCCCCAAGTTTCCCACAGTGCCCTTAGCACCAAGCAGGTGCCTCAAGGAAGCCTCCTCTCACCGTCCCCTACACGCAGAACTGATACAAGCGCTGGGTGCCAACTACACATTTGGGTGAGAACGAGAAAGAGAAAAGGCTCTAAATCATCTGCTGGCTTCCCCGAGGAGTTAACTAGCCCTAGTATATGGCACAGACACCATATTGTTGAAATACTCATGTGCTCTGGCTTCTGAGCTTTTCTAAGCCCTGTAACTGAAGGAGAGACCACGTCTCATTGCATTTTAATTATCCAGGGCGAAGCTCACACTCTATGCCTGAGGCTTTTCTCTTCAAAGTCTTGTAAAATTGAAAACTAAAATCAATAATGCAATTACTTCCAGATTTTTCATGTAATCCAGCAGCTTTCTTGGACAAACAGATCATCTTAACTGTGGACCAGAAGCAACAGAAGTGGCCGCTTGCCTGACCCCTCTGGAGCAACCTTACGTTATAACCCGAGACTTGTCCTCAGCCAGAGACTCCCCCCACCCCCCCAGCAGCGCACCTGGTAGAGCCACTTCCACTGGAACGGAACGGCAAGTTTGAGGAGAAACGCAATGATCCTGGTGAAGTATATGTAACACACGATCTACCGGGGGGGGGGGGGAGAGAAAGAAGAAATAAAATCAACATGGAAACGACAGCACCGTTTTCTTCCAACATCTTGCCGTCACAAAAGAACAACAAATCAGAAGACAGCATTACCCGAAGAAAATCATTTGACACTCAGGGTGTTAATTAATAAACATGGCAGAGATGGCTTCTCTGCCAGTCCCACTTAAAAGGACTCGTTCCTTGGGCGCCTGGGTGCTCAGTTGGTTGAGCGACTGCCTTCAGCTCGGGTCATGATCCTGGAGTCCCGGGATCGAGTCCCGCATCGGGCTCCCTGCTTAGCGGGGAGTCTGCTTCTCCCTCTGACCCTCCTCCCTCTCATGCTCTCTGTCTCTCATTCTCTCTCTCACAAATAAATAAAATCTTAAAAAAAAAAAAAAAAGGACTCGTTCCTCATCTCTAGGTGACCACCCAACGTGGGGAGGACAAAACATTGGGCGTGGCTGCTCTGAACTCTCGAGTCACCCCTTCCTCACCTTTTCCACATACATAACCCCACTGGCTTCAATCCCCAAAGGACGGTGTATTTTATTCCCAGGCTTTGAGGAATGTTTTCGAGTAGTAATAGCAAAACGAAGCCCACAGGGTCCACACTGCTTTAGCCTCTTCGACAGAGGCACTGAGCCTCTGAGGCCCACACCCAGAGGACGTACCAGTAACACTGAGTACTCTAGCGAGGGAGGATGTGGCAAGGATTCCCAGTGCCGGCCACTGGAGCATGGACTGCTCACTGGGACCACGCCCAGGGTGGCTGGGCTTGCAGGGAAGGAATTGTCCAGCCCACAGATAGAAGACTCAGAAACTTTCTTTTAGGAACCAGGAGGCAAACTCTTGAAGAGCTTACACCTTATATATTCCAAGAAATCATTACCCTAATAATTCAGAGCAGGTCCTGCCTTTGGTGTATGCTCAAAAGGACTTTTCACGGCCAGCAGTCCTGATTTTAGGTGTGATCCCGTTTTTGCAAATGAATAAAACAAGAAAGCCAAGGGGCGGCTCCATCTGGCATATGCCTGGAAGAGCACCCAGAGAAATAACCACCAAACTGTTAACAGGAATTACCTGGGGGAGGGGGAGGAAGGAAGGGGGAGAACATGAGGGTCATAAAGGGCTTTTGCTTTGTCTCTATAATCCTTGCATTATAAGAAAACATCAAGCATGTATTACTTTTCCAAGTATTTAAAGCCACATTTAAAACTAACATTTAACGTGTGACTCAGCTGTTTAATTCCCCCTATCAAAAGACATAATTTGGTTTGATAAAATGAAATCTGCACAGCTCCAGATACCACATCTTGTACTTTTCGCCAATTCTTCGGAAGTTTATTTGCTCTACTCCTTGAACTGATCTTATTTACAGATTTAGGGTTTTTGGGTTTTTTTTTTAACTCACCAAGACGTAATAGTGTCTGAAAAGTTTCAGCTTTGCTAAGTTAATAGCAGCTAGGGAGAAGAAAGAACAAAATGAGAGGCACATTAACTTCTTTTCTCATTTTTAAAAGCAAGTGACATTCAAGCGCCCTCTGTCAAGAGGCCAAGTCTAATGCAGATGAGTACTGCCCAGGGGCACATCTATATTTCTGGAACCGCATCAGCTTGGCAGGATTTCCCCCAGTCATCAGGAAGAATCAGGGAGTTATGGGAGCTGGGGTTCCCAGCTCCAGTGGTATGTTTGTGTGCATCTCCCCATTCTGGGCTCAGGAGCTTTAAACTTGCCATACCGACACCACAGAAATCCGCAGGCACTACAGATCAAGATGCCCCAGCCCCCCAAAGCCACTGGTAAACATTCCAGCTCTGCCACTGTGGCTGACAGAGCTGCACTCCCCACTAGGACCAGTCTCAGGTGGGGCCCTGAGCCTCCCACTAGCTGAGGGTCTAAGTTCAATTAACCTGCGAGTGTATCTTGCCCGTTTCACTTGTAACAAGCCCTCTGAATACAACGCTGCTGGCTGCGTCCTACCTTTGGATCGCTCAAGGTCAGGGAGCCAGGACAGCTAACTTCCTGCCACCGCCTATGGCCATGAAATATTGATGACCACAGAGGGTAGCCTGGCTCCCTCCCCGATTAGCAAGCCTTTCATTCATCATAAACCTTCCTGCAGGAGGCAAATTAATTTGGCTTAATAGCATTCAATTACTGGTTCCATTTAAGAATGGCGCCGTGGGTGGAGAAGATTTCTCTTCCTCTCTCCTCTCCTCTGGCTCATGATTAGCGGGGGGCAGTGAGGCTTAGGGTTCCAAAAGAAATCCCTGGAATCCTAAATTAATCTTCAGCGTGATGATCAACTAACAGTATCTACAAGAATCTCCTCGGAGAAACCGAACGCCTGCCTCCATGAGGAGAGGAGCAGAAAATCTTTACAGCAAATCTAACCCTCAAAATTGAGAGGCTATAACACCCAGGTGTCGAGCTGGAATGGACTCACGCATGCAATGTTCAAAGAAGCTAAATGAAAGCAGGCAGATCAGGAAAAGCTTTCTTATCTGGCAACCTCTCTGGTAGTCTTGTTATTTTTCAAATTAAATCTCTCTGTTCTCTTCCAGCTTGCCATTCACTCTGTCTCTGGGCCCGGCTCCAGGATGCAGGCGAGCCGAGATGGGGCAGCTGTGGCCTTTGCCCCAGGCGCTGCTGTAAGGGCAGAGATGCGCTACACGCCCAGTAAGGGGGGCAGAGAGTACCCAGGGAGTGATGCGAGCAGATGCTCCTGCCCGTCTGGGGGACTGAAGCAGCTCCACTGAGGACCAAGCGTTACACCTGAGAATTCTGTGTCGAACAGCTAAGCCACCACGGGTTTAAGGCTTCACACATCTGTATGAACCAGGGTTCCTTTCGTGTGTCTTTCTGCATGGGCATTTGCTGCTCACGTGGTCAAGGAAATGCACACCCCGCCCCCAACAAGCAAAAGAGTTCTTGCACACGAACACTCAGTTCTCTTCTTTGTGAACAACCAAGGGAGAACATTAACACTCAGACCCTTTAGATAATAAAAATGCTTGAAAAGTCTCTTCTGAATCTCGTTTGCTGAAATAAATCCTACACATGCAACTCCTGCCCTTGCTTCACCAAGCACCATCGGCCGGCCAGAGAGAAGTATGAAGGGTTTAGTCCTGGAGGTCAAGGCGCCAGACGGGTTACAGCTGCTGTGGCCCTGTCCAGAGAAGGGCTCCCAACTTAGAGTGGGGGCACAGGGGTGAGAGGGAGGGTTCCCGAAGGAGCTGGTGTCTCAGCAGAGGCCTGACCGGGGCTCGGGAAGGAGCAAGAGCGGAGAGGCCAAGGGACGGTGCTCGGGAAGAACAGATGCGAGGGCTCGGGGGTGAGAGGCCCCTGCGTGGGGAAGAGGAAGCTGGCTGCTGGACTGGCCTGGCCAGGGAACCGGCTGGGCCGCGGGGGAAGCCGAAAACAGAGCTGATGCAGAAGACCACCAACTGTCCTCCTTGTTGGTGCTGAGGGCGCCAGGGAGCCTCTGCAGGGTCTGAAGCAGGGAGTGCCTTGATCACATCTACATTTGAGAACAATCTCTCTGGAGAAAGGATGGAAAGAACCAAGAATAAGAGCCCAACTGAAGTCAAAAGGCTCGAGTTTGCAGAGGTCCCTCGGAAAGGAGGTGAGGCACGTCTTTTTTTTTTTTTTTTAAGATTTTATTTATTTATTTGACAAAGAGAGACACAGCGAGAGAGGGAACACAAGCAGGGGGAGTGGGAGAGGGAGAAGCAGGCTTCCCGCCGAGCAGGGAGCCCGATGCGGGGCTCGATCCCAGGACCCTGGGATCATGACCTGAGTCGAAGGCAGACGCTTAACGACTGAGCCACCCAGGCGCCCCGAGGCACATTTTGCTCAGTGCAGATCCCGCCTCAGAGGCTGGCTGAGGGAGATGGACAGACAAGGTAAGTCTGATGGCCCCCTCCCTCCCCGCCAGAGCGAAGAATTTGGGGCTGATGGGGAGGGAAGCACAGGGGTGAAGGCGTTGCAGGGCAAAGACCGAGTGTGAGGGGAAGAGTGGGGAAGGCGCCACATCTAACGTCTCCCAGGAGTCAGGTGCCACCCTGTGACACCCTCCAGGCCGCTGTAAGACACCCTGAGCTGAGGCAGGCCACGGAGTGCCTCAAAGGCGAGCCCGTGCGCCCAGGCCCCAGCACTGAGGCTGCGCCATCTCAGCACGCGGGCCAGGATGGACAGACAGACCTGGGGACAGGCAGCGCGGCCTCTAAGAGATGCAGTCACAGTATGTGAAGCTCAGGGTTGTTGGCAAAACCCACCAGTCATGACAGACGTCACTTCTAGTCACACTCGAGACATTTGCTTACGAGAGCGCTGCTCCCGGGGCCAGCCCCCCACCTGGGTGCTCCAGTCACAGCCGAGGCAGCGAAGGCAGGGAGGAAGCTGACTTACTGAACTGAGAAACACAAGTAGGTAGCAGTGTAGGCCCTGCACATTTGAACATCTTGGGTTCAAATTCCAACTCTGCTGCTTCCTGGCTGTGTGAGCTCAGATAAGCTGCCTAACCTCTCTGAGCCTCAGTTTCTTCATCTGTGAAACAAGGGTTGTTGGCAGAGGTAATGAGACAGTACGTGGAAAGCAAGCAGCACCCAGTAAGCACTGGACGAGTGTCTCCTGTTACAGTATTAGGATTATATAGTATCGACCAAACACCAACTAGGCCATAGACTGTTGCAGCAGCTGCCACATGTGGCCGGAATCCAGGCTCCAGTGAGTTCGACTGGCCCAAGTGGGGACGTGGGGGCTGCCAGCACGCCCCGGGCTGCCATCTGCACACGATGCGTCAGCCTGCTGAGCAGGCAGGACCCAGCCCCAGAGGGGGAACCTCACCAGCATTATGCAAGGAGCAGAGAGCAAGGCAGCAAGTCGCAGCCTGGAATCCCAAGCCTCCTTCTGCTTTTTTCCAAAAAAGCTGTCCCTGGAGTTGAGAATGCGGCTGAGCTTGCTGCTCACTGGCTCACGGCAGGCCGGGCTCCCACGGGAGCAGAGGCTCCTCGAGTCTGGGCTGGCTATTTCTGACCCCACCACCACAAACAGCAAATATGGTAAAAGAGTGAGTCTGGTGGGAGGAAAATGCCTCGGACAGGAGCCCAGAGCCCCACGTTCCAGTCCCTGCGCTGTCATGGCTCCATGTACCTGGGCCTGGCCCGTACCTCCCTTCTCAGGCATGGGTCTGCCTGTGGTCAGGATGTTTTTATGGCAATGGTTCTCCCCGGGGTGAGCACCAGAATCACCCCGAGAGCTTCTCCTAGTACACATGCCCAGCTGCCCCTATTATAGAATTGGACTTGGCCAGAAGGACTTTGAAGAACCTCCCAGGGAACGAGGAAGGAGAGAAGCAGGGGACCCGGAGGTTGTGCACCTGCTCTAGGACCTCCTGCAAGGCCCACCTCCTGCTATGGGCTCCCCCAGCCCCAGATATGGCCAGGACTCTGGATTTTGGCAACTACTTTTTACTGATGAGAACAGAACAAGTGCCCACAGAGGCAGGAAGTGCCCAGCTGTTTCAAATAATTACCAAGGCAGGGACGCCTGGGTGGCTCCTTCGGTTAAATGTCTGCCTTCGGCTCAGGTCATGATCCTAGGGTGGGTCCTGGGATCAAGACCCATATCGGGGCTCCCTGCTCGGCTGGGAGCCTGCTTTCCCCTCTGCCTGCTCTGTCTGCCACTCCCCCTACTGTGCTCTCTCTCTCTAACAAATAAATAAAACCTTTAAAACAAATAAACAATTACCAAGGCAGCAATCTCTGTGGCCAGTAGCAAGAGCAAAGGTGCCCCATCTAGAGGAGGTGCTGCCCCTTCCCTAGACTTTCACCTTTCCTCCGTACCCCCAAGAGGAACGAAGAGGCTGGAAAGAAGACAGATGGTCCCCTTCCTCCCCAGCGGACTTGCCTAGATGGGCTTGAACCACGACACTTGTCGTCAGCTGAGTGAGGAACCATGTGCCAGGCACCTTCTCATGCTTCATCTGGGGTAAAACCTCACAACAGCCTCCGTGAAGGAACAACCACTGTAACCAATACCTCACAGAGGAAGGACTCAGGCCTGGAGAAGTTTTAGCAAATTACCAACGTCACACAGCTTGTAAGTAGAGAAACCAGTACTTAACACCCAAGTCCGCCTCTCTCTAAAGACCACGCTCTCAATGCCCACACTTTGCACTCAGAGAAAGGCAATTCATAGCTTTGTAATCCCCTGGCAGCCCAGGGCTCAAAATGCCGGGCAGTGCCCAGGAGCTGCCAGCAATCCATCTTGAAGAGTTAATACTGGGTGATTTATGAGACACACAGAAGCAAAGGCCCATGACAGTCTCTTAAAGGGTGAAAAATTTCCAAAACAATCCTTCTCTGGGTATAAAGAAAGCCTTGAGGCTTAAAACCGTCCCCAGCTACCCCAAATCCTTTTCTCCTGCTTCTTCCCTACCGTGCTTCAAAGGGAATTTTGAGTCGAACACCACAATTACAGAAATAAGGATGCTAACAAGGCCTGGCTGGCGTCAGTGTTGCTTGGACTCACTCTGAAGCTCAGCGGTTCCACAGTCTGCTTAAGCTCTGAGTTCAGTCTCCCTCTGCTGAGGTGGGGGGGGGGGGAGGGTGGCACACAGCAGCTGCCCCCACTTTCGTGGTCGAGCACAGGCCCGGAAGCCAGGCCACACGTTGACCTGGGACCACACTGGCCTGGAAGTGTCCGTTTTGGGGAGAGACCAGCTCACCAGGTGACCTCTGGCCTCCACTAAGAGGAGATGTCACTAACCCATCTCACGAGGACAGTATCAGGAGCAAGTATGGGAACGGCTGTGATAAGACAAGAACTCTGTACAGAAGGAAACTCGGATTTTCAAACTGTCGAAGGTCATGTGAAAAGTGGTCCAAAATACATTTCCAGGGGCACCTGGGTGGCTCAGTCAGTTAAGTATCTGCCTTCGGCTCAGATCACAATCCCAGGGTCCTGGGATGGAGCCCCGCATCGGGCTCCCTGCTCAATGGGGAGTTTGTCTCTCTGCCCCTTCCCCTGGTCGTGAACTTGCGTTCTCTCAAATAAATAAATAAAATCTTAGAAAAAATACATTTCCAATACACATTTAGAACAATGATCCAGGAGTGGTCAAAATTCACCAAACTGAACAGGTAAGGGCTAATGCATCTCATTGTAAGCAAATGTGACTGTAAAGGAACAATAAAAAGAAAGAAGCACAAATGGTCCAAGAGACTGGCCGATGACCAGAGCACACACTAGGGAAACTAACTGTAAGATTTCTGCTGTCACATCTGCTGAGTTTCTGTTCTTGCCTCCCTTCTGCTCCAGAAACACCAAAGGCCCTTTGGGGGTGGGAGGTAGGGTCCTAAGGACCCACGCTGATCTGAGTCTGCTCCTGTGTCCGCCAGCCTGCAGCATGCACGACGCTGGGAGCCCCGCTAGTCTGACATCATGGCTGAGGTTGGGCTGAGCCAAGGAGCACGCCGCTCCCCGGCTGTCCGTGGCACAGACTCACAGTTGGCAATGAGCTGGGTGAGGAAGAAGGTCAGATGTCCCATTGCTTGATGACACAGCCTGGTCAACAGCAGACAACACCTTCTCCATAAGAGAACCGGATCTCCCTAAATACTGCGGTAATCAACTGAGAAGAGTTGGTTTCAACTGTAACTCAGGACTCGTAGAAACCAAACGCAAGCCAAGGCCACTAGGCAGAAGAACCCTGTCCAGGACCAGGAAGCGCATACCAACTCAGATCGCAAACCAGGCCTGCTGGGTGGCCAAGGGCCCCCCAAGACAGCAACGTGCCCAATGTTTCTTAGGCCCAATAAAAAAAATGGCAATGTGTCCATGATGTGGCTGCTTCTCAGGCTGGGGATATGCAGAGGCCTCTTTGCTTTTTGGTTATAGATTATATTAATTCAGGATGGTAACAGTGGTTGATTATTTTGAAATGCTGAGCAGAAGCTATGGTTATGTTAACGACCTTAAAAGAAGTTTGGGTGATCTGCTGGGGAAAGTAATGAAAACAGGGTTTGGTGATTAAAAGAAATGAAAGGTCATTGTATTAAGCCAGTCTAATCAAATACTCTTTCTCATTACTTCTTCAAAATAGTCTATTTAGCTGTGGTTTTACCCTTTCTAGGGTCCTGGACTCCTCTGAGATTTGCCGAAAGTCACAAACCCTCTGCCCAGGTAAATGCACGTGTGCACAAAACCTCACCCGGTTTCTGGCGCCTACACAGCCCCCTCCCATAATGCACTCACAGATGCCACGTGGAAAACATGGGAACTAGAGAGCTGGCCTCACTCTGACACGAGGTGGCCCTGAGTACAGGACAGATTGCCACACCGCCCCGCCCCCATGGCAGAGGAGGAGCCTTCTAAGCCCCTGCATCACACTGGCCGGAGAGAAAGCGTTCCTGGTGTGCCAGCTCGCCACCTGTCTGGCGCAGAGGCTGTTGACGGCGCTCTCGTGGCACAGCTTTAGCCTTCAGGGTCAGGAGAGGATCATAGGCATACGCTCTAACTACATACCCGGGGCGAAGAGGAAGGATGAAAATTTTCTGAGTGACCAGATAAAGGGCATCTCATTTTTTCTGCCTCTTCTCTCCTGTTACCTTGAAACAGTGCTCCAGAGGGGGTAATCCGAATGCTCTCTCCAAGGGCAGGGCAGAAAACAGCAAAGAACAATTCCAGAGGAATTCTTTCCTACCCAGGTGGCACCTGGTCCTAGAGTCCTCCCCACGTGCTGGGGAAGGGAAATCACAGCCAAATGTGTGGTTGGGAGGCTCCCCCTTCTCCTGACCTCCTTCTTCACCTTAGGGCTTTTGACCTAGGGCCTCCAGGTCTAACCTAATCATAATAATCCTCACTGCCTACAGCATCAGTGGGCACGGGGCACCTCAGTTTCTACTTGGAAAATGTAAATAAAGATTGGACAAACCTGAAATTATAACCAGAAACTGAGTCAAAGGAGTCAGGGAAGACAGTGCTTATAAACATCAGCCCAGGTGGAAATGTATAACCCAAAGCTCTGCTGGTAAACTGAGGGCAATTCATGTTAAAAGTCATCTTGTTAGTGAAAGAAAAGCACAGATACCCATTAGAATAATAAGTCAGGTAAAATATCAGAGCAAATAATGATGCAAAAGGTATTGCCCCAATCAAATGACAACACAGTCCTGGACACAAAGATGAAGTTCAACAAATGGTTAAAAGCAGTAATTTCTTAAATCTATGTAAGCTTTATAGTTTTCAAAGCACTCAGTAAAGGGTGAAAAGTCAGTGGTCAACATCACTGTTGCAGATATGATTTTTAAAATGGTATCTCTTTAATGTCTACAACAGCCAGGAGTTGGCAAACTTTTTCTGTAGAGGGTTGGAGAGCACCCTTGTGGGCCCGATGATCTCTGCCAAGGACTCAACTCAGCCGCTGAAGCACAAAATCACCCACAGACAATGCATACACAAATGGGCATGGTGCATTCCAATAAAACTTTATTTACAGGGGCGCCTGGGTGGCTCAGTCGGCTGAGCGTCTGCTTTCAGGGGTCCTGGGATCAAGCCCCATTTCGGGTTCGCTGCTCAGCCGGGAGTCTGCTTCTCCCTCTCCCTCTGCTGCCTGCTCCCCTCTCCCGCTCATGAACGCTCTAATAAATAAATAAAATCTTTAAAAAAAACGATTTATAGAAACAGGCAGGAGTAATTTTCTTCCTTTCTCATCAATGGGTTTTTCATTAGGTCTGTTTACATGAACACACCCAAATTAAACATTTTTTTGGCATGAGATGCCCAGAACTAATGGACTCTAAATAGTCACAAGAATCTGGCCAAGT
>NC_138382.1:75133984-75139904 GCF_054177405.1 Leptonychotes weddellii | reverse complement strand
AAAAAGGACAAAATAAATCCATTATATGTTAGTGTAAATATTTTTTTAATAAAAAAATTACTCATTCAAAAAAATTTGAGAAGAGTAGAATTGTTTTCTGTTTTTGTAAATCTCTTTAATGTCTGGCTTAATAGAATGCAGCTGGATTCTCGTATCTGCTTCTGTAGTCAATGTGCCGTGAAAGTGTGTTTGGTTGAAGTATGTGAAGAAAATATGGCTTTATGCAGATATAGGCCCTTTTCAGAGAGCTATGAACAGTCTTCTCTGACATTAAAACTTGACAAGTGGTAGCTTCTTAAAAGATTAGTGAGGTGGGGAATCTGAAACTGTGTCAATGAATTTCCATAATCTGTCATTAAAATCCACTGGTCCAGGGGTGCCTGGCTAGTTGTGAGTTCGAGCCCCACGTTGGGTGTAGAGATTACTTAAAAATAAAATCTTGAGGCGTCTGGGTGGCTAAGTCGGTTGAGCATCCGACTGTATTTCGGGTCAGGTCATGATCTCAGGGTCATGAGATGGAGCCTCGCAGAGGGCTCTCCGCTCAGCGGGGAGTCTGCTTCTCCCTCTCCCTCTGTCCCCCCCTTCATGTGAGCCTGCACTCTCTCTCAAATAAAAAAATACATCTTAAAAAAAAAATCCACTGGTCCATCTTGCACTTTGAATGGATCTTTTATTCATGCATGACTGTGTAACACACATGGGCCAGGTGGAAGATACTGTTCAACCAAGTCATGCAGGTCTCTGAAATATTGACACTTTTTATCATAAAATATTTTTTTAAGTCACATTTGTTAATATCACCCCCTCTCACGTAGGTCTTTTAAGAACTGGGAAGCTATCAGGCCTTCAGTGGTGGATGTGTTTTCCTAAATTAACATTTGTGCTTTCAAGTGAAAATGAGATCGCCAGCAACAAATACTTCTCGTCATTTCCCTGAATTGACAAGTTTACCTCGTTCATTTTCAAGAAAATGTCTGACAAAACCTCATGTCTGAGTAACCATACTAAAGTTTTATTCTTTCAAACAAAAATGATGTCCCAAGAGAAAAGCAGCTGGTTCAGCTTGCAACTCCAACAACTGCACATGTGCTTTCCCCTGAGACAACTATCATACTTCGGCGCACAGCAGAAGTACTTCACACATACTTCCCATTTCATGACATTTGGAACGTTAAAAGACATGTTTAAAGGCTGAAACTGAATAACATCAGTAGTTTTTACTATTTCATCAAGGCCACTCTTCAGTGAAACGAGCCTCTTTCACCCCTGGCAAGCAGGCAGCGATGGCCACTAATACAGCTTGGTGCGACGGCCTCGAATCCTGCTCTGGCACCAGCTGTTTGACCCCCTGCTGCTCCTGTACCAGCAGAGCAGATAACGACCACCGTGGCCGGTGATGAAAACAGTGTGACCCCGAGGGCCCTCGTGGGAACTGCTACCCTGACGCGTACTTCCCACGGCCGCAGCTACTTGCAGAACGTGGGCGCCACTCCCAGTGAAGCCAGGCCTCCACAAACCCTGCAACTAGCCAGTCACAGTTTGTTTAAGTGCCTGTGAACTCACATAAAAGCCCAGAGTCCTCAGAACACTTCCTCTCAATCTTCCTCTGAAACACAAGGGGGGAAAAAAAGACGAGCAGCAGCAGAGATTGTTAATTAAATGTAGGCCGTCTGCCCCCCGCCAGTCCACGACGGTGGAGAAAGGAGGAAACGGGTCTACGCTCACGGGCAGTGACAGTCAATGTCGGCGGGCAAAACACGGTGCAACCTGAGCCCGGGTGTCTGTGCGAGACTCAATAAGCTGCCGCTCAGAGGATGCAGCGCAGCAGTGACTCCAAATGACAGAGGAGCTGAGAGAAGCAACAGCGTGTGACAGAGGAGACAAAAATGCAGCTGAAGGACAGTGGGCAGATTCATCCTTAACGTTTCCCTCAGGTGCAAGGACTCCAGAGACGAAGAAGTAAACAACATCCAAGCAAACACTCTGAGAGCCAACCGCCATCCCAAATGCAGGGGCAGCCACTGCAAACTGCACTTCCCCCACTGGCAGTTAGTCAGGCCGGACGGCACTTACGCTGAGAGTCTCAAGCCCAAGTCACTGTCAAGGTCATGCATTGAGTCAATGGCACCAGGAGCCTAAGATCAGGAAGCAGAACATCAGCTGCCGTCCAACAAAAGCTTCCAAATCTAGTAGCAGGCTTTACTGCCCATGGCCTTCACTTTGCCAGCTGCCTCTGGGGGGGGGGGGCTAGATCTCAGAAGGGTGGACCGAGGGGCACAGGGGGCCAAGCACAACAGCCGGGAGCCTGCGGCCGGGCAGTCGGCAGTGTGCTCACTCCAGCTTCTGCCTCACTTCTGTCCCGATCTGCTCTGCAGTCAAGCCCCAGGGCAGCTTGCCGCTGAGGGGTAGGGGATGGTGTTCCTGAGACTTCTCTGCAGGGGGGCTTGACCGTGGGAACATGGCTGCCCTGACTCTGGAAGAGTTACAGGCATAACCATTTTTCCAAGTACTGAATGAAATATGCATTTGCATATCAGCTAAAAAGCAGCCACGGCCTAAATCAATTCAGGGAAAGAACATGGATCAAGACACCCCAATTCTAACTATTCTGTCTCCTTTTCAAAGGGTTTGTGATATTTGCTGATGAGAAATGGGTGCCTTTTTTTTTTTTTAAAAGATTTTATTTATTTATTTGACAGAGAGAGACACAGCGAGAGAAGGAACACAAGCAGGGGGAGCGGGAGAGGGAGAAGCAGGCTTCCCATGGAGCAGGGAGCCCGATGTGGGGCTCGATCCCAGGACCCTGGGATCATGACCTGAGCCGAAGGCAGACGCTTAATGACTGAGCCACCCAGACGCCCCAAATGGGTGCCTTCTTAACAGTATGTCAACCAGAGAACTGGTGAGAGCAAGCCCTGGTGTGCTGGTGACTTCCTGTTTTTAATATTTGCTCTCCACTGAAGAGGTCGCAGGCTGCCACCTGCTGGAAAAAATGAGAAACTGCCTCGTGTGCCCCAGGCAATGACCAGAGCATTCAGGTTCTAGTTTCTTTTCACTACAGATGCACGGGGACAATTCGGATCCCATCTTGGGCTTCAGCCGGCTAACCATCAACTGCTAACCATCAACCACTCATGGAATGAATGGTCACAGAGACAATTCATTACCGTGGTCACCCCCAAGCCCTCTCAAAGCTGGGTGCAGAAAACGAAGAGGCAGTCAGAGGGACCAGGATGATGGAGGAGAGGGGAAGGGAGCTGGTGAAGAAGGGTCAGAGGAATCCACAAAAGGGGAAGGGCGAGGCCAAGAAGAAAAGTACCCATAAAATTCACCAACTGGAGGACATCCTCCTTGGAATTTTTAAACATTTTCAGCCAAGCAGTAAGAAAAATGAATCCAGAAACACCGAAGTGTATGAAGACAAAAAAGTAAAATGTCTCAGCTCAATATATTAAAAAATTTTTTAAACTTTAAATTTTTTTTCAGTAATGTCTATACCCGACATGGGGCTTGAACCCACAACCCTGAGATCAAGAGCCACACACTCCACCAACCAAGCCAGCAAACCGAGCCAGCTGGGTGCCCCTCAATGTGTTAAAATTAAGAGAACGACCTATTCACTGTTACAAAAATAATAATAAAGGCTCCTTTTTATATGACAAGCACAGAAAAAGAAGAAAGAAGACAAGAATATCTCCCAAACAATAGTTACTCTCAGAAGGTGAGTTTTTATTTTTTACTTTGGATTTTTCTGTTTGTGGTGGGGTGCTTTATTAGGATTCTAATTTGTGTTTTATTTTTTGTTAATTTCCCCTTACCCCATTCCAAGAAGGCAGGAGGGCGCTCTGAGCTCTGAGCCAGGCTAAAAGCAAACCATTTATGCAAAGTTCAAGCTGAAACTCACTGACAAGAATCTGTCCCAGAGGGAGAAGAGAATCCAGTGCTTTTGAATGCTTTTGAAGAATAGGAGAAGAAAACCAAAAAGAGCTATTTCCCAGGACAAGAAAGAAAACATGGGCTGGCACATTCTAAGTGGGGCCTGCAGCCACTCGGGCTGGGTGGGCCCAGGGAGGCAGGACCCCCTGGCGCCAGGCCGCCCAGAGCCAGAGCGCTACGAGGGCCGGATGGCGGGAGTCCATCCAGCAACGACTGTGGGCCAAAACCACAAGAGTCGCAGACACCCCGAGTGCGGTGCTCTACGTAAAAACCCCAGGATCCCACTGGACCCTGGCATGAAGCCTTGAAGTCGGGTTTAGTTCAACTTAAAGAAAATAATGTGGTCTTAATTATATGGCAAGTGCAAAATAAGATTGGTACCTATTACCTGATTTCCAATTTTTCTAAAATGAATCCACGTTACTTTTATCATCATCATCATCATAATAAAACAGGTCAGCAACCAAACTTCATCAACAACAACAAATGAATCATCTGCCTTAAAGAATACTGCTGTCAGCACCCGGACCCACAGGCAGCGCCGAGCACCGAGAAAGCACTGCTTCTCAGTCCCTGATGGTCCGAAGCCCTCCTTTATGCCACGGCCTGCGGTCGTGCACTATTCAAATCAGCTCAGAAACGCACAAAACATTTTCTTTGTGGCTTCTTTTCTTAGGAGGGATGGTTAGAAAACCAAGGAGATGCAGAAGGGTTATCATGGCACAAGCATTAAAAACCAGAGCGTTTCAAAGGTTCTCTCTGGCATCAGTCTCATCTTAAAATTAATACCGACACATCTATTTTGAAAGCGTGTTAAATCAGCAGGAAGGGATGCTTTACACATATCCATCCCCACTCCATCATACCTCCTGTTCTCACAGTGAAGTGCTATTTGATCCTTCCCAGACGAGATTTTCTCCTCCTGACTCAGTTTGGAGAAGGTGAAAATCATGCTCACGAGTGGAAAAGGAATGAATCACCTCAATAAGCAGCCATCACCCCCAAGCCTCCTTCCACGGCTGACCTCTGCAAAGTTCACCCCCTACCTCTCCAGCAAAAGCCCCTGGGGCTCCCCGGCCTGCCTCCCAGGAGATAGCCACCCTTCTGCCTCCACCTCCATCTCCCGGCGGGGCCCAGGCATGCAGCTTTGGGAAAGGACCAGCAGCACCAAAGAGCACAAGGGGACTTGCCTTTTCCATCTGTTGCTGATGCTTCCTGTAAATGCCTGATTGACCTAAAAATAAACATTTGGAGAACAAAGGTTAGCTGACAGATCTGCATTCTTCTCTGTTTCCAGTACTAGTAACTCAAGGCCTTGAATTCCCCAGTTTTTAACTGGAAGGGCCGGACCAGACGGCTTTAGAGTGCTCTCCCTAAACAACGAGATCTCCGCTAACCGACACCTTGCCCCATCCGGGGCTCGAGCCTGAGAGTTAAGGATGCCCTTTAATGGCTGAAAAAGGTCTGACAGGGGCCTGGGTGTGATGGGAAGACAAAGCAAAATACAATCATTTCAACCCTCTTCATCTGTCTCTCTCCACCTAAAATCTCTCATTCCCACAACTATGCCACCCCGCGATACTGCCGTGGAGCGCACCTGCTACCTGAAGAACATGCCCCCCCCACACCCCCCCGCCCCGCAGAGGCCGGAGGCTGATTTCTGAAGTCTAGGTCTAGGAGCTTGTGAGCACATGGTTTCCCGAAAACTCCCTATTTCACTGACTGGAGATGCAGAACTCTGCTGAAAGGTGTCGGCCTCCAGGGAGTCGGTCTCCCTGCTGTGATGGGCCAGGTAGCTAATTACATCACTGCAGTGAGGCACGGGAACATTAACATGATTAACACGGCGATGGAGCAGAGTTCTAGGTAGAGTGCGGAGGCTGGAAAGGAAAGACTGTCTCAAAAGGATGAGAACAGCCCAAGCAGATCCAGCCCAGGGGGAGGGTGGGTCTTACATGGGGGCTGAAGTCCTCACGGGCCACCC
>NC_138382.1:75098136-75133484 GCF_054177405.1 Leptonychotes weddellii | reverse complement strand
CCTCACAAGTGCAGCCGGCGGGTGCCACGGGGCAGTTGTGACCTTCCTCCCATGGGCAGGTGCACGTCACTTTGCAGCTGGACTAAATATTCAAAGTGCAAGCTCAAGTCACACGCCTCCATCTTTAGAGCATCATTTTTCTCTCAATAAGTATGCAAACACCAAGCTTCAAATCAAATGGGAACATGGGAAAGTATTTAGAAAAATCAAGTCGTGGAAACAATTCAGCAGGTGGCACTCTAATCTTGAGAAAAGACAAACAAACAAAAAGGAATAAAAATAAGTAAGGTTCTAGGAAAATTCTGGGTATGTAGGTAGTGTCAGAAGATGCCTCCGGGCTCGGGTTACAGACGGAGGGTGTAATGATTTATCCCTGTGATGGCCCCTCCTACACCAAAGGCTTCATGAGAAAAGGTCTTCTTTCATCTTATTTCCCACTGACCTAGCTCCTCTTTCTTCCAATTAGTAAATTTTCCTGACTGTACAGACACTGTACATCATTTCATAAATGACCCAAAACACTAATACATACTGCGTGGAACACCAAGGAAAGAGACTTCGTGAAAGGAAGGGCCGCCATCAACCAGTGAATTTTAAATACGTCATTCCTATAAAAATAGAGAGAAAAGAATTAAAGGAATATTCCAGGGGCTCCTGGGTGGCTCAGTCAATTAAGCGTCTGCCTTCGGCTCAGGTCATAATCTCAGGGTCCTGGGATCAAGCCCCACGTTGGGCTCTCCGCTCAGCAGGAAGTCTGCTTCTCCCTCACTCTCCCTTTGTGTTCCTCCCCTCTCTCTCTCAAATAAATAAATAAAATCTTAAAAAAAAAAAAAAAAGAAAAAAGGGAATATTCCATTCCTCCAAAGGATGGCCAAAGCTCCAGGCATCAGATACATTTATAAGGAAGCAGTAAATACAATCTAAGCAAATCACACACACGAAGCCCTTTGGAGACCTAGTTTCCACCAGCAGAAACGGCCCCGATGGAGCCCCAGGGTCACCTCTCGTGCACAAGTCTGTGTTGTGAATGGAGCAGCGTCAGGCACTGAAGCCAGACAGGACGACTTCCAGCTCCTGATAAGATGGAAATCTGCACAGCTTGCCAGCTTCGTGCCCAGAAACCACCCTGGAAAGACCACAGAGGCAAGAATGAGGCGGCGGGATCTACGAAACTGGCAAGAGGCATCCTGGGAGAGCAGAAGGTGCCCAAGCACGGCTGTGGGGGTGAGCTGCGGCCCAGAGGGTGCGGGCCTAGAGCCAGGCGGCATGCAGGGCTGCGACCTTCCGGACACACCAGGCCAGCGGGTGGAAGCGCCGGCTCCTGCTGCCATGCCGACAGACACCCGTCCACCTTCGGGCTGCCACCTCGCCCTGGGAACTAAGGACACAAAACCATTTGGGAGGCAAATTTAAAACTCTTAAAGTACATAAAACCTGAATAAGAGCAACAGAGGAAACTCACACTCTCAGATATCAAGATGTTCTGTGAAGCCACAGCAGTAAAACATGTGGAATGGGTACAGCATCACAGAAATAAACCAACAGAACAGAATGCTCAGAAATGGATTCTTGTGTGTACGGAGCCTTCACATAGGATAGATAAGGGGGCAGCAAATTGGTAGGAACAGGATGGACTGTTTAAAAACCGGCATGGGGAGGAGCGCCCAGGTGGCTCAGTCGTTAAGCGTCTGCCTTTGGCTCAGGTCATGATCCCGGAGTCCTGGGATCGAGCCCCGCATCGGGCTCCCTGCTCCATGGGAAACCTGGCATCTAAGCAAACCACACACACGCTTGTGTTCCCTCCCACTCCCCCTGCTTGTGTTCCCTCTCTCGCTGTGTCTCTCTCTCTCTAATAAATAAAATCTTAAAAAAAAAAAAAAACCGGCATGGGGAAAATCAGCTCAGAACTGTGTGTATATATATACACACACACTGCTGTGTCCCTACTTCACATTTACATAAAGGGGGACTCCGGGTTGTTGGGTGTCTGCCTTCAGCTCGGGTCATGGCCCCAGGGTCCTGGGATCGAGCCCCACGTCAGGCTCCCTGCTCCGCGGGAAGCCTGCTTCTCCCTCTCCTACTCCCCCTGCTTGTGTTCCTGCTCTTGCTCTCTCTCTCTAATAAATAAATAAAATCTTTAAAAAAAAAGGGGGGGGGGGACTCCAGATGGATTCCAGTGCTAAATATAACATACATCCTTTGTGATCTTGTAGTAGGGAAAGGCTTCTTCCAAGAAGCACTGCCCAAAAGACTAAAATTAGAGATCTCTGATTCTTGTTAATATGAAAGACTTTCATTCAACAATGAATACCACAGACAAGTTTAACAGTCTGGGAGAAAAAATTTGCAATGTCTAAGACAGACAAAGGACTGATACAAAAAATATGCAAGAAACTCCTGTAAAGCGACAAGAAAATGACAGAAAACCCAACAGAAAAATGTGCGAAGCCTAAAGGTACTCACAAGAGGGGGAACCCAAATGGTTAACAAGTCCCTAGAAAGATATTTCACATCATTAGTATTTAGGAAAATGCAAAATAAAATGAAGTACCAGTTCACACCCAACAGACTGGCAAAAAACAAGATGTCAGTGTTGGTGGACGGGGAAACAGGAACCCTTCTGCACCACTGGTAGAAGTATAATCTAGCACAGGCAATCTGGCAGCACTTAATGATATTAAATACGAATTTACCCCATACCCAGTGCACCTGTTTCTGGGAGTGTACCCCGCCCCCCCCCCGACGCTGCACAGAGACATAAAGGGACAAGGCCAGGGTGGAGGGGGGCATCATGGCAACACTGTTTGGGGGAGCCAGGGGATGGGGTCCCTCACTAAAGGGATGGATAAGTAGAATGTGGGGATGCGCACTATTGAGTAGCTAAAAATTAATGAACTAGACAGACACACAGCAATGTGACTAGGTCTTAAGAAAGATACTATTGCGTGAAAAAAGAGAACAGCATCTGTAGATAGTAGAGTTTATAGAAGTTAAAAATACATGCAATATCAATAAACATTAGCTATTTATAAGAATACACGCATGCCCAATAACACCTATTACCTGCATCTGAGTAACTGGGAAAAGCATGAGCGAGGGGTAGGAAATGAAGGGGAAATGAAGAAGAGGGGCCTTGCACGGAATGATAAGGCGGGCGTGTCACAAACTGACGCACACTCCCTTTCCGGGCCGATTTCCTCCCTGGTACTTTCCTGTCTGGGGCCTACCTACTTGAAGGTCAAAAAGGAAGTCAAGGCCAGAGGAGTCTGTCACTCTTGAACAGCAATGAGATGTACCCAGAGTGCAGAACTGGTGCTCACTCACACGCTCCGGCACACTCAGCTTGCAGTCCCAGCTGAAAGATCAGCCACGGGGCAGTGATGTTTGGGATGAACACACGCTCCAAAGCCACAGCAACTTGGCTCGAATACTGGTTCTACCCTGGCAACCTTAACCCCTCTAAGCCGTAGTAACCTCTTCTAAAATGGGGCAATGCCTGCCTCAAGGAGCAGCTGGATGATTAGCAGAAAAAACCAGCATCAAGTGCTTGACGGGACAAGGAGCAGGCACCAAAAAACGGTCGGCTGCCTTCCCCTCCCCACACTCGGGGGCCCGGGACAGAACTGAGAGGAGCGAGGAGCCGCATATGCACGGCAAGTAGATGTGGATTCCGCTCCCAGCTGTGGCAGGTGCTACTAACCATGTCTCTCATTTCTCCTCTCAAGACCTCCACAAGACGAGGCAAAGATCTCCAGTTCCTTCCAGCTCTAAGGGACTGCAAGCCTCTGAAATGCACAAAGCCTTGGAGTCACATCCTTTGTGTGGCTCAAATTTCCAACCCAACAGAACTGTCTGTAAGTCTCCTGGAAAAACATGGGGATGGGGCGGAAGGCTTACATTACACATCCCTGTGTGTACCCTGCACTTTAAAGAGAAGCTAAACACGTGCTGCACAAAGTAGGTGGGGCTCACTGAACCACAGATTTAAAACTTCCCACAGTTTTAGGTAGGTGAACCAGTGATAATGACTACTGCATCACTAAATACACGGAAACTAAAATACCATTGAACACCTGCCTGGTCAACTATTTTGTATGTACCTCCGATTTACATAGCACCCTGATTTGCAAAGCCCTCTAGACCACATTATCTCAGGGGCAATCACATAACACACCTAAGGTTCTAAGACTCTTAGAGGAAAGCAGGGCAATGACCCTGTCGCAGTTTTGTGGCTCAGGGAGTGAAGCGAGACACACAGGTGGGAATAGTCCATGTTTATACTTGGAATTGGGCCTCTGACTCCCACTTCTTACTTTTCTACTAAAGGCAGAAGCAAAACTTTATTTAAAAACCTTTTTATAGCCTGAATTGGTAAGATTCTTCTTTTCTTACTAAAGGCTGCCTGACTGCCTACTCCAAACATGACCATGCAGGGTCCTTCACAAGTAAACAAGCGGCTCTTTCCATCTGGTGAGCAGAGTGAATCTTATGACAAATAGCAACCAGCGCTGTCCCCACCAGAGCTCACTACTCCAGCTGAGCGTGTCTACCAGAAGAGAGTCAGGCCACCGGGGACTAGAGAGAGGTCTCAATTTCTGCCCAATGCTCCACAGAAAGAGGTATTTGGGGTGCTTAATTATTTTATGAATTTAAATTAATCCACATTACAATCCCATATTCATATCCATCATTTCATTTATGGGCTTAAAACAAATACTTCACACTATTCTCTAACTGAAAATTAGTTATTTTATTCTCAGTTTTTTGGTTGGAAGGAGACAGATTTATTTTTTTTTAAAGATTTAATTAATTTATTTATTTGAGAGAGCAGGAATGAGAGAGAGAGAGAGAGAGCACATGAGAGGGGGGAGGGTCAGAGGGAGAAGCAGACTCCCCCCTGAGCAGGGAGCCCGACACGGGACTCGATCCAGGGATCCAGGATCATGACCTGAGCCAAAGGCAGTCGCTTAACCAACTGAGCCACCCAGGCACCCCGGAAGGAGACAGATTTAAACACTCGCCCCGTCCACATGTAGGTGCTCCCTTCAAGAAATGAGTACAGGCAGGTAAAGCCTTCGGGTTTCAGAAGAGAGGCCAAGAGCCAGGTAGGTGGGCTCTGAGTAAGTTCTCTCCAGTGACAAGCCTCTGGAAGCCAATAGCTCTCCCCGTCAGGCCCTGAGCAGACACCTTCAGTACTGAGCAGTAATGCCATCCTCTCAGCAGGTAGTGGGTCACTGTCACTAACCTCCTCTCACAAACAGCCCCTGAATGGGATCAACGGGCTCACTCTGAGTCCTGGACTGTACTGTCTTCACTAGGGAAACACTTGCTTATACATTTTGTTTTGCCTGCCTATTATTAACATATTTGGATTTGCTTTTTAAATAAAGCAAAGGGAAGTAAACAAACAGCAAGGCATGCAGAGTCTCCCTGTTTCAGGGAAGATGCCCTTTGAAGAAGAGGACAAGGTTGCTAGTGCCAATCCCTCTGGGGCTAAGAAAGCAGCAAAAGGTGAAATTATGCACCTCTCAACACACTCTAAGCTGGATGGCTCAGGGAAGTAACAACTCACTGTCGTTTTCGAAGGATGTGAATCCAGATGGTCCCAGAAAGGAAAAAGAAAAAGGCCATAGAAATGTATAATTTAGGGAGAGGGATCTCTCCTGCGGACAGGTAGCTGTCAGGGTTCTTCTCTGTGATCTCAATCTAAAACAAACATAAAATTAATGTTTACTTTTCAGGAACAGATCATCCCATAGTCAGCAATCTGTCACCTTAGCCGCTTCACTTGGCTAAGGAAGTATCAGCAGATAAACACATTCATTCTAATGCACAGTTCAAAGTGTAAAAACATCCCAAACTGCTTTGTATTTTTTTGTTTGTGAATCCTCTGCAGAAATGGGATTCTGGCCACATTTTTCTCCTACTCTGTTGAAGTGTTGTTAAAACCTACTCTTATAATGAAATAAATGTCTCACATTTTATAAGGCTGACAAAATCTGCGTGGAACACCTTCCATACGGTACTCACATCCAGGCTGAAGGAAAACTTGTCGCCAGACGGCACTTCATTCCCAGAGCATTTATGGAAATAAAGACTGTAGAGGCCTTCTTGGTCATCGGTGCTGATGTTAAAGAAAAACTGAAAGTGAAGAAGACAAAAATTGAAGAATACCCAAATCCTCAGCTAAATGTTTAAATCTTAGAAACAGATCATGAATGCTATGGACAGAAAAAAATACAGATTTCTTAATTTCTTAAGCGGATTCTCCCAGAGCAGAAACAGACGTTTTCAGGGCTTCTAGCCGGCTCAGTCAGTTACGCGTCTGGCTTCAGCTCAGGTCAGGATCCCAGAGTCCTGGGATCAAGCCCTGCATTGGGTTCCCTGCTCAGTGGGGAGCCTGCTTCTCCCTCTCCCATGCCTCTCCCCTCCACCTGCTCATACTTGCTCTCTCTCAATTAAATAAGTAAAATCTTAAAAATAATAATAATAAAATAAAATAAACAGATGTTTTCTTATTCTGTGATTCTGCCTCAATATTTTGTTGTAACAATTTTCAAGGTAGCAGGAAAGGGGACAGAACCACTCAGGGAACACCTTTGTGCCCACCACCGAGGTTCTACGACCTCGTTTTGACACAGACACCCCTACCTGCGGTGGCTTCTGCTGAGGGCTGCAGGGATAACCTACGAAGCAGGTACCTCGTTTCCAAGTCAATATATTATTTTGCTCTTTAGGTAAAAAATACTCCTGAAAAGAAAGGAGGCTCCTCTCTGCTCCTTGAAAAGGTAAAGGACCAATATCCCCTCGTTAAAATTTACTCCTGTGATTTCAGGAGACAGGCTACATTTTCTACGTGGACACATTTTTCTGTTTCTCACGTTTCATGGGTTCAAATGAAGTTTAATGTACATCCAGACATTTTATATATAAGATCACAGAATACGACTCCTTAGTCAATTCTAGAGAGCATTTTGCTAGAAGCCTAAAATATACTGCTTAGGGCTACATAGATAGATGATAAACTATAAAGAGAAGGGAGGAACTGATGGGAATAATGTTTTTCATAACAGTTGGGTAGGGATGTGAGGGTCACACGGGGTCTCTGGGGTGCTGGCACTGTTCTATTTCTGCTCTCCACTGATGTTTATAGAGGTTCTTATTTATAATTATTTGTACTTGACATAAATACTATGCACTCTTCTGCAAGCATACTACACCACGCAGTTAAAAAAGATAGGTAAAAAACAGACATCTGACAAGAAGACGGAAATAAAGGACCAAGAATATTCAAGCTGAAATTATTACTTTGTTAAATCATGTCCTGAACTCAGCAATGTAAACCTAAGAGCATGTGTTTTAGTCCACACAAGGAGAGCCAGAAAACGCTTCTAAACATAGTAATAGGGGCGCCTGGGTGCCTCAGTCGTTAAGCGTCTGCCTTAGGCTCAGGTCATGATCCCAGGGTCCTGGGATCGAGCCCCGCATCGGGCTCCCTGCTCCACGGGAAGCCTGCTTCTCCCTCTCCCACTCCCCCTGCTTGTGTTCCCTCTCTCACTGTGTCTCTCTCTGTCAAATAAATAAAATCTTTAAAAACAAACAAAACAAAACAAATAAACATAGTAATAACTTCTAGTTCCAGAAGTAAGAATCATATGAAATTGGGCGCCTGGGTGGCTCAGTTGGTTAGGCGACTGCCTTCGGCTCAGGTCATGATCCTGGAGTCCCAGGATCGAGTCCCGCATCGGGCTCCTTGCTCAGCGAGGAGTCTGCTCCTCCCTCTGACCCTCTCCCCCTCATGCTCTCTCTCTCTCAAATAAATAAATAAAATCTTTAAAAAAAAAAAAAAGAATCATATGAAATTTCTAAGAAATATAAATTTTTTTAAAAAGTCAGTACATTCGTCATGGTTGACCAGAGCAGGCACCTGACCCTTAAAAAAAAAAAATCAAACAAAAGTGTATGTTTTAGAGTAGGAATAAGGGCTAACAGTCCCTTTCCTGCTTTAGGCAGAGAAAACACCATCCCTGCTCTGTGGATGGAGCAGACAAGCTCACAATGACTGCCCTGTCCAAAATTAGGGTACTGAGTAGCAGCACAGCAAGGGGTCACCCACTGACTTCTATCCGAGGAGAAGGGAAGCCAGAGAAGAGGCAGACTGTCCGTCCACTGCCTGTTTCCTGAGTCCCGAGAAGCCTATGAACTGGTTATCTCAACCACTGTCCTTAATCACGACACTCGCCCTAACACAAAGCTTTAGTAACTGACAAATACGTATATCCTATCATGCTTTCCTTGGTGTTTTGTTTTTTTTTTAAAAAGGCTTAAAGAAATTTCAAAAAACTTACTGTACTAATAAGCACTTTAAAGTGAGAGAAGGAAAAGAGAAAAAAGCACCTTTTGTATTTTCTTAAGGAGGCAGTAAAGAAAGTGATTAAACACATGAATGGCCTTAGAGGCAGACAAACCTGGGTCTGAATCCTTCCCTTGTGCAAGTTACTTAACCTCTCTGAGCCTCAGATTCCTCAACTGTAAAAGGGGAATAATAACAGTGCCTCCTTCACAGAGTTGCCGGAAGGATGAACTGAGGTAATGACAACGTGCAAGCACTCCACACCCATCACTCGGCTCCATCATTACTAACAGACAGCCTATTACAGGCCAGGCGCAAGATTAGGGATTTCAAATACATCAGAAAAAAAACAAATTAAAAAAAACCCTCTCCCTTATGGCTACCCTCTACAGGGAGCCACAGAAAATAAGCATAATAAATAAGCAGAGGACACAGCATGTTGGAAAGGAGAAGTGTTAAGGGAAAACCAGCAGGAGGAGGGGAGGGAAGGAAGCGGCATTTAAAATAGGGCGAATGGAGGAAAGTTTGCTGAGAATATGACATTTGAGCAAAGGCTTGAAAGAGGAAGAAATGAATCACTGGCTTCTGAGGGACAACCATTCCTGCCAGTGGGTACAGCCAGAGCAGAGCCTAAGGCCTGACTGTTTCTAGGAACAGCAAGGTGGCCTCTGTGGCTGGAAGGGAAACAGGAGCCAATGTCAGTGAGGAGACAGCGGCCAGACTACATGGCTTTGCAGACCAGGAAGGGCTGGAGCTTTTGCTCTGAGGCAGTTGGGAAGCATCCACAGGCTCTCAATTAGCTATTAATACCTATGGTCACTAAATTTAAAGACAATATAAACATTGCTAGATAGGCAAAATAATTTATGCTGAAAGAAATCAGAACAGTGGATGCAGGGATGGGGGACGCTGAGGTGGTAAAAATATAGAGAATCTTGGTAGAGAGTGGGTTACACGGGTGCGTGCATTTGTCGGAACTGATTGACTGCACATTTAAGACCTGTGCATTTCACTCTGAGCAAATTATACCTCAATTAATGAAAACTGGTTTGAAAAGGGGCAGTGATTCTTACAAATTAATGATAAAAGATTATTTGTGCACTGCTTCCAGAGCACTTTTATATTTAAAAAATGATACTAATAACAACCCTATGAGAAAGGTGCCACCATTGTTCACTCTTAGATGATTAAAGAGCAAGATCCAGGAGTTAAGTGAGCTAAGGCCACCAGCTAGTAAGTGGGTGCTGAGACCCCATCCAACGTCCTAGCCCATCCACAGGCTGGGATGCTGCCATAAACTCATGGGCAGTGAAGAATGGGGCCAGACGGGTAGGTCACTCAACGCTGCTGAGCCTCGGTGAACTCATCTCTAAAATTCTACCAGCATCCTAAATGATCACCAACGGTCCTTCCAGGTACAGAATTCTGTGCTTCTAGCACACTCCGAATGGGAGGCAGCACGCGATTAAAGAGGCAGAGGTGTGAGGACAGCCAGGCAGACGTGGGTTGTTGGAATGTGGGCCTTGTCACTCACACTGGACATTCACAAAGTCACTCATTCTCAGAGACATGATCAGCTAAGTGGTGGGTAACAATATCCACCTTGTGGGTTTGCTATGGAGAGAGCTACTGCATTCGAGTGACTGATACGTAGCATGCCTAAATTATTATTCCTAAATTCAAAATTCCTTTGCAAATTCACCCTTTTACACTGTAGAGATAAATCCTATGAAGATTACTCAAGAGAATACATACCTGAAAAGAAACTGCCCCATCACTATTGTGAACAGAAAAGGATTTTTCTCCCGTTGCCTAAAAAAAACACAACAACCTGTTTTAGGATACTGGCAGAAAATGTATACTAATAAAAATAAAAATTAAACAATGAATCATGGAACACTACATCAAAAACTAATGATGTAATGTATGGTGATTAACATAACAATAAAAAATTTTTTAAAATTTAAAATTAAAATTAAAACAGAACAAAACAAAAGCGCATCCTTCTTAAATCTTTTGCTGACCTTCAGAAGCTCTCTGGAAATAAAATTCACCATCCTTTCAAGATGTCTGCGATCCCCTTTCACAGAGAAAGAAACTCTTCCTCACCCACTTCCTTTTCTCAGCGGTCTCTTCTACCTCCCACTAACCCCCTATTCCCTGCCCCTGCCCCCCGACCCGCCTGGAGCGTGTCTCCATTCTTACAGTTTCAGCAGGACTACAGGTGCCCACCCAGGTCACATCCTGGCACTTCACCTGGACGCCATTCCCAATTTCAAATGATCAGTGTATTATTGCCATTGGTGCAGTGGACTAACTCTCAGCAAAGAGAAGGAGTGAGCTACTGATACACCCAACAACATGGATGAACTCAAAAGAATTATGCTGAGTCAAAGAAAACAAAAAGAGCACGTACTGCATAATGCACCTCTATAAAGTTCTACATTACTCATCTACAGAGGCAGATCAGCGGTTGCTTGAGGACGGGAGGAAGACGAAGGGGCAGGAGAAACTCGAGGGCTGATGAGTGCGTTCACTGTTCTG
Organism: Leptonychotes weddellii; assembly: GCF_054177405.1. Taxonomy (NCBI): domain Eukaryota; kingdom Metazoa; phylum Chordata; class Mammalia; order Carnivora; family Phocidae; genus Leptonychotes; species Leptonychotes weddellii. The sequence goes on along the minus strand of NC_138382.1, from coordinate 75,122,587 downwards.
TTGTGGGGGTGGCTTCACAGGTGTACACTTAAGTCAAAACTTAGCAAACTGTCACTTTAAATATGTGTAGTTTATTGTATGTCAATTATACTTCAACACAGCTGTTAAAATAAAATACTGCCATTTGGATGTCCCCTCACTGAAAAATCAAGATATCCCAACCCAAAATGTTCCCAATTTTTCCTTCTGCTATTTCTACCATCTACTCTTCTACATACATACATACATACATACATAAATAAATAAATACTTCCTTCCTCCCCTGCCCCCAACACCGCCCCATCCCTTACTCCACATTCCAAGACTCTGCTCCAGCGCAGGTCCTCATGGCCCTGAACCGGTATTGTTACAACCGCATTCTTCCTGGTCGTCCTAATTTCACTGTCTCCCTCTCTGAGGCTGCTCTGCACATTACTTTCAGAACATCTGCCCCAAACATCATCTGTATCACAGTCCTTCCTGATCAAGAACTCCTGACGACTTCCTATTTTCTGTGCATCAATTAATACCCTCTACTGTCTGGACTTTTATTATCTAAGATCCTTGTCTCTGCTCCCAAAGACACACGTTTTACTTCCCATAGGCCAGCACCCAGCATTTGTCATGCTCATTCCCACTTCCGGTCTTTGCTTATGACATTCCTTCCTCTTCCCCAAACAAACCCACCAAACTCCAAGCCCTGATGACATCTCCTTCCTGAGGGCAGCCCCCCTCACTGTCTGATCCTCTACCATGTAAGTGCTGTACAACTCAGAACTGAATGTTACTTTGAAATTCTTCCAATGTGGTAACATTACCTCTCCAAACGACGGCCACTCCCCACGGATCAGGCGTGTGTATGTGTGTACCTGTATATATGCATGTATATAAATACATCCCCTCATATCCCCACATATATACACTTACATCTATATCCACACACATACACACATATGTACATATATATCCTGGAAAGCTGAGCACAGTGGGTGGTCAGTTCTTACCTTTGAATCTACTGTACTTCTTTTAGATTTTCCACTGTCTAGAAGCAGAAACATTTAAAAGATATTATTGCATGATTCAGCTTGTATATGTATGACAGGGTCATTTTATGAAGCTCTAGCTTGTCTAATATCAAATAATTCAAACTACTTGTTAGTTTGAGGTGAGGCCACATGCTCTCTTGTAGACTGACAACTCCTCAGATTCCAAAACAATTCCTGAGCCACAGAAGCAGCAAACTGGAGCTTGCTACATGATCAATGCTCTCCAATAAAGGATAATACTTAGTACCAACAGGGAAATCATCTCTGAATAACCTAGTGATGTTATTGCCAGAGGTGCCACATGGAGTGACCTTCCTCATTTTCTAAGTTATCACGCTTGAAAACAGATCATTTTAAAATACATATATGACATTTATTTATACACAGGGAAAAATTAATAGCAAATCATATTAGCACAATTCATACTTTTTTTCCCCCACACACAGCAAGGTGTGTTAAGACTACTAATGGCTTCTTTCAGGGAACAGGGAGGGTATCTGTGCCTTATTTTCACTTAAGATGCCCTTCATGGGGAAGACAGGATTTCAAACTCCCTGCAGGGAGAGAGTTTCAGAATAAAAGAAGGAAAAGAATACTTTCTGTGCAGGGCATGCATATGTGAACAAGAAATGAATGGCACACAGGCACTAAGCTCTACCATCAAACACATGTAACATTTCTGCATGTCTTTTAATTTGGGTTAGGGTTTTGACAAACTGAGAAAAAAAAATGTGTAAATAAATACAATAAAGAGTAAGTTCTCTTGAAAGAACTAAACTATTAGACAAGGCTGACAGTTAATAAAAGAGGCAATAAATATAAACTGGTTAATCAACATGTGGAGATAAAGTGCAGCCTCAGTAGTGAGAATGAATACAAAACCAAGAATATCCTTTTTGCCTTTTACTTTGGGATTAACACAAACAAATAAACACCCAAAACCCAGTCCTGGCTAAGACATGGTGATGTGGTCAGTATTCCTACAGATTTCCCAAAAGGAGCATCAATTCATACAACGCATTTAGAAAGGAACTGAACATATGTACCAATATTCTCCAAAGTATTCACAGCCTTTGAACCAAGTATTCCAATTCCGGGAACCCATCCTAAAAAAAGTTCTAGATATGACCAAAGTTCTACAAATAAAGAACTCCCAATGCAGCAATATTTATAATAGCAGACAGTGGAAATACATCTCAAGAGGAAAACTTGAGCAAATTATAGGATCCACATAACGGGAGGGCTGGTAAGAATGAACTGTCTGCAAGCTGAGTGAACAGGGATGCTTAAGAAATTACAAACATGATGACTATGAGTTTCTCTTGCTCGCTCTGCTCTCTCTCTAATAAATAAATTTTAAAAATCTAAAAACAAACAAACAAACATTCCAGACCCATGAAAGAGCCCAGAAAGAACATAGATTACTCAAGTTCTAGTGCTGCAAGGACGGAGGAACGACTGTTCTTTTCCCCACCTTCCCCATAGTTTCCACCTTTTCCTTTAACGGTTATATATTTTTGTATAACCCCCAAAATAACATAATGCTACGATGTATGTGCTTTTACTTGGGGACAAAAAAGAATCTACAGAGCAGGGCAGTGAAGAAAATGCTGGTCTGAGCCTGACAGCTGACCTTGTTTTGGCTGAGTCTGGTTTCCCGCTGAAACAGGGTTAGCTCCAGGCTCCTGGCTCTGGCCTAGGCCCTTCTCATCCTTGCTGAAGACGATCTTTGGTAACTGCGTACCAGCATCTGGTGGAGATCTTACTCTCACCCTACATTCAAAATAAGAGAAAAGAAAAGAAGTTCAAGGTAATGCAATGGCCATCTGAGTGCCATGTGTTACACACTGTCTCGGTATCTAAATCCATTATCTCGGACAGTCCTTTCGAGTCCCTGATGTAGATTCTACTAGCTCCTTCGTGCACCTGCTGAAATGGGGACTCAGGAAGGTTAAGAACTTGCTCAAGAGTGGTGAGGCCAGAAGCAGCCAGGCGAGGACCCAGCATTCTCACTGTGAAGCTTACGTTCCTAGCAACCACACAGTTCTGAAGGACATATTTTCCCCCTAAGTGTCTATAATGTGCTCAACAAGGGGAACAGAACAAGGGGCAAAAAACCAGTAAGATGTTAAAGTGAACTCTAGGGGGGCATGTGAGAAGCAGCGGGCACAAGCATTTCCTCTCTCTCGCTTCTTAGCGGATTTAGATCCTGCCAAGGAGGGGCAGGTGAGGCCCCATGCCTGAATGGACACGTGAGCTAAGCTAGCACGGTCGAGATGGAGGGGAGCACTTCTAGTCCTGCCTCATGGGGGAGAGGCTTCCCTCTGTCCCTGGATGAGAGCTGGCGGGGATAATAAACTCACTCTGTTGAACACGCCACACTATTTCGAGCTGCTCTACCTTTGCCTCCAATGCTCTTCCCTTATTCACCTGATGAAGTCCACTCACTCGAAGGCTGTTTGGGCCAAGAGTTGCCTGAAGCCTTCCCTTCTCTTCTACAATTCACCAGTTTCTCTGCCCCACTACCTCTCTATACTGCCATGATCATCTGTATTGGTGTTTGGCCTCCCTCATTCATCTCCAAGCTCCTTGAGGGTGGCACCTCCGTCTCCCTCATCGTGTTCTTAACCTCCAGCACTCAGCACAGTATTTGGCACATGGCAGACACTCAGTAAATGTTACCTTAACTACCAAATTCCCCGTAACTTTACTTGAGGATGGAACTGAAGGAACATGAGAATTACTTACTCACTTCTGGAGATGTCTAGAATTAGAAGGGTGACAGAGACAGACTGCTTTTTTAAAATACAGTAATTATCTTCATCCTGAGAAAGGAAGACCCAATTGTACATCATCTTAGTCATTCACACTAGAACAAGAACAAAAGGTTTTCAGGAACAAGGCAAATAAGTGATCCAACCTCTATCCCGAAGAACACAACTGTGGGTGCTCAGAGATGCTAGGGAGTCAAAGCAGCCACCCCAGCAAGAAAAGAGCATTGACAGAAGCAGGGTGTTCTCACCCAGTGTCTTGGGCTCACATGAAGGGAGTGATCAGGTCATGTGTGTAATGCTCACCAGATAAGAAGAAAATCCGTCATTCTTTGTGCGGTCCAGGCTGAATCCAATCTAAGAGGGGGTAAAAAGAGTAGAGGTAAATATCCACATGATACTCTGGCATCCATACCTTTCTTACTCAAAGAGCAGAAAAGGTGATTCTTTGGCCTAGCCTTCTCTTGGTTTTCTTAGCATTCATTTTGTAAGAGGGATCACTAATTACTAAAATTATTCAAAAATTACACCTTAAGTGTTAAAAGTAAAACTATTTGATGCCTGTTCACAAGTTTAATTTTCTCCATAATCTGAGACTTCGTATTTAAGTGTGGGGTGAAGCTCTCATCTGAGCAACAGAGAAGGGTAATGCCCTTGACCTCCTGGGAAGGCACTTACACTTGTGTCCTTGTCTGTGGCTCTTGCAGGGTCATTCACGGAAAGGCTACTGACATTAACCACCATGTACCCATCCTTGAAGAATCCAAAGGTGTTCAGATGAACCTTACGCCTCACATCGTCCTAAAAAGATTTGGAGTGGTGGAATTAGTAATATGGAGAAGTTAACTTGATTATTTAACCTATTTATTTGCTTGAAAACTATGGTATCTAGCTAACCAGTCACTGTTTCCATATACTTGGAAATATACATAATATATATACTCATCTTGCTCCAAAAGCTGAAGAAGACTCATCAGAAATTCGTAAGATATCAACAGTTTTGCAGAAGGAAGCACGTAACAGATTTAATTCATTCCCATGCATGCGTAAGGGTCCCAGGGCAGACTTGGTGATCAAGTGGAATGTGAATTCCAGGGAAGGAGGAACAATGTTTTTGTCATCCTCACAAGCTTCCTGCTAGCACAAGGCCTGGAATCCAGGAGGCACTCAAAACATGTTGGGGGTGAGGGGAGAAGTGCCAAAGCTGCCCCAAGAATACACTCATTTTTATAAACCTTCTTATGAGTTTTATGTACCTGGCTCCTCCCACTGCAGGATAAGGGATACCTGACATTACTTTTCTAACCTATAATACAATTTTTTTTACATTTGCACCTAAAAATGATGTTTCATATGACAGGTTTTCAGGAAACAAAGCCTTATGCAAAAGGAATCCAGGAACTAGCCAGGTAGAGACAGATCTCTCGGACAAAGGATAATCCTGAGATTTGCTGAAACTGACCACGTGGGCAAATGCCTACCACACCTGCTTGCAACTGCCTCAAAGTTGTGATTCCAATCCCAACTAAGTCAATAAATTTTAAGGCCAACAGAACAACAGTACTAGTGAATACTTCTCAAGTTGAGGCTCCACCAAGACACGTCCTACTGTGTAAAGTCATGAGTTTCATTTTTTTTTTAAAGATTTTATTTATTCATTTGAGAGAGAGAGAGAGAATGAGCAGGGGAAGGAGGGAGAGGCAGAGAAAGAGGGAGAAGCAGGAACCCCGCTGAGCAGGGAACTTGACGCGGGGCTTGATCCCAGGACCCCGGCTGGGATCATGACCCGAGCTGAAGGTAGGCGCTTAACCAACTGAGCCACCCAGGTGCCCCAAGTCATGAGTTTTCTACAGAGAATCATTTGCCTAAATGAGAGCACCTTCTGTAAGTCCGCAATAAGCTAACAGTTGTTAAGTAGCTCCTAAATGCCAGGTGCCAAGCTAAGCACTTTCCTAAAACCTGCATTTGGTTCTTCCTCAAATCTGCATAGTCATTTTTGCTACTGTTTGCATCCTGCTCATATTTTTAAAATTCTACCCTTTAAGGGTGCCTGGGTGGCTCAGTCGGTTAAACATCTGCCTTCGGCTCAGGTCATGATCCCAGGGTTCTGGGATCAAGCCCCGCATCGGGTTCCCTGCTCGGTGGGGAGCCTGCTTCTCTCTCTCCCTCTGCAGCTAACCCTGCTTATGTTCTCTCTCTCTCTCTGTCAAATAAATAAAATCTTAAAAAAAAAAAAAAATTCTACCCTTTGTTTCTTTTGATTTTAAACATAGCTACTTGACAACATATCGAGATGCTCTGGGGACTCTAGCTCCGCTCTTTGGCTGTCTCTGCCGGCTTTCCCGGCAGGTGTGTCTTGGTGTGAGTGGTAATTTTCTCTTTCTAGACTTGGGTCTCCTGGACATCAGGGGGAGTCTAATCGCAAACCCCAAAGACCTCTGAGGAGAAGCTCTGGATCAGATCTTTGGCAGACAAATCATAAACCGAAACCCCCTACATAGCTAAAACAGACATTTTATAGCCATTAGGAGGGTTATATTTCCCAGCCCACTCTTCTATTCAAAGAATATAGCTCTGAGAGTCCTATAATATTAGGAGCTATGGAGAGGGACACAGTTCCAGCATTCTCCACCTCCCATCCCATCCAAGTCTTTGGCTCCCGCTTCCAGCCAGCCGTTCATACTCCAAGGCTCTAGGGGCCAAGTTTCCACAGTGTCTCAGGGCCCTGGCTTGTGTTCATTTACCTGCTGGGATTGCAGCTCCCCACCCGCCCACTCTCGACGACATCTTTTTTTTGGGGGGGGGGGTCCTGAGCATTTCCCTTATTTTCCTAGGATCCAGCTATGCATTTAAAGCATGTTTGCTGGGCTTCCACTTCCTGGTGGAGCGGTGTGCAGTACACCAGAACTCCCAGGGAGAACAAGAAAAGCAGATAAAATAATAGAAGTCATCCACTGGAAGGCATGAGAGGGCTGCTAGACTACAAAACCCAGAAAAGCTAAAGCTCATGGATTCTACCAGAAATGATTTGAGTGACTATTTTCTCAACTCTCCCAAAGCTGCTACAAGGCTCTAACATTCTAGATGCAAGGAGAGAAATCAATTCAACTACTTATGATGGATGCCTTAGGACACTGTGGCTTCATACCCTGGCAGAATCCCCAGATGAGAAGGGCGGGAGAGACCGAATTAATAAGCAAATTCTTGCTACATGCAACACACAGATGAACCTCACAACATGATACTAAGCGAAATGAGCCGTATCACCATAGGTATAATCAAGTCGAATGCAGGGGGAAGTAATCTATGGTGACAGAGGTCAGGATGAGGATGATTCTTAGGAGGGAGACACTTGCAGTCGCTTGCAGGAGGGGGTCTTAAGGAGCTTCTGGAAGTGCCTGGTAACATTCTGTTTGTTGCTGGTTGTATAAGTGTGTTTACATTGTGAAAATTCACTGTGTCATAGGCTAATAATGCATATTTTTTTTAGCATGTACATTATAAAATAAGGTTTAAATTTTACAAGTATGCTTGTTCTAATTTAACCAGCATTTAGATGCTGGGCAGCAAAATGGAAGCCTGTTAAAAATTGCTTAACTCATTTAGTCTACTATCATATGGACTCTCTAGGTATGTGGGGGGGAAATGCTTCAATTGCAAGTGTATAGAAGTTGTTTTTCCCATATAAACATTATATTCCTTTATTGTTCGTTCTCACTTTTATATTATCATTTCACTTGATAAAACAATGCCACTAAAAACACATGTTTGAAGAATATTTTGAACATTAATAACCGCAACACAATTCCACAACCCACACCTGAGAAACGGGCTTTCCTGTGATAGCTCATCCTCATCCAGCCCAGGGTAATTCAGAGTAGTAGCCCCAGACAGGGAGGCAAACACGAGGTCAGGGGTAAAATGACTACCCAAAACAACGCAGACCCTAAGTGGTGAAGCTGGGATGTCAACACTGATCTGTTGTGAAAGCCACTTTCACACTACACCCTCCCACCATGTGAAAGTAATCAGGATGGAGTATTAAATGCAAGTTGGACAACCTGGAAGAAAGAGACAAATTCCTAAAAACATACCACCTCCCAAGACCGACTCATGAAGAAGGAGAAAATCTGAACAAACTAATAGTGAGTAAGGAGACTGAATAGGCAATCAAACAGGAAAGACAGCTAAGGCAAAATTAACAAGAGCCCCGCTCAAACTCTTCCAAAAAAACTGAAGAGGAGGGAACACATCCAAACCCATCTTACAAGGCCAGCATTATCCTGATACCAAAGCCATATAAGGACACTACAAGAAAAGAACATTACAGGCCAATATCCCTAATTAGCACAGATGAAACACTCCTCAACAAAATACCACCAAACTGAATTCAACAGCACATGAAAGGGTCATATACCACGATCAAGGGTCATACACCCCTGGGATGCAAAGATGGTTGAATATCTGCAAATCAATAAATGTGAAACACCACATTAACAAATTGAAAGGAAAAAAAATCCTATGATCATCTCAATAAATGAAGAAAAAACATTCAACAAAATACAACATCCTTTCATGATAAAGACTCTCAACAAATTAGGTAATGTACCTCAGTATAATACAGGCCACACAGGACAAGCCCACAGTTAATGTCATCCTCAATAGTGAAACACTGAAAGCTTTTTAAAATCAGGAACAAGATAAGGTTCCCCACTCTCACCACACCTGCTTCAACCCAGTACTGGAAGTCCGAGCCAGAGCAATCAGGCAAGAAAAAGAAATAAGAGGCATCCACATTGCAAAGGAAGAAGCAAAACTGTCACTATTTACAGATGGCATAAGGAACTCAAACAACTCAACTGCAAAACAAAAAACAACCCCTCCAAAAAACAACCAAATAACCTGATTAAAAAGGGGGCAAAGGATCAATGAATCAATCAATCAATAAATAATGGGCAAAGGATCTCAATAGACATTTCTCAAAAGAAGACATACAAAAGGCCAACAGGTATATGAAAATGTGCCCAACATCACCCATCATCAGGGAAATGGAAATTAAAACCACAATGAGAAATCACCTCATACCTGTCAGAATGGCTGGGATCAAAAAGTCAAAAGAAAACAAGTGTTGAGGAGGTATAGAGAAAAGAGGATCCTTGCACACTGTTGGAAATGGAAACTGAAACAGTCATTATGGAAAACAGTATAGAAGATCATTAAAAAATTAAAAATAGGACTATCATATGATCTAACAATCCCACTTCTGGGTATACAGCCGAAGGAAATAAAATTAAAATCCTGAAGAGATACAGCTGCACTCCCCAGTCCATTATTTACAATTGCAAAGTATGGAAACAACCTAAGTGGCTGTCAAGGATAGATGGATAAAGAAAATGTACACACACGCACGTGCATGCACAAACACACACACACACACACACACACCATGGACTGATTATTCAGCTTTAAAAAAGAATGAAATCTTGTTATTTGCAACAATGTAGATGAACCTGGAGGACATCATGCTAAGTAGAATAAGCCAGACATAGAAAGACAAATGCTGCATGATGTCACTTATATGTGAAATATAAAAACGGTGAATTCATAGAAGCAGATAGCAAAACAGTGGTTATGAAGGGCTGGGGGTGGAGGGAAATGGAGAAATGTTAGTCAAAGCACACAAAGTGTCAGATATACAGGATGAGTAAGTTCAGAGATCTAATGTACAGCACGGGGACTCGAGTTAACAATATTGTATTGTACACTTAAAATCCGCTGAGTAAATCTTACTTGTTCTCACACACAAAGGTAGCTATGCGAGGTGACGGATATGTTAATTGGCTTGACTGTGGTAATAATTTTACAATGTATATCAAAACACCACATCTTAAATACATACAATTTTTGTGAATTATGCCTCAAAAAACCAGGAAAATATTAAATGCAAAGAACAAAATCCAAACTATCTAAAGTAAGAGCTAAATTTGTAAAAAAAAAAAAAAAAAAAGCATATGTATTTACACTTATTTATTTATAAAAGATTTGAGAGAAATTCACCAAACTATGAAAAGATTAGTACCAGGGGGATGGTAGGCAATATATTTTTTTTTCTTTTAAAGATTTTTTATTTATTTATTTGACAGGAAAAGACATAGCGAGGGAGTGAACATTTATTTATTTATTTAAGATTTTATTTATTTATTTGACAGGAAAAGACATAGCGAGAGAGGGAACACAAGCAGGGGGAGTGGGAGAGGGAGAAGCAGGTTTCCCGCTGAGCAGGGAGCCCGATGCGGGACTCGATCCCAGGACCGTGGGATCATGACCTGAGCCGAAGGCAGTCACTTAACCGACTAAGCCACCCAGGCGCCCCAAGAACTTTTTTTTTTTTTTTAAAGATTTTATTTGACAGAGAGAGACACAGTGAGGGAGGGAACATAAGCAGGGGGAGTGGGAGGGGGAGAAGCAGGCTTCCCGCCGAGCAGGGAGCCCGATGCGGGGCTCGATCCCAGGACCCTGGGATCATGACCTGAGCCGAAGGCAGACGCTTAACGACTGAGCCACCCAGGCGCCCCGGCAATAATTTTTTCTTTATACTTTTCTCTATTTTTAAAATTCCTAACAACGGTCATGTATTAATTTATAATTTTAAAAAATTCAAAAATTTTTTTCAGTATTACCATTTGCCAGTATTATCTGTGGGACCCTCACCTAATCTAACCCCCATCTCCATTTTAAGCTATCATATCACCATGTCAAATAAGACACGTATGCAAACTCTATTTCGCTACAGAAATCACAGAAACACAGAAATTTTTAAACTAGAAGGAACCAGGAAGGTCATACATAGTCGCTCACTCAACTGTATTTGACTCAATTCCGTGTAAATAAGCCGGCACTTATAAAACACCACTAACGGCCGAGGCCCCAAAAGTGAAAAATACTCAGTTCCAGAAAAAATGGCCGCTAGTCAGTCCTGACTGAACAGGAGCACAGAAACCTCTCCTTCCAGCGTGGGAAAGCCAGAGATCTGGGCACTCTGGGACAAGCGCCCCATCCATTCTGTACCTCCTGTGCCAGAGTGCTCCAGCCAGCATCTGGGAATGTGGTAGCAGGAGTGCAAGAGACAGAGCCCTCAGCACTCACATTTCTCCCTCCACTCTCCTAGGAGCAGCGAGGTCAGTTTCTTGAAGACAGGGTGACAAAGCAAGGAGGGGGTGCCAAAGTAGAGTTAGGATGTCAGTATCAGACACAAGCGACAAAGACTTAATTACATTTTCAACAACCACCCTATTTCTTTTTTTTTTAAGATTTATTTTTTAAAGTAATCTCTACACCCTACATGGGGCTTGAACTCACAACCCCGAGATCAAGAGTTGCATGCTCCATCGACTAAGCCTGCCAGGCGCCCCCTATCATTTCTAATAGAACTGACACAGCAGTAATGTTGGGTCTGTTTCTCAAAGGATTTCAGATTGCAAACACCTGACCGTGTAGCCAACTGTGCTAAGAGCTTTATCTCCCACCACTCATTCTTACTACAACACTATGAGGCAGGTGTTATTATGCCCATTTTATAGATGAGGAAACAGAGGCTCAAAATGTGCTTAAAATCATATTGTTAGTAGGTGACAAAGCCAGTATTCTAACTCAGGTTTGTTTAAACCCCAAACATGTGGTTTTGGCCACCTCATACTTTTTTACAACCAAATAGATAGTGTCTCTTTTTGTTTGTTTTCAAATTTTTTATTGTAGAAAATTTCAAACCATCAATTCATGGTCCATTTTGATCCTCCAAACTCCTCCCCACCCCCAATCTCTTCTAAATGGGATCTCATTCTGAATAGACTCAAATCTCAGATATTCTATCATTTCATTAATATTGTAGTGTATATCTGATAAGAGCTTCTTAAAAAAACGTAACCATACTCACATGGTATGCTCTTAACCACAATAAACTGCTTATCAAGTTAATTAAACAAGATTGTTCATCCATGAGAAGTCAAGTTTACAGGAACATAAAATACAGGACTGTTCCCAGGTACATATTTATATGGTTGGTCATAAAAACTCAGTAGTTTTCCCCGGCTCTCCTAGTAGACTTATATTATCTGAAATCAGTGGAAACACAATTACAATCTCAAAAGTACTAATCCAAACAAGGAAATAAGTATCAGTTTGGTGATGATGATGAAACAATCCGAATTAATATATAATTAACTTATTACAGAGGATCCAATTAGAGAAAATGTGGCACCAGCATATTCTGAATTATTTCAGATTATTCTGAAAAGCTTGTCTTTATTTTCAATAAACTATTTGTAAAATTAAAACTTCATTTTAAGATTATCAAAATTCTAAACCAAAAAGTTTATCCAAAAAGCATACTTAAAATGTGCAGTTTCACGTTATAATTACGGATGCGTGTTTTTTTCTCTTCTTCCTGTTTCCTGTTTGCATGCAACTTTATTTTTACCACCACAAATGTGTTATTAGCATTTAAGAGTATATACACACTCAGAAGTAAATTCTTACTGAAATAAGTTTTCCTAAAATTTCTGACTTATAGAGAAAATCTGAAATTAATAGACAAGAAACATGCTGAGATCTTGAACCTCAGCAATAGTCAACTTAAAATGAGATGTCCTCTTTCTCCTATCAGGTGAGAAGTTATTAAAACTTACAATGTGGTGGGGCGCCTGGGTGGCTCAGTTGGTTAAGCGACTGCCTTCGGCTCAGGTCATGATCCCGGAGTCCTGGGATCAAGTCCCACATCGGGCTCCCGGCTCGGCGGGGAGCCTGCTTCTCCTTCTGACCCTATCCCCTCTCATGCTGTTTCTCTCTCTCTCTCTCTCAAAAAAAAAAAAAAAATCCTGTTAAAAACTTACAATGTGGTGTGTTGTGAAGTATATGGGTAAATGAACACTGAACATTCTTACACACTACAAATGGAAGTGTGAACTGACAGAACCTTGTAGTTACAGGCTATTTTTTTTCTCAAGATTTTATTTATTTATTTGACAGAGAAAGAGACACAGAGAGAGAGGGAACACAAGCAGGGGGAGTGGGAAAGGGAGAAGCAGGCTTCCCGCTGAGCAGAGAGCCCGACGCAGGGCTGGATCCCAGGATCTTGGGATCATGACCTGAGCCGAAAACAGACGCCTAATGACTGAGCCACCCAGGTGCCCCAGTTACAGGCTATTTGGCACCTTCTATTTAAAGTAATCCCATGCCTAAGAATCTACAACACAGAAATACTAGAGCTGATACACAAAGATAATATCTAAAACAATATTCACAGCAGCTCTGTTTAGAATAACTAAAATCAAGCAATAAAAATGCAACACAAACTTCTATAAACAAAAAAATGATTTTTATAAATTATGAGTCCTCCTTACGATGAAGTATTATTGTAGTGGTTTAAAAAAAGGATGTAGGCCCATGTATACCAACATTTAAAAAATGTCTGCAAGAGAGGCATGCCTGTGAGACCTGGGTGGCTCAGTCATTTAAGCATCTGCCTTTAGCTCAGGTCATGATCCCAGGGTCCTGGGATTGAGCTCTGTGAGCCCCATGAGCACCGTGAGCCCCTGGAGTCCCGCCCCTGGAGTCCTGCTCAGTGGAGAGCCTGCTTCTCCCTCTCCCTCTATCCTTCTCCTCACCAGCTCATGCTCACTCTCTCCCACTCCCACGCTCTCTCTTTCAAATAAATAAATAAAATCCTTAAAATAAATAAATAAAAAGAGAGGGGTGCCTGGCTGGCTCAGTTGGTAGAGCAGACAACACTTAATCTTAGGGTCATGAATTTAAGCTGCATATTGTGTAGGGAGCCTACATAAAAAAAAAAAGGCCGTAGATAATAAATAAAGACAAGTATATTCATTCAACAAGTATTTACTGAGTACCCACAGGCACTGCTCTAGGTTTTGAGAATGGAGCACTGAGTAAAATGAAAAAAAAGTCCTGCCTTGTTGAGCTTATATTCTAGTGGAGAGAGCAGATAAGAACAAACACATAGTAAAGGCCACGGTCTATTAGCCTGTGAGGAGTGTCAGCGGACAAACAGTGCAGGGGAGGAAGAGGAGGAGAGAGGGAGGCAGTGCTGGGGAGGGAGAAGAGGAGAGGTGGAGGGCGGGCCATTAGGCCACTTAGACAAGGGTGGTCCCGGAGAACTTCACTGAGGAGGCCCCTCTGGGCAGAGACAAGGAGGGTAGTGTGGGCATGGGCCCAGAAGATGGGCCACGGCACTGACATAGAGGTTGGCAGACTGAGGACGACAAGAGGACAGAATGGCTGGACTTTGGCTCAGAAGTCCCTGAAGAGCTCTGCACAAATCCTATCTTAGATTTTATAAAGTGTGATTACTCCAAAAAAAAGAAAGAAACCTCTAAGTGGGGAATGTGCCTATGAAGATCATTAAAGTTCTGCAGAAAAATGACATGCCAACCCAAAGGAGGGGACGGGGAGCGGAAAGGACTCTTCAACATGCCCGTGGCCCTCTTGTATTAGGCAAGCTTTTGGATCAGCAAAGCAAAAAGTCACCTGTCACATACTAAATACTATTTCATTCTTTCAGATGCTTTATGAAAGGTAATTGTAACTCATGTTGTTCTAATTTGTACTTACCCAACCAAAACATTTTTTGGTTTTCTATAATCTATGCCTCTGAAAATGAAGTATTATATTCACAAAATCATTTTTATTTGACTTCTGAGAGTGAGATTTAGGACAGTTTTTACAATCAAACGTAACTTTAGAAATTGTAAATGACAGGGGTGCCTGGCTGGCTCAGTCCATAGAGCACACAACTCTTAATCTCGGGGTCCTGAGTTTGAGCCTCACGTTGGGTGTAGGGATTACTAAAAAAAAAAAAAAAAGTTGGTTAGAAAGGTATAAGCAGAGCCACAACATACAGTCTTGCTATTTGGCTGCATCCATAACAAGACTGGTTGTCAGGGTGCCTGGGTGGTTCAGTCAGTTAAGCCCCTGCCTTTGGCTCAGGTTGTGATCTCAGGGTCCTGCGATCGAGCCCCGCGTCCAGCTCCCTGCTCAGCAGGGAGTCTGCTTCTCTTTCTCCCTTTTCCTCTGCCTGTCCCCCCATTTGTGCTCTCTCTCTCTCTGAAATAAATAAAATCTTAAAAAAAAAACAGAGCCCCACATCAGGCTTCCTCCTCAGCAGTGAGTCTGCTTCTCTCTCTCTCCCTCTGCTCATTCTCTCAAATAAATAAATAAAATCTTGGGGCACCTGGGTGGCTCAGTCATTAAGCGTCTGCCTTCGGCTCAGGTCATGATCCCAGGGTCCTCGGATAGAGCCCCGCATCGGGCTCCCTGCTCCGCGGGAAGCCTGCTTCTCCCTCTCCCACTCCCCCTGCTTGTGTTCCCTCTCTCACTGTGTCTCTCTCTGTCAAATAAATAAATAAAATCTTTTAAAAATTTTTAAAAATAAATAAAATCTTAAAAAAAAAACAAAAACAAGATTGATTGTGCCTTACTGAGCACTCACAAGTCCACTAGGAGTTCAGAGAATTCCCATTTTTATAAACATGGCAACGATACCTTTTCCACTAGTAAGTGCTCACTGGAGAAACACTGGGGCACAGAAATACATTCATCCCCTCATTTAACATACACCTGCTGAACCCCCACCATGTGTCGGGCACTGTGCATCATCAATGGACAGCCAAACCAGCTCCTGGCCTCAGGAGGCTCACCATCCTCCCAGCTGTACAAAAGTAAAAGGAGTAACAACAAATATCCATTTACCCACTCTCCAGACTTATTAAATGTCTAATTGTAGTGCTTCAGACCCACAGGAAGGGAGGGTGGGAAGTAGGGAAGGAATGAAACACTGGTGACAAAGAGAAGTGCCTTTGTACCTCTCTGTCGAACCCTAATCTCCTCCCATACCCCCCATGCTCATGAACTGGTTAGGTGCTTTCCTATTTTTCCTTTTAAAACTACTTTTACTAGATATATCCATATCCATAAATATCACATAGTATCACTCTGTGTTTTAAAAATTTGGATAAACTGTGTCATAACGTATAAGTACTTCTGCAACTTGCATTTTCGGACATTGTTTTCTTTTGAGGACATTTCTGTATTGATAAATTTAACATGCTCTAGTTCCTCATTTTACCTGCTTGTGTTCCACCACATGTACATCACAATACAGACAGTTCCAATCTATGATGTTCCAACTCATAATTTTTGGGCCTTACAATGATGCAAAAGCGGTATGCATTTAGTAGAAACCATACTTCGAATTTTGAATTTGGCTCCCTTTCCAGGCTAGAGGTGTGCGCGATCCTCTCTCGTGATGCTGGGCAGTGGCAGCAAGCTGCTGCTCTAGGGCAACCCTGCGATCACAGTGGTGACCAACCCCTACGCTGACACCACTGTTTGTCACTTTCAGTACAGTATTCAATACACTACATGAGATATGCGGCACTTTATTATAAAACAGGCTATGTGTAAGGTGATTTTGCCCAGATGTAGGTGAATGTTAAGTGTTCTAAGAGTTTAAAGTAGGCCAGGCTAAGCTATGATGTTCGGTAGGTTAGGTGTATTGAATGCATTTTCAATTTACGACATTTTCAACTTATGATGGGTTTATCAGGACTCAACTGTAAGTCAAGGAAGATCTTTACATCCACTTCCCCATCCATGTACATTCAGGTAATTTCCAATCTTTTGTTGTCACAATGCTGTTATAAACATCCCTGTACATACCTTCTTATGGATATTTGTGTGGGGATCGAGAGTATATACATCTAGATGTGAAAATCCTGGGACATGGAGTGTGCACGCTTTTAGCTTACTAGAAATTGCCAAATGGATCTCCAAAGTATATGAGAGTTTCCTTACATCCTCACTGAACCTTGCTGTCAGACATTCTGTTTTGCACAGTCTTGGGAGAAATCCATGCTGACACTGGTTCAGCTGCATTTCCTGATACTTCATGCGTTTGAGCACCTTATCTGTTTATTAGGCACTGGGTTTTTCTTTTGCAAAATGCCTTTTTTTATAGCCTATGCCCATTTTCCTTTTGGATTCCTTTTTATGTTCTTTATATATTCTGTCTCCTAATCTTTGACTTTTGTGCTGCAGGTACCTTCCCCCAGTCTTTTCCCTTTTGTTTTAATTGTGTAGTATCTTTTGCCATAGAAGTTTTTTTTTTCTTTTCAATTTTGAAGGACAGTACCTATCAATCTTTATTCCTGATAGTATTTTTAAACTCTTTTTTTTAAAAGTCCTTCTCTATTCAAGGTCATAAAATATTAACTAATACATCATTCTAAAAGTTTTAGGATTGTTATAACGTTTTGGTCTTTAACCAGGAATATATTTTTGTGTAAGGTAGTTCTCTATTCCACTGCTCTGTGGTGCCACCTCTATTATGTATCAAGATCTCATTAAGATGTAAGTCTCTATCTGCGCTTCCTACTCTGTCCTATTGATCTGTTTGATTCCTGCTACAGTATCATATGGCTTTATGATCTGAAACCAAGTAAGGCAAGACCACTCTTCTGTTTAGATGCGTGTTGGCTATTTCAGGACTTTTGGAGGCCAAAAGGAGAACCAGGGGACTTCTGGGGTGCTATTAACACCCTGTTTCTTGACCTGGGTGCTGGTTACATGGGTGTTCAGTCATAAGAAAATTCACCAAGCTGCACACTTACAAACTGAGAAACTAAAGAAACGACAGGCAATGAGATGAGAGAGGACGCCAGCTCAGAGAGAGACTGACTGCCTCGCTGAGAACGTGAGCTCCTCCTAAGGGGAACAGGGTGCCCCTGACGGGCATAAAAGGGCAGTGACGTGACCATATTTGGTGTTTAGACAGGTCACTCCAGCTACAGAACAAATATGAAGTGGACTAATCCTGGGACACCAGGTAGGAGGAGACCACACTGGCCCAGGAAGTAGAAGGATGGCCTGGACCTCACATCTACAGAACTCAGTGTGGAGAAGTCATGGAGAGAAGATTTCGGGCTTGAGAAAATGAGTAGCTGGTAGTCCCAGCTACCAAGGAAAGACCTGGACCAAGAGTAGACAGGTTGGGGGTGAAGGAGTGGAAGGACAAGTGGGTTTCCAACATGCAGAGATGCTTGCAAGACAACTGGACAGAAGCGGGGAGATGGATTTAGTTATCCAGAGCTCCAGAAGAAAGATCTGATCTGGACATGAAATAGGAAAAAACACTCACAATCCCTAAAGACAAGTACTGTTTTGGTGTATTTTCTTTTTTTCTCCTCATCTTAATAATAGTTGTTTTGCACGGACAATCCTGTTCCTCCAAAAAGGAGAATATCAGAAATGCTTTTGCCTTAACTTCCTCAATAATTTCACATTAAATTGCTTTCAAATATAAAGCAAGTGGAGTAAAGATACTTCAATTTAGTTGTTCTCATAAACTGAACTTTAGAGAATAAATACAGCAACACTTAACTGAGCTAGCTGAAGGTCACCTACCTGGCCACTTCATTTTAAACAGCTCACCAACCAGCAGTCCACAGATGGTACGGCCCGTGAATGTGTTAGCTTTGGCCTACATGTTTGGTTTTCTTCATTTCAATTAGTTGCTAACTAATATCACGTAAAAGTCAGAATTTCTAACTTTTCTTGAGGGAACGAAAAAAGAACCACAAGACCTAGCCTGTCTAGGCCACATTCCAATGCAGCAAAAGCAGAGAAGAAGTACCCCCTCCCCCCCAGCAGAGGAGACATGCGCTCTTCAGCCAGCCATGCTCTGAGGTCTCCCACAGCCGGCTCACACACAGCAGCTACCTAGCTTCCGCCAGCATCTAAGCCCGTGACCTCTGATGAACACAAACAGCAGATCTCAAAGGCAAGCAAAGATGCCTTTCAACAAAAGGCACCCACAATCAGTCTCTCTACAACAGAAAAAAACAAGAATACTACCATCTACCACCATTCGCTGCCCGCCTACTATTAATGATAGGAGACACTCCCCCTCCATGAAGCTTAATATTCAAATTCTTGGCTCCTTGTGTTTAGACAGCAACTCACAAAAGGAATGAGGTAAAATTTACTGAATAAAGCAAAATTCCGACAGCTAAGCATATGAGAGAGAAAAACTACAAAAAGCTGAAAGAAAATGCAAAACACAGAAGTCTGGGGTCCTGGCAATCAGGGGTCTCCTCAGTGACAGTCACTGAGGGCTGGTTGCCTGGTGCAAGTGGTAAGATGGAAAAAGCCCTGATCCCGGGCTCAAATTCTGTTACCTCCACTTATGTAACCCAAGTTCTGATACCCTAATTCATAAAGCAGGGACGATAACATTTATCTCAAAGGGCTGATACAAGGAGTCAATGAATAAAAAACATCCAACATTTAGCAGTCTCTAGTTTATACTGGATACTTTCATACCAAGTAGCTATTACCACCACTTAAAACATTCTATAGGACACCTCATTTCCAAGTGAGCCTAGAACATCTGTCACTGGACCAGTGGTCTCAACCTTCCCGTGCACATAGCAGTCTTATATACTACAATTCTGGCAGCACACTTAAGAGAGACAAAAGATTTAAAACAACACTGAATGTACCAACAGCATCTACCTCAGCATCACATTCGCCCAGCTTTCTTCCTGTCTCACTCTGCGTTGCCTTGGATGAGCTGCTGTCTGCCTTGACCAATCTCTCTTCCACACTCCCAAGGCCCAGGTATTGAGTCTGACCTCACGCTGCTGCAAGAGCACCCTATATCCTGTCCTTTTCTTTTCTTAGAGAGGGAGAAAGACAGAATCTTAAGCAAGCTCCATTGCCCAGCACTGAGCCCGACACAGGGCTTGATCTCACAATCCTGAGATCATGACCTGAGCCGAAATCAAAGAGCCGGACGCTTAACCGACTGAGCCACCCAGATGCCCCTGTATCGTTTTCTACACCACCCTGATCAATACTCTGGACAGGCAAGGCTAACCACATTCATTTTACATAATGACCACAGTTTTGGAGGCTGCCTAGGAAGGGTTTGAGGTTTACCAGGATGGACCAGCTAACAGTCCATGGCCCTGAGATGAGGCATAGCACGGATAAGGAAGATCCTCTCTTAATTTCCCAAAACTTTTCAGATACTTTTGGGGGTGAGGGGGGCCTCACAGAGCATTCTGTGCAACGGGGCTGCAGCCACTGGTTTAAGGAAGATCCGCCATATAAGGCTGGTGTGACCAGGTGGCTCCTGATCAGGGGGCAGTGGTTTTCGAGTACTCATGCAGAGAGGGATTTGATCTATTCACTTAGGATCATCACTACATCAAATTGCTAAAGATGTTCTCTAAAGGCTCTAAGGAAAAACCCTCCTTGTGTCTTCTGGGCTTCTGGTGGCTGCTGGCAATCCTTGGATCTGCTTGGTGTGCAGATGCCTCACCCCAATCTCTGCTTCTTTCTTCACATGGCCTTCTTCCTTCTTGTGTGTCTTCTTGTAAGGACACCGGTCATATTGCAAATAGGGCCCATCCTAATCCAGTATGACCTAATCTTCACTATTTAATTCTGCAAACACCCTATTTCCAAATAAGGCCACATTCTGAGGTTCCAGGTAGATACTAATTTTGGAGGGACACTAGTCAATGCACTATATATATATCTATATACAGATAGATAGATATAGATATATCCATCTTCCTAATCATTCACACTGAAGTATTTTAGGTCTTAATTACCCGGCCCATATATATGTTATCCTTCAACTAAAGAGGTGAAGGAAAAGAAAACCTACTAACTAGTCCAGACAATACTTTTTGACTCCAACTGTTTTTCTACTAGTTAAAAAAGTAGTAAACTACATATGAGGGTGCGCTGGGGGAGACGGAAAAAGAAGAAATAAAAATGTTTAACAGCAGCAGTGGAAGGGGCAGGGGCAATAAAAGTGGGGGAAAAAACCCAAAACAATTACTAGAATTTTCCAGGGCTGTTTTATTAAAAACTCTAGCGATCAAATACCTGATTCTTCTGCACTAGTATTCTCAGAAGAAAGCAAACTGGCATGCATGCCATCAAACAGGAGTCACTTTTAAAAGGGCCTGTTACGTGCTTATACACACACATGCTGAAGACCAGATGCCTGATACACAGTTGTACTTAAAAGAGAAGAAACAGGGTGTCTGGGTGGCTCACTCAGTTAAGCGTTTGCCTTCAGCTCAGGTCATGATCCCAGAACCCTGGGATTGAGCCCTGAGTCGGGCTCCCTGCTCAGCTGGGAGTCTGCTTGTCCCTCTGCCCCTCCCCCTGCTCGTGCTCTCTCTCTGTCCCGCTCATTCACTTTCTCTCTCTCTCTCTCAAATAAATAAATAAAATCTTTTTTAAAAAAGAGAGAGAGAGATAAAACCCTGAAAGATCTGTGTAAGGAACCATTTAAAGCAAACACTGAGGTTAGGCGTCTTTCCAGCTCAAATGGCCAGGTACTGGTGTTAAAATAACCTTCAAAGTGCTATAGACTACTCCACTTTGGTGCATAAAAGAAGGCAGGAAAAGGTATGAAAAATGAAGAAGACCCAGATCAACCCATATGTTCACAGTACCCAAGCCCAAACAAAATGGAAACCTGCTGTCTTTTGGCCACACCAATTAACCAAAGAGCAGCATGTGCTCAAGCCAAACAACAATGCTTCACTCCATTGGTTTAATAAGAGGAAAAGGAGTTAATTCAGCTATGCTAATGGGTGATTACACAGGAACTGCCCTTCACGTCCTGCAAAATATGCCAGTTCGATAATCATATCCCCAAACTTAATCCTTCTACCATAAACGTGAGTAGGAGGGTGGGAACATATGTTTACAATCTGAGGATAAATACACATCTTGCTCCTATGTTCCCTTCCCAACTATGAAATCACATTAAAAGTATTATCTGATCTTCCTCCCATAGCCTGTTAGGTGGTGGAAGCAGCATCCACCTTCATAACCTCTGCCAGCAACCTAGATGCCACCCCCTCCTTCACCTCTACATCTGTCCATCATTTACCTTCTAAATAGCTAGTGGTCAGGGCACCCAGCTGGCTCAGTCGGTAGAGCGTTTGACTCCTAATCTCGGGGTTGTGAGTTTGAGCCTCGTGTTGGGGGTAGAAATTACTTAAAAATCAAGTCTTAAAAAAAAAAAAAAAATAGCCAGTGGTCTGTACCCTCTTCTCCCTCCTCTCCACAATGCCCTACTTTAGGCCCTAATCTTGTACCTAGACCCTGTCTATAACTGGCTCATCCCATGCTTCCAGTCCTGCCCTCCTGATCAAGTGTCCACAGAAACCTATCTAAAATGTAAGCTCAGGGGTGCCTGGGTGGCTCAGTTGGTTAAACATGAGACTCTTGATTTCAGCTCAGGTGATGATCTCAGGGTCATGAGACTGAGCCCCACGCTGGGCTCTGCACTGAGCGTGGAGCCTGCTTGGGATTGTCTCTCTCCCTCTTCCTCTGCCCCGCCCCCGCCCTCTGCTCACACACTCTCTCTCTCAAAACAATAAAATAAAGAAAATGTAAACTCAATCACCCCCAACCTAAAAAAACGTCAGTGGCTCCCTGAATGCTATAGAGAGGGATTCAAATGCCTTCCCATGCCACAATGACCTACCTCTATGCATTTCTTCTCCTCTGCCCTTCACTCTCTATACACCAACACCACGACAGTGGACTATTTCTTGCCACCATGCTCACGAAGCTGTCCACTCTGACTGGACTATCTCTTTCCATATGCTTCTCATAGCTAATTCCTTTTCCCAACATGTAAACTCTTGAGGTTCAACTCAGATGCTACCTCTTACAGGAAATCTCTGTCTTATGCTCTTAGAAAAGGTTCAGGATTCTGTGCTCCCACAGGCCCGGGGCATGACTGTTAAAAACACCATGCTGTATCAAAACTACTTGTTCCTGGGGCACAAAGCACGTATCTGACAAAGAATTAGTATCTAGAATATATAAAGAACTGTCAAGACTCAATAATAAAAAAATCCAATTAGAAAACAGGCAAAAGAGGGGCATCTGGTTGGCTTAGTCGGTAGGGCATGTGACCCTTGATCTTGGGGTTGTGAGTTCGAACCCCATGTTGGGGAGAGAGTTTACTTAGAAAACAAACAACAACAACAAAAAAACCAAAAACACAACTATTTCTGTGCCTGTCGCATTTTTGCATTTCTAGTGCCTGGCACATAGTAGGCATTTAATAAATGTTGAATGAATGAACTACTATTTAGTTTGTTCTACTAGTCAGTGCTATGTTTTATATAAATTATACCTAAGCCTTATAACTATCTCATGAGAGAACTACAGATGAGGGAACTGAGGGTCAGAGTAGCACGTGAACACCGATCTCTTGTGCTTTCTCTTCCACACACACTCTAACCACACACACACACCCCACCCTGGCATGTTCTTATTCCCTTTCCAGGTCTCAGCTTTAATGTGCCTTCTTCACAGAACTGTTCCCTTATGCCAAAAACCAAAGCAGGTTCTTCCTCACACAAAATAAAATCCACACATCTCACCACGGCCTCCAGGCTCATGTGTACCTCCTTATCTTCCCCTCCTGTCTTCCACTCTACCCCTGACCACTCTGCTCCAGTCACACAGGCCTCCCCCTAGTTCCCAAGACAAATGAAAATGAAGACTGTCCTACTCAGGGCCTTTGTACCTCTTGTTTCCTTTGCCTGCAATTCTTTCCCTAGATCCTCAAATGCTTGGCTCATTCTTTAAGTTTCTGCTCAAATACCACGTCTTCAGAGACACCCTCCCAGGACCCCATAAAGAGTAGCTTCCAACTCCATTACTCTTTACCCTGATACTGCTTTATTTTCTTCTCGATTCATCCCAATCTTAGACTACTTGTGCGTTCATGTGCTTCAGAACTTATGTCCATTACCACTAGAATGAAAGCTCCATGTGCATAAGGGCTCGGCCCTGTTCACTGTATTTAGAGCAGTGCCTGCCCAGCATATAATAGACACCTGATGAGTATCTGTTAAATGAGTAAGAGAGTAGAAGACGTATGTTGCAAAGTCATCTAGTAAGCTTAAAATCACTCATTTTAGTCAATGAATACACACACACACACATACATATAGATTTTAAGTCAAAACAAAACATTTCAAGTATACACTTTTTTGGCACAACTTTCTGCTTTAATCTATCTTTTCGCTTAACACCTTCTGATCTAGATCCCACTGGTATAGAGGATGTCTTATGTGACTAGCCCAAAAGTTATACAGTGTATCATGGAAGTCAGGATTCCAACCAAGATCTGTCTATTCCAAAGTCATGCTGTTTCCTAAACTATATTCAACAGCTAGTATAGTTCTGATTTATGATTATGGTTTATAATTTGTGGATAATTACCATAAAAGTAAGTACTCAACCCAAGAATGTCCAAATTAAACCAAAGCACTCAAAGCTTTAGCAAGACACTCTCTTGCCATTGTCTTATATGCAGCAGCTACCTGAAAGCTACAATTATCAGTCATCAAAATACTTTGTATTTAAAAATACAAAAGTCTTATGCAGCCATCAAAAGGAATGAGATCTTGCCATTTGCAACGTGGATGGAACTGGAGGGTATTACGTTGAGCGAAATAAGTCAAACAGAGAAAGACATGTATCATATGACCTCACTGATATGAGGAATTCTTAATCACAGGAAACAAA
>NC_138382.1:75078952-75098036 GCF_054177405.1 Leptonychotes weddellii | reverse complement strand
CTAGAGGGGAGGGGGGTGGGAGGATGGGTTAGCCTGGTGATGGGTATTGAGGAGGGCACATTCTGCATGGAGCACTGGGTGTTATGCACACAATGAATCATGGAACACTACATCTAAAACTAATGATGTAATGTATGAGGATTAACATAAGAATAAAAAAAATTAAAAATACAAAAGTATACAATGTAAAAACTACACTCAGACAACCTCTAACATAAAACTCAGATTATCCTTTTTTATCCCATTAGTAAGAATTTAAAAATGACTTTTTTTTTTTAAGATTTTATTTATTTACTTGACAGGGAGAGACAGCCAGAGAGAGAACACAAGCAGGGTAAGTGGGAGAGAGAGAAGCAGGCTTCCCGCCGAGCAGGGAGCCCGATGCAGGGCTCCATCCCAGGACCCTGGGATCATGACCTGAGCCGAAGGCAGACGCTTAACGACTGAGCCACCCAGGCGCCCCTAAAAATGACTATTAAAATAACATCAGTGGGGTGCCTAGTTGGCTCAGTCGGTTGAGCATCCGACTCTTCATTTCAGCTCAAGTCATAATCTCAGAGTTGTGAGACTGAGCCCTGCATGGGGCTCCATGCTGGGCACAGAGCCTACTTAAGATTCTCTCCTTCCCTCTCCCTTTACCCCTTCCCACCCACTCATGCACACTCTCCCTCTCTCTCTCTTAAAAAAAAAAAAAAAAGGGGGGGGGCGCCTGGGTGGCTCAGACGGTTAAGCGTCTGCCTTCGGCTCAGGTCATGATCTCAGGGTCCTGGGATTGAGCCCCGCATCGGGGTCCTTGCTCAGCAGGGAGTCTGCTTCTCCCTCTTTCTCTGCTGTTCCCCCTGCTTGTGCTCTCTCTGTCAAAAATAAATAAAATCTTAAAAAAAAAAAAAAAGAATAACATCAATGATCATTTAAATACACCATTTATTCAAAGTTAGGAGTCAGAAAATAAATGCTTAATAAATAAATGAATGGAAACCACCCATCATCCAGAAAAAGCTAAATTATATTCCATATTTTAAGTTTACAAAGTGGAGAAGTATTAAAATACTTGAGAAAAATTCCCATCAACAGAGGGAAGTCTAGGGACGCTCAGTCAGTTAAGCATCTGCCTTCGGCTCAGGTCATGATCCCACTGTCCTGGGATCGAGTCCCACATTGGGCTCCCTCCTCAGCGGGGAGCCTGCTTCTCCCTCTCCCTCTGCTGCTCCCCCTGCTTGTGTGCGCTCTCTCTCTCTCTGACAAATAAATAAATAAAATCTTAAAAAAAAAAAAAAAAAGAGGGAAGTCTATACTACACTCAGAATATGGAGGACCATTATCTGTTTCCTTGCTGGTCCGAAGCCTCCGTGCCCGGATGGCATGTGGGTAGGGATCATGACTAATATAAGCAATCTATGTTTCCTGAGCATATGAATGCCTAAGGAATAATACTTGTTTACATTTTATACACTTTTCCTTTGTTTCATGTGCCATATTTGAGAGATATAACAAGACCCACTATATGACGACACATAATTTAATCAAGACAGTCCTATATTTTGACACCAAACAGCACAATTAAAGACCAAATACCTAACTGCTGTGTTCTGAATGTTTGTGTTGCCCCAAAATCCATATGTTGAAATCCTAGTCCCCAAAGATGATGGTATGGGGTCTTTGGGAGGTACTTATGTCATGAGGCTGAGCGTTCATGAATGGGATTAGTGTTCTTGTAAGAGAGACCCCACAGAGATCCCTCACCCCTTCCACCATAAAGGTACAGCAAGAAGACACCAGCTATGAACCAGGAAGAGGGCCCTCAACAAAGCAAGCACCTTGATCTTGGAATTCTCAGCCTCTAGAAGTGTGAGAAATAAATTTATGTTGTTTATAAGCTACCCAATCTATGGTATTCTGTTATAGGAACCTGGAAAGACTAAAGACACTAATGAACACAGAAATGTAAGCACTGGACGTCAAAAGGGCAAACATGACAAAAAGAAAGACAATCAGACACTATATCTCCCAGTGGAAGAACACAGCACTAATTGAAGTGGTCTTGCCAAAAGAATCAATCCTGAACATGATCAAGCCTCTAGATCCAATTAACTCAAAGGATAGATGAACATATTAAACTAGAAAACACGTGTCCACACAAAGACACGCATGTGAATGTTTGTAGCAGCATTATTCACAATGGCCAAAAGCACGGAAAAAACCCCGAAATGTTATTAATTGGCGAATCAAGAAGAAAAAAACGTGGTCTATCCATACAATGGAATAGTATTCAGCCATAAAAAAAGGAATGAAGGGCGCCTGGGTGGCTCAGTCGTTAAGCGTCTGCCTTCGGCTCAGGTCATGATCCCGGGGTCCTGGGATCGAGCCCCGCATCGGGCTCCCTGCTTGGCGGGAAGCCTGCTTCTCCCTCTCCCACTCCCTCTGCTTGTGTTCCCTCTCTCGCTGTCTCTCTCTGTCAAATAAATAAATAAAATCTTTAAAAAAAAAAAAGAAATGAATTACTAATACATAGTACACATGGATGAACCTCAAAAATTTAAGTAAAAGCTACAGACACAAAGGATCACATATCGTGTGATTCCATTTATATGAAACGTCCAGAAAGGGCAAATCTATAGAGTCAGAAAGGAGATTAGAGGTTGCCTGGGGCTAGGGGTGAGAATGGGAATGAACTTCAACCAGCACAAGGGATCTTTTGGTGGTGATGAAAACGTTCTATGGCTGGACTGTGGTGATAGTTGCACAACTCAACAAATTTACTAACAATCACTGAACTGTACATTTAAAATGGGCGAATTTTATGAAATGTAAACTGTAGGGGCGCCTGGGTGGCTCAGATGGTTAAGCGTCCACCTCCGGCTCAGGTCATGATCCCAGGGTCCTGGGATTGAGTGCCGCACTGGGCTCGCTGCTAGGCGGGGAGCCTGCTTCTCCCTCTGCCTCTCTCTCTCTCTCTGACTCTCATGAATAAATAAAACATAAAAAAAAAAAAAAAAAAGAAATGTAAACTGTACCTCAATAAGGTAATTTTATAAAAGTAGGGCGCCTAGAGAAAGAGAAGGAATCTGGGGCACCTCGGTGGCTCAGTCAGTTAAGTGTCTGACTCTTGATCTCAAGGGTTGAGTTCAAGCCCTGTGCTGGGCTTTATGCTGGGCATGGGGCCTCCTTAAAAAAAAAAGAAAAGAAAAGAAAAGAAGGAATTTGAGAAGATTGGGAAAACCAGATGAATGATGAAAAGTGTAGTATGGGGGACTGGCTCAGTCGGTGGAACATGTGACTCTCGATCTTCGGGTCATGAGTTCAAAGTCCACGTCACACGTAGAGATTACTTAAAAGAAAGAAAGAAAAGTGTAGTATGGGACAAGAAATGTGAATAAAAAAATGAAAAGACTCATTTCTCATTAAAAAAAATAAAGAATGTGAAGAGAGAAGTAATATATGTGGGAATGGGGCAGAATTAGCCACTGGTTAATAATGGTTATTCAGGCTCGATGACAGGTACACAGGAGCTCCATCTGTCTACTATTGATATCTGTTTGAAATTCTCCATGATAAAAATTTTTTAAACAGATCAATGCATATTTATGGTACCCAGTAACTTCTTCATGTTATTTCTGCCAGTCTAGGTCTATAACCTGATCAAGTCTCCTATTTCTCCCAGTCCCAAGCAAAACAAGACAATCTAATGTTGTTGCTCTGATAGGCTCCCTTCAGGTGACTTCTGTTTCCTTGGGGAAGAAGTCAGAATATTTACTTAAAGAGAAAAGAAACCACCAGTATTATTATGGAATGACCACTACAATACTTATGAAACATGTACAGGGATGAAAAACATTAAGTAATTTAGCACAACAGGAAGAAATCAATTACCAGAATTACACCAATTCAATTTGCTTCTACCACTGAGGTCAGTATATGTTTTCATCTCTACCAACACTGTATTTACCACCCAGTGATGCTGACCAGCTGCCATTTTAATTCTAGAAATATACAAATCCAGGGCACTGGATTGGTAGCCAAGAGACATGGTCCAGTGTGTCCTATTACTAGCTTTGTCTCTAATTAATAACCTATATGAATTCAGTTACACTACTTAATCTAAGGATCCTAACCTGTAAAATGAAAGCATTCTGAAGATCCAGAGTTCTTGAGTTGGAGTCATAAGCCTGGCCTATGGATAAACTTCAGCAAGATTAAAAAGTCCCAGAAATTCCCCAAAAATGTTTTGTCTACATTCCTACCTGCACTTCTCTGGGGAGAGGTTCTATAGATTTCAACAGATTCTCAAAAGGAGTCAAGACTCACCTATCTCCCTGCACTTCAGAACCATTTTAATCAGGATAAATTTTACTTACAAACAACAAAAGCTGAGAACCAAAAGTTGGTGCATGGGTCTGGCCAGGCTTTTTAACCAACTGAGCCACCCAGGCGCCCTGGCCAGGCTTTTTAATCTGCATTCTATATTCTTTAAACTCTACCTTCACAAAATACAATGCTTCATGGTTTGTTAAAGCAATGTGTTTTAATAAGACAAACTACCTATAACCCTACAATTTCTGAGAAAATTGTACATTATGAAAAACATGTACAAGGCTTTGGGTCGTAACGACTTATTTTTCTACTCCCCAAATATATTAACCTGCTGAACCGCCTGGAGGCACGTTTTAGCCTTAGACGACTGTTAGCTGTGAGTTATAAAGTAAGATCCAAGGGATCATTCTAGGCCTATCATAAATCTCTTCCCTAGACAGGCAGGCTCTCTAACTAGAAACACATTTTTAATGCTGGTTTTAAATTCTCAGTCGTGTATTTCAAGCAAGATTTGAAATTCCTTAAAAAAAAAAAAAAGTGAAATTCCTCCTGGAGATTCCCGCTTTCATCAGTCCAGATAGCGCCCTAAGCCGAACCGGGAAACTGAGGCTAAGGTTTCGCGTACCTTCAAGGGGCACAAGAGGATGAAGAGTGGACACTGCGGACAAGCTAAGCCGGGGATAAAAGTTAGAGGTGCGAAGGGAGGGGGAAGAGCTGGTCGCTATCTGCTAGGAACCTAGGGAAGCCTGCAGGGACCGAAAGCGCGGCCTCCAGAATCCCTGAAGTTAACGCCTCAGTTCAGCCCCTTCCCCTCTGAGGCTCAGTTCGAATCTTCCTGCCCCTTCCAGACGGCCTGAAGACCCCCGTCATTTCCACAGTTCCCAACAGACCCCTCTAAGAGAGAGGCCGCGCCGGGGAAAAGGAGGGGTGGGGGCAATCGCTCAGAGACCCCCACCGTGGGCCAAAGTTGCCCCCAGCCCAAGAGAGAGGCCTCGGCCTCCGCCCCCCGCCCAGCCCTGCCGGGTCCTGCCCGGCCCTGGCCGGCCTTACCTTGAGCGCCAGGTGGTGGACACGGCCCAGGCCGGGCTGGGCCAGCAGCTGCAGCAGCCCCAGCAGTGGGAGCAGCCGGAGGCCCGCGGCCAGCGGAGCACAGCGGGAGCCCGAGGGGGCGACTGGCGCCGGGACGGCCATGTTTGTTCCAGCATCACCAGCTGCTTCCTCTCCCGCCCACTTCCGGGGGCAAAGGGCTGCGGCTCCCGGAAGGTCCTGGAAGAGGAGGTCGGCGGCAGGCCGCCCGGTACCTGCGGGCCGTTTCCTGGGGCGTGCGGCCGGGGAAGTGGCCGAGGGACCGAAAGTGGCCACCTTGGGGCCGTTCAGTTTGGTCTCCCCTGTGCAGACTTTCGGCTTAGCCGGAAGAGGTGGAGCCCCCCCCGGGGGGGCGGGAGTTGAGAAATTTGTGGCGGTTGCCGTGGCAACAGTCCCGGGGCAGGACACTCCTCCCCCTCCACCCGCGCGGGGCCTCACGTCCGCCCCATGGAGTTTTGCAAGCGACCTTGGGCCTGCGAGACCGCGACCGCAGGGGGATCCGGGTTCTCTGCGGGTGGGAAGTCTTACACTGTGGCTACAGCACCGTGCCCCGCTGATGAGTGGACTGGTTTCAGGAGCGGCGTTGAGTCGGTGGAAAATACAGAGTTCCTGGCTTGTCAAGGGTCCCTTGGTTGTGTTGAGGCACCTCACACTAAAATTTCAGACTAAATGGTTGCAGTAAAACGATTTATTGAGCCCTTAACTGGTACCTAGGCCTTTTGTGTTCCTTATTGCATTTGATCTTGGAACAATCTGGTTAGGTAGAAGGTAGGTATGATCATTATCCCCACTTTACAGGGAAGCAAACTGAGGCTCTGAGAAATTAAGTCATTTGTTCCAGGTTGACAGTCAAAAGGAAACCTTTAAATACTGTGTTATATTGCCTCATGCTATTTCGTGTGACCTCGAGAGTCTGAGTCTCAACGTTTTTCTCTCAATTCCGTGTGGAAACTTTCTTTGCTTCTAATCTGTGGGATTTATAGGGAGATCTTCAATAGCGAATTCAGTAGTTGGTTCCCTTTTCTCACCATTTTGTCAAGAAGTTACAGAAGAACATGCTTAATGAAAATTGCCAATAGGCTAGCCAAGTTTAGTTTTTAGATTCTGTTTCAGCTTGCCATACAAGTAAGTAATGCATGCTTTTTGTGTGAACTCATTTAAGTAAAAGAGAAAGTAAAAACCACTAGTGTATTTTATGACAGAATATGATTCGTGAAGTTTTAATTGGAACTAGGAACTGAAATGAACATATCTTAATATTTAATATATTTTAAAGGCCCTAATGGGCTGCACTCAGGTTAAAAAAGAAAAAATCAGTTGGGAAAATACAGAATGGGGGAAGGAGGGATGAGGGGGTTGGGGAACTAGATTTTTTAGCTGTGTGCAATTTTGGTAAAATCATGAATCTGAATTCCTCCCTTCTAAATAACTGGTACAAATTGTGTCACCCTCTGTAAGGGCGAAAGTAGGGCACGAAGGTGGAGCCAGGAAGATACAGGCAGTTTACTAGGTGAAGCATATCTCTTCCTACCCCAGCCTCTGATCTTTGGCCATCTATTACAAATATGTAATCTTACTTCTTTGAACAGAATTTTTATCTGATCTCACTACCCCATTTTGCAGATAAACTGAGAACGAGAAACTATTATTTTAAGAATCCACAAAGGGAGATGATAGTAGTTAAATTTAGTTATTGAGTGATTAAATTTGCCAACTATTCTGCTCGGTACTTTATATATACGTTATCTCATTTAATGTCACAAAAACCTTATAAGGTATATATTTTCATTCCTTTTTTTAAAGGATGAGACTGGGTTGATTACTTTATTCAAAGGCCTCTGCTCATTTATAAATGACGCAGATGGAACGCTCATTCAGGCCCCAACCACAAAGCCCAGTACTTCATCTCTGTCGTGCATTGTTGTAAAAAATCATTTGCATACGAGGCTGGAAGAGTCCTTAGATAATCAACAGATCCATCTATCTGTTTAGCAAATTTGAAAACAAATCCAAGGAACTCAGTTGACTTGCTCAAGATCATACAATTTCTGCCAAGTATCTTTAGAACCAGGACTACAACCTCCTCTGCTTCAGACCTGGGTCCGTGCATCTTGCACTATACCATACATGGTTTTCTAATTCTTACCATTTTTAATCTTTCAAAAAATTAAAAGCCCAGAATATAAGTAACTGATGTGTTATCAAATGAAATGCTAGAAGGGGCGCCTGGGTGGCTCAGTCATTGGGCCTCTGCCTTCAGCTCAGGTCATGGTCCCAGGGTCCTGGGATGGAGCCCTGCATTGGGCTCCTTGCTCAGCATGGAGTCTGCTTCTCCCTCTCCCACTTCCCCTGCTTGTGTTCCCTCTCTCGCTGTGTCTCTCTCTGTCAAATAAATAAATAAAATCTAAAAAGAAAAAAATGAAATGCTAGAAAAATTTTCAGAAGGCACTTTAAAAATCAGCAAAATGAGAGAACATAGTAGGAACATAAAATAAGTGATACTTTCTTTTTGGAATCGAGATTTCAAAGACAGTTAACTGATTCTCACTTCACTGTGAAACTAGTTCAAAGAAAAGGTGATGAGTGGACTGGTTTCAGGAGCGGCGTTGAGTCGGTGGAAAATACAGAGTTCCTGGCAGTTTCATTTTTAAAGGCAGTCTGCAATGCTTTGGAGTATTTCTGTTGTTTACTTTTTAAAGCAAGGTTCTGTTTTTGAGACTCTCTGGTTTTCAACTTGAATATACTAATAGGCTTCTAAAAATGGAATGATCAGGAAAAGTCTTTAATTTCATTAAGTGATACGATACTCATGAAACATTTAAATAGTTTATAAAATAGAAAGCTTTTGTCTTTTAGTTTCTGGGAAACAATTTTACAAGAGCTTAAAGTTGGTTTCTTATTCTTTGCTTCTTTTCCCTTGGGAATTATTATGTGACCTTCACAGGGTCACATACCAATGGTATCTGTCCAGTTTATAAGGAATAGCTTCCTTCAGGTATTTGAGTGCTATATTGTGCCAGTCATTAATTTGAAATTGAGAGAATTAAGAAAGGGAACGCTAATTACAAAGACTTGAAGTGTTTTTTAGACAGTTAACTTTTCAAATTCAGTGAAAACTATCTTGGCAATTATATTTAGGCACATAATTTCAGAGTTTCAAGAAAAGCTTATTTGCATAATCATGACGCTGTAACTGGAAACAGACATGTTGAGTAACAGAACAAGTTATGCCTTCTTCTCCCTGGCACCATTTTCTACGGGACATTAAACTTGAAGGTATCGACTGAAAAAGCCTGGAGGAGCTAGAAAGAAGACTCATCTCCTAAACCTGACTTTTAACCTCACTATCTCAGTCAAGTCTATTTTATTTTTCCATTTCCTCTAACTTTGCAAGATGCACTAAAGTTTGCCACTAGTAGCTGAATTTATAGTTTGAACCTAATACTATTAATAATATTTGGTATCAGTTTAGGAATTTCCAGAAACCTTATAGAAATTAGTGGGTTAATATTTGCTGGTTGTAACAAGGTATGATTACCATTTGTTTTTATCGAAAGAGTTGACAGTTCGGACCAAAAACCTCTAGAAACACAGTATGAAGAACCAGAGGTGAAATAGGCGACTGGCCACACATTCAGAAGTCAAATGTCACTTTCATTCTTCGACTTGAAATGTCATTTCTTGGGGCGTGGGGAAAGCCCATCGAGTCTTCTTGCAGAGAGTCATCTTGGAAAAACTAGGCCCTGGCATGTCTTAAATCCCATGAGTTGGAGAAAAACATCAAGTTCACTTCCCCTCAGCTTGGTGGCACAGTGTGTAACTTGCTCAGCCACAGGACAGCTGGTTTTTCCTGATTTCATGCACATCTTCATAGACCTTCAGGGGAATTCCACAATCAGGTACAAAAATTGGTTGCAGTTTTAAGATTCTACTCACCACAGACTTGCTACTTTTATCCCACTCCAACTTTTTCCACTTGACTGGTTTCTTGGGTCCTTAGTGAGAAGTCTGAATGCTAAACAAATGGAGAATTTTAAACTAGAAACTAATGGAAGCTATTTTAAAGGAGGAAAAAAGTCCCGAGAGGGTCATTATGAATAGTACTTCAGCAGTAGACAACCAATCAGTTAGTTGTAGTTCAGGCGAGCTGCTTTGCCACATCAGAAGTGTGTCGAGGATTGTGTTCCTTCGTACAATAAAAATCCTCCAGAAAACAAGAGGAAAGGAAGAGGAATAATATTGGTGCCCTTAAGTGCTAAGCATTTTACCCATATTCTTTAATCTTCAAAGTGCTACTACAAATCTTTGAAGTAACTAGCATTATTTCCATCTTTTTAGAGCTCTCCAGCTTTCTGTGCTATCACCAAAGCCAGTGTGCACCTCCAGCTTCCTCATTCAGCCTTAGAACAACCCACGAAGTCCCTGTTTGACCAATGAGGAGACAGAAGCTCAGTTTAAGTTAACTTGCAAAGGTCACACACACATCTAGTAAGTAGTGGGATGCTAAAATCCCGATTTAACAAATACCAGACCTATCTCCTGTAAAAAAGATAAGGTAGATAGAGAGATCTATACATCAGAGGTCCTGAATGAGATGTTTATTATTTGCTAGCAGCATTAGAATTGTCAAAAAGCCCTGGTAGAATTCTTGGCCTCTAACTACACAGCGACCTGTATAGGGTCTCTAATAATGTCCACATGATCAGGCTTTTTGGTGAAAATTTATATAGGCACCCACCGAGATCAGAACTTTGTAAATCAGTGTTCTTCAAATGTTCCTGAGAGGTGAATCAGGTGTGCTTAACCTCGATTGACCCTCTATGTAATTCAAACACTTACGTAGAGAGGGTTCAGAATACCCCCTGTGATAATTGATTCCTAAGTAGGTCACAGTAATTTGTTAATAGTGAGAATTCTTTGTCTTAGAATTATTCCCTCACCATAAGAGAAACGGAAGTAGATTTAGTTCTGCCTAGAAAATACTGTGTTGTATTTTATCTTTTTTTCCCCCCCTGCTGGCTTCTCTTTATCCAGACTGTTTTGTTTCCATTGCCTTGAGATCAGTGGTGCCTTTTTCCTTTTTTTCTTTTTTTTTTTTTTGAAGATTCTGACATTTTCAAACCTTTTCCAGGTACCACCCAAACTTAATGAAGTTAAAGATATTTGCAGTGTGGTCTAGTTAACCTGGTTCCATATAGTTCTGCTATTGTGGCTTCTAATGGGTTCCTATAACTATTTCCTGCTTACTCACCTTAAAAGGTTTCACTGTCATGTGGTCTTTTTTTCTTCTGCTGTCCCTTTCTCTTCTTTCCCTTCTTTAGAGCAGCAGGTTGTTCTTCCTCCTGATTAGCACATTTTCACAAGTGGTCACTCTGTTTTTGAGACGTCTCCAAGAATTCAGTCAAGATTAGATCATTGTATTTGACTGGAAAAATATTTAAGTGTTGGCAGGAAGGAAAATTGAGCTGATTACTGAGCAAGGTCTTGTAAGCTAACCTGCATTTCACTTACCATTTCCAAATAGCAGACTAAATTGTGAGGCATTGTTTGAAATTCTGAGCCCTCCAACTCACTCTGGCTATTAATCTGCTTTGGGAGTAAGTGGCTGGCTGTCCTGATTGTTACATATCCAGGAGGCTCTGGAGTAGAGTTCTCAGACCGGGTAACAGTGAGAGCAAAATATTTAAACACACACAAAAAAAACAAATGAGTAGGGGGAACTTGTAACTGAAAAAAGACAGACCAAAACAGTCTTGACAGTTTAAATTTATTGTTAACTGTGTCCAACAAAGGAAGTAGACTTGTAGGTTTATCTGCAAGGGTTTTCAGCTGCACCCTTTCATGGAGGAGAATGATAAATTTGTGGAGGCTGGTGGTGGTGGGGTGGTAGGTATTGGAGAGATGCATCATTGTGCAATATTTCTAAAATGGGGCCCATTTTAGTTCAGAGTTACTCAGAAAAGCCAGTAGTATTAAATAAGAGAGAAAGAAAAGTTGGGGAGAAAGGACGCAATGATTGAGATGAAAGTTGGAACTCCAAAAGTTCAACATATCTTGTTGGAAATATTTGTGTAGACCTTTGGAACACAGAGAAAGAAAAGGGGAGCATCTACTTAAAAATCAATTCTTGGGGTGCCTGGTCGGGGCAGAGCTTGGGACTCTTGATCTCAGGGTTGTAAGTTCGAGCCCCACCTTGGGTGTAGAGATTACTTAAAAATAAAATCTTAAAAAAAAAAAAAAAAAGTCTGCTCTCAGTTTCCCAACCATGGGCCGAGTAACAGGTGCTCATCTCCTGATCCTCACCAGCACAGGGTAAGATGGGTAGTTCTCACCTCCATATGGCAGGCCAGGGGCTCTGAGCTTCTAGAGAGGTGGAGTCACTGTCTGAGGCCACCCAGCTAGTACATGCGGGAGGCTGGATTGGAATCCAACACGTTACCTGTGGACCCAGCGTTTTTGCCACTAAGCGGCAACGTGATTTCACGTCTGAGCGTTTCTTGGCCGAACAAGTTGAGAACCACTGGTTTCAGAGATTGAAAATCACTGGTTGTATGCCCCTGGATTCCTTCCCCAGCCGCTCAGAGCTGCTTGGTCGCTCTTGGTCCCCATCTGTATCCTCACCGAACCAGGCCCCACTCCCATCGCGCAAGTCTGCAGGGCACCTCGGGCCTCCGCGGCTGCTAGGCGGTGGGGAAAGAGCATCCCGAGCGAACTCTGGTCGGCTCAAATGGCTGCCAAGGAAAAGTATTGTCCTTAAGTCCAAATTGGTGCTTGGCGAGGTGGAGCACCGGTAATAACAGGGGCCGGCTTCGTTCAAAGGCGAGAGGTTGTTCTAAGAGCAGAGAGTGTGGTCGCTAATAATAAAGAAGTCGGCGGGGAGAGTTCTCCCGGTTCCCGGTCCCAGCCGCCCTCCCGCCTCCCTCTGCGTCCTTCAGGAGCCCTGGGCGGTGCGGGTCGTCCCGAGGGCGCCCACCAGGAGGGTGGGCCGGGGCCGGGGCCGGGGCCGGGGGCGGGGCGCGCGCGTGCGCGAGCTGTCAGGCCGGCCCCGCCCCCGGCGCGGCCCCGCCCCCTCCCGCCGCCCCTCCCTCGCTTCCCCCTCCTCTCGCTCTCCGGGTGTGGGGCGGGCTGGCGGGCGCTGCGGCGACCGCGGCGGCTGCTTCCTCGGGCCATTTTGCTGAGGAGCGACGGGGAGGAGGAACTGCTGAGGAGACCCAAGGCGAGGAGCGGCGAGCCGGAGGAGGCGGCGGCCGCGCGCGCACCGGGCTTTCCTCGATTGCGGGGATCTCAAGGGGCGAAGGGAATCGCCGGGGAGGGGGACCGGAGAGCCGCGCCTGCCGCGCGGCGCGCCCCTTCCCGCCCCCTGCACCATGAGCTGGGGCACCGAGCTCTGGGTGAGTGAGGGGCCGGGCCCGCCGGGCTGGGGGAGTTGGGGGGAAGGTGCCTGGCGCGCCTGGGCAGGGGGCGCGGGCCGGGCTGCCTCGGTGGAGGCGATGGCGCGCTGGTAGGGGTCCCCGCGGCCTGCGGAGGAGACGCGGGGCTGGGTGCCCCTCGTCGGCCTCGGCCCGAGCAAGAGGTGCAAGCCAGATTCGCCCTTTCGAGGCGAGGGGAACTGGTGTGGGAAGGAGGAGGGGGACGGATCCGGGTCTCCCCGGCGGCCTGAGGAGGGGGCGCAGATCTGGGGCCCCTCGGCGGCCTGAGCTGGGGGCGCGGATCTGAGTCCCCCCCGGCGGCCTGAGCAGGGGGTGCCGATCTGAGTCCCCCCTCCCCGGCGGCCTGAGCAGGGGGTGCCGATCTAGGTACTCCGGCGGCCCGGGTATGGGGCACGGACCCGTGTCCCCCCACGCCGGTGCTTGAGTAGGGGTCCGGGCTCCCCCCCACGGCGGTCTGGGCAGGAGGTGCGGATCTGAGTCCCCCTGCGGACTGAGGAGGGGGCGCGGATCTGGGTCCCCCGGGCGGCCTGGGCAGGGGGCGCGGGCCGGCCTCCCTCTCCCCGGCGCCCCGAGGCCAGTGTGCTGTGTGGAAAGAGCAACCTTAATCCCTCGGGGCGAGTAACCGACGCGCGGCTGACCAGCTTCGAGGGGGGCGTGGAGGCCCTCAGATTTTCCGGGCTGCGTTATTTGTTCGGGCTCCCCAGCCGCGAGTGCCTAGGGCTGTTCTCCCGGTGGAGGTGCGGGCCGATCTGGCGCTCCTCTCGGGGGCGGGGCGGCCTCGGCCGGGCCGGGTCTCAGGTCTTGGGTTTTGGGGTACAGGGGCGAGAAGTGGTGTCTTCCCTCTAGAGGCGAGGACTTTTGACCTGTGGCGGCGCGGGGCGCACTTGTAGTTCTAAAGAAGCAGCTCAGATCCTGGATTTGCGGTGGGGACTGCGGCGTTTGGCCTGGAGGGGAAAGTAATCGGAGTTAGAGGGAGATCTTGTGTGACCACGTTCAGAAGGAGGCATTCGCGGGAGAAATAATTCTTTAACTGCTCAGAGGAAACAGTTTTAAATGGGGAAGGTTGGCGGCGAGGGGAGCCCTCTGAAATCCTTAACCTAGGGCTGCGGATGGGTAAACAGGCAGCGCGGTGTCTGAAACCTCTTGCTGGAAGCTCTCTCCCCGGAGCCGGGCGACCAGGGGATGCCGAGGCAGTGCACAAGCCATCCCTGGGGAGGAGAGGCTGTGGCTGGTGGCGTGGGGCTTGTTTCTCTGCCTTTCTCTGGATTCCCCGGGAAATCACTGGGCAAGGGATAGGCAGTGCAGTGCCGGGGTGGTGGGGGAGGAGTGGATGAAATCTCAATCATTGCACTGAAATGTTCTCAAGATGAGCCATTTCCCATGATGAACTCGGAAAGTGCCTCCTTTCGGAATTCCATTTGTAAAGGGTGTGGAGGAGAAAGTGTGGGGGGGGGGGGGTTGCTGTCTGAGCTGAGGCCAAGAAATCTCACGTCAAAATAAAACAAGGTTAGAGCAGCGATAGAAACAGCGCATCCTCCCTTAATCTTTTTTTTTTTTTTTTTTGGCTTTAATTGTTTTTACATAACCGTTTCTTAGGCTCAGAAACAGCTACTGTCTTTGACACCAAAATCCTGAAGGCAATAGCTCCCTTAAATTACAGTGATTGATTTTATAAACATTCTCTGTCTAAAGGGACTCAAGATTTCAGGTGATGTTTACAAATACAAATTTTAAAATAACTGATGGTTTTAAATATTTGTACCTACCTCCTTAAGCAAAATTTATCATTTTAAATGCAGTGTGTTTTTCCTCTTCCATTCCTTCTCCACTCCCTTGGGCTCCTTTTAGCTTATCTGGGGTGGGCGAACAAATCCGAAGTAAATTTTATCAAGATAAGAGAAATCCTGGCACAATTTCTTTTTGCTTGTTCAAGCAAGAGAAAGGGACTGTGGAGGAAAAAAGGCAATATTTTTAAAGTGCAATAGGCAGGGTCGAAGGGACTGAACACAAGGTGGACATTTCAGTGTTGTTAGTGAATGGCATAAAAGGTGATCAGGAAAGAGAAGGTAGCTTTGAAAAGAAAATGGTAGAGTAGGTCCAATCACCTGCATTATTCTGTACACTTCTTTTAGGGGGTGGAGGGGTGGGAGGGAAAGCAAAGACAATGTTGTTGAAAATAAATAGGAACTGGAATATCTATAATATATGATAGGAAGTCTTGATTTGGTTCAAAATAAATTGGGGTGGGGATGTTGGCAAAACAGGAGTGGTCACCAGTTGGTAATTGTTGAAGCTAGGTGATCAGCATAACAGGGCTCATGATGCTGTTCTTTCTACTGTGTATGCTTGGAATTTTTTACAATAAAAGTGAGTGGAAAAGATTTTTAAGGCGGGGTGTGTGTACTACTTGAAAATTTTTTCACTTGGTAAGTTTCCAAGAAAGAACACGTCAATTAGAGTCTTATATACGCAAATATATGTCAGTGAGGAGTCACGGAAAAAAAGTATTTCACTAGAGTATGGGCTTTTGGGCTTAAGTGGCTTATGGTTTAATAGGGGGAAAGGAATAAACACATTATTTGCACTAATAAAAGAGGTACAGTATTTGAGTTTTAAGGTGAAATGCCAGGAAGCATAAGGGCAACAAAATGTCTCTTTTCTGCTGCTTTATTTTATTAGTATTTGAGATTTTTTTTTTAATTGGAATAATGAAGGATTCTGAAAAAGAAGCTTCCAGTCCTTTAGTGGTAAGAGACTGGGTGAAGTACTGTGTTGGGCAGTGCTGGACAGCCCAATGCAGAGCAGTCATTGAGGGTTTTCCTTGAATGGTGGCTTGGACTCTTGAACGCGGGTAAGGAGATAACGATGGGGTGCAAAATCCTAAGTGGGTAGAATTATGTTTCTAGGTGGAGGGAGGCAGCGCTATGGTTTGGATGGGCATGAGTTGTTTGTAACAGGTGGTTGCAGCTTTCATAGACCTTCACAAATACCACCAGGTTTTACACATATTTTACGACTTTAGTCAAGATCTGCACAGGCTTTTAAAACCTACGGGTTTCTAATGGACGCTTTACACATAAGGCCTGCTCTTAAGGCACGTCCTCCTTAGGTGAAGTAAAACCTTTCTCTCCTTTTTTTTTTAAACATCTGTGTAGGGGTAAACTTTCATATTCCAGGAAACTTGGAGAAATCATGAAATGTCAGGAAGTCAATACCACTATAAAAATGAACTCAAAACCATAATTCGTAATAACTTTATTGGATTAGTTTGTATTTTAATGGAGGCTTTCTATTTTTGTATCAGAAAGTCATAACAAAGTATAAATGGCTGTTTTAAAGTGATTAGGATATAATTAAATAGTTTCTGTACAACTCTTAATACTAGTCCCTTTTGTTTTTACTTTTTTGTGTGTGTGTTTTTTTAATTTTTTAATTTTTTTTTAAAGATTTTATTTATTTATTTGACAGAGAGAGACAAAGCAAGAGAAGGAACACAAGCAGGGGGAGTGGGAGAGGGAGAAGCAGGCTTCCTGCTGAGCAGGGAGCCGGATGCGGGGCTCGATCCCAGGACCCCGAGATCATGACCCAAGCCGAAGGCAGACGCTCAACGACTGAGCCACCCAGGTGCCCCTTTAATTTTTAATTTTAAGTTAACTCCACATTACACATGGGGCTCGAATTCACAACCCGAGATCAATAGTTGCATGCTCTACTGGCTGAGCCAGCCGGGCTCCCCCCGCAACCCATGCCCTGCATATTATTCCCTCTTGATCAATTCTTAATTTTTTTATTGAACAACTACTGTGTGCAATATACTGATCTAACTCGTGTTATATACACTGAAGGATATCTACTTATTTTGGTGAAAGCATATAAAGTAGGTTTTAACTCTAGTCTGCAAAATCAGAGTCAAAAGAGAGATTTATGTTTCTAAGATTAACCAAAATGCATTTACTCAAGCCTTTGTTACAAAAGGTAATGTTAATAGCGTAAATTGATTGCACTGACTTGTTGAAATTGTGAGTGGTCATTGGAGAAATGGCCGAGCAAGAATTTCTTACATTTGAATGTTTTTTGTTACTTACTTAGTAGAGGGAAGTGACAAGTTACCGAGGTTTCACTTCAGCTTTTTATTCACATGCTCATTAATGTGAAGAATAAATAACCCACTGGAAATTTTAGCTTTCCTTATAATTATTCTAATCTTTGCCGCTAACAAATGACCAAGTGACAGCACCTAGTTTTGTGGTCTCCCCGTGTCCTCTCTGATATCTTCATTGCTTTACTTTGGTGCCAGTAAGAAACGGAGTAGCCCAAAATATCAAAAGCAAGAAAGCAAGCAGAGATTTTCTAACCTGAGTGTCCAGGACAATGCCAGGCATGTGATGTACATTCCACAGTATGTTGAATATGGTGATATTGATTGCGGTGAGCCCTTTTTAGAGGTAGCAGTGGAAGAGTTATTTACCAACTCTACTGAGAACAATGCCTGACTCATAGTAGGAGTTCAGTAAATATTTATTGAATAAACGAATGGATCCTTTTTTCCCTTTTGTTTTAACATTTGCTTTTTTAAAGTAATGGGAGGGTAATTTTAACACCTTTCTGCCCCTTGGCAGTTGTAAACATTTTTGATAACTCTAGGCACCGTTTTTTTTTTTTTAGACTTTATTTTTTAGAGCCATTTTAGTTTCACAGCAAAATTGAGTGGAAGGTACAGAGATTTCCCATATACCCCCGCCCACAAATATGCACAGTCTAGGCACCTTTTTTACTTTTAAAGTAAGGCTTGAAGATTTATCTCCTTTGCCGTTCATGTTGCTTATGCTGGCTATGTATGGGTATGTTTGATATAAGAACACTTTACAGTGAGTTAAAATTGTAAACTAAGGGGGCGCCTGGGTGGCTCAGTCGTTAAGCGTCTGCCTTCGGCTCAGGTCATGATCCCAGGGTCCTGGGATCGAGCCCCACATCGGGCTCCCTGCTCCGTGGGAAGCCTGCTTCCCCCTCTCCCTCTGCCTGTTGCTTCCCGGGCTTGTACACTCTCTGTCAAAAATAAATAAAATCTTTAAAAAAAAATTGTAAACTAGGCATTACTGATTCTTTCTTAATCTTGGAGTAATTGACTTAATAGTTCCAGGTTTGGGAGAATGATTACCTCTTCTTACTGTAGAATGCTAAATGTAGGGCAGGATTCACAGCTCATAGCTCTTCTGCTTTTTGTTTTT
Source organism: Leptonychotes weddellii (assembly GCF_054177405.1). Lineage (NCBI taxonomy): Eukaryota > Metazoa > Chordata > Mammalia > Carnivora > Phocidae > Leptonychotes > Leptonychotes weddellii. The sequence continues at coordinate 75,079,981 of NC_138382.1, read as the reverse complement.
AACAATTCAGAGATTTCCATTTGGGATAAAACATAGCAAGACCAACAGGGGAGACATTCATTCCTGCCAGATCTGTGGTGAGTGGAGCAGAATTGCCTCAGAAGATAGGCTAAGTGGAGTTTAATTCTGTCATCCCTGCCTTGCCATTAAAATAGGCTTTGCACCACCTTTTCTGGTTAGTAGATATCAAGCAAAACATGGGAGGCCTGGCAGTCTTGATTCACTCATCAGCTTGTTGCCTTCACTTTATACTCTAGACATAATCCTGAAAATTTGTGTAAACTGCATTTTTGGTCAGTAACACTGTATTTCAGGCACTATAACGGAGTTTTGTAAATGTCCGGGCTTACTGGGTGACCACATTATAACTCTTGCTTTACATCGGTGAAACACGGAAAATGCTCTTTGGAGGACTATTCAAGTATCATCCACTTCCTAGCTAAAGCTAATATTGTGTTTCCTGCAAGTATTACTCATACTTGTTTCATCAACACCACCCACATTTAAAAACAAGGCTTTATTTTGACACTTAAAAATTGCAAGCTACCAAGAATACATGAATGCCCTGGGAAATTAATCTAATTAGATTTTAGAATGTGGGTGTAAAATCTTCTAGAATTAGTGTTTATAGTGAAGTATTTGTTTCCTTTTTTAGTAATATATACTCATACTAATTTCAGGCTAGTAATGCATCTAGTTAAAAAATGTTAAAATCTGGGGCATCTGGCTAGCTCAGTCAGTAGAACATATGACTCTTGATCTTGGAGTCATGAGTTCAAGCCCCATGTTGGGTGTAGAGATTACTTAAAAATAAAATCTTTTAAAAAATGTTAAAATCGGGGCGCCTGGGTGGCTCAGTTGGTTAAGCGACTGCCTTCGGCTCAGGTGATGATCCTGGAGTCCTGGGATGGATTCCCGCATCGGGCTCCCTGCTCAGCGGGGAGTCTGCTTCTCCCTCTGACCCTCCCCACTCTCATTCTCTCTCTCAAATAAATAAATAAAATCTTTAAAAAAATAAAAAATAAAAAA
>NC_138382.1:75064291-75078852 GCF_054177405.1 Leptonychotes weddellii | reverse complement strand
TTTATTTGACAGACGCGTAGAGAGAGAGCACAGATAGGCAGAGTGACAGGCAGAGGGAGAAGCAGGCTCTCCGCCGAGCAGGGAGCCCGATGCGGGGCTCGATCCCAGGACCCTGGGATCACGACCCGAGCCGAAGGCAGCCGCTTAACTGACTGAGCCACCCAGGTACCCCCCGAGAGTATACAAGTTTTTAATATTGATTAATCATGGTCTTCCCATTGGGCCAACTTTTTTTTTTTTTAAGATTTTTTATTTATTTATTTGAGAGAGAGAGAATGAGAGAGAGAGCACATGAGGAGGGGGGGAGGGTCAGAGGGAGAAGCAGACTCCCTGCCAAGCAGGGAGCCGGATGCGGGACTCCATCCAGGGACTCCAGGATCATGACCTGAGCCCAAGGCAGTCGCTTAACCAACTGAGCCACTCAGGCGCCCGTTGGGCCAACTTTTAACTCATAAATCTCATCCGATTTGTAAATTCTGTGTTAAATTTATGGAAAGCTTAAACAACTTCAGTTGTTCCATACTAGAAATAGATTTAAACCACCACCCCCCCAACAACAAAAAGATGAAACTTCCAATTTCTTGTTGCAAAAGTTATAATACCTGTTCACATTTAAGCTACAATATCACAATAGCTATATTGTGTGTTTTTTGAAATATAGAACATGCCAGTCTAGTAATTAGAATGAAGGTTTTACAAAGAATTAACTCTTAGAGTAACATCTGTGATTTTAGTGTATAAAGTTCAGCAGGTACAGTCCCCATTTGTACTTCTCTGCCCTCTTTGTGGGTTATAAAAGTAGAAATAGCTTCTAAATTGCATAAACTCTACAGTTCTTGTAATATTTTCACATGCACCATGCCTTATTGCTGTACACACTGTTGAGTAGTTATCATCCACGTTGCTGATTATTGAGAGCTTATCATGTCCCGTGTGCTGTACAAAGTATTTTCCAACCATCATCTCATTTATTCTTCCCAAGAATCCAGTGGGGTTAGTACCATTCATGCCAGCATCTGGGAAGAAGATGCTGAGAAGGAATTAGGAGTGCAAGGTTTTATTGGGAAGTGATACACACCTGTGACGAGAAGAGGAAGGAAGTGTGATTGGGAGAGGGAGCCACAGGACTAGGATGCAGCCTGAGAAAGTCTCTACCAGCTCCAGCACAAAGATTACCTGTTCAAGGAATCTTACTTTGGACAGAAATGGCCAGGCCGCTGCTGTGCCTTGCACGTTCATTGGCCAAGGGCCGCCCCAAGAACGGTGTGACCTTGGCCTCCATCTTTCTCAGTCTTTGGTTGGTGTTTGCCACAAGAAGACCATGACCTTGGCTCACAAGATAAGGCAGACCCTAGAGTCTGCTAAATATACTCCTTGCAGCTGGGCAACGAATTCTTTCTGGAAGGGGGATCTGAGAGGCACATCTCTGCACTGACTACAGCCACACTGTTAACGTCCCCTTTTATAAGAGAGGAAATTGAAGCTCAGGAGGGCAAAGTAGCTTGACCAAGTTCACAGAGCAGGAAGTAGAGATTCAATTCCACATCTCTGGGATGTAAGAGCCCTCTCCCTCAGACTTCAACATTTTTTTAAGTTCAGGGGCCCCTGACCGGCTCAGTTGGTGGGGTGTGCGACTCTTGATCTCAGGGTCGTTAGTTGAGCCCCACGTTGGGCATAGAGATTACTTAATAAAAAATAAATTTAAATAAATTTAAAAAATAAATATTTCTAAGTTTTAATGCCTTCAAAAATATTGTTGTTGTTTGAACTTTTTATTATGGACATTTTCAAACATACTTACATTAAGTAATATTACGAGCCCTTATATACTCATCATCCAGCTTGAAGGTAGTCAATATGTTGGCGTTCTTGTCTCATCTTTTTGGCTCCACATGGTATATTTAGAGCCCTTGGTTTTGTGCTCGCTTCGGCAGCACATATACTAAAATTAGAGCCCTTGGTTTTCTCCACCACGTGTTGTAATGCTAACCTGCTACCTCACTTTTCTAATGTATCTTTTATTATTTATTTTTTTATTTTTAGAGAAGGGGGGGCAGAGGGAGAGCGAGAATCTTAAGCAGGCTCCATGCCCATTGCAGAGCTGACCCTGAGATCATGCATGACCTGAGCCGAAATCAAGAGTCTGGTGCTTAACCAACCGAGCCACTCAGGGCCACCTCACTTTTCTGAGGAATCAGGCAGAAAACCAAAATTCTTCTGCCCATCTCTTAAAATATGAAAACAGGAGAGAACACAATTGCTAAGTGCCCAGTGCACATTTATTAGAGGATTTAAATGTATCCTTTCATAGGCTAACAAGGACCATGTGAGTTTAATAGTTTTCTCCATTTTATAAATGAGTCTCAGAGCAGTGAAGCTACTGACCAGACTCATCAAACAACGAATGCTAGCACTCGTGCTACGGGTTTTGGGTTGGTTGTGTTGTGTTTTGTTTTTTGTTTTGTTTTGTTTTGTTTTTCCTGACACTAGACAAATGTAGTTTGAAAAGTGCATCTTCTGTATTCGTAGCTTGCAAGCCCTTTTCTACCCATCACTCACTCATATTTCTCCATCAGTGATGTCGGTTTTGCTTTCTAAAACCTTTGCTGTTACTCATATTGAGAAGCGTTGAGAACCAGTGACTCACAGGGCTGACTACTGCAGCCCCAGTGGAAACCGTTATGAATGAAGCATATATTCTAGCAGGTGTCTTCTGTGTGTGTCTAGTGATTCACTCATTCTTTCAAATCCAAAGTTACTGTTTTTCCTTTCCAGTTTAGAGAAATTAATTTGTTGTTGTTTTTAAGATTTTATTTATTTATTTGACAGAGAGAGGGAACACAAGCAGGGGGAGAGGGAGAAGCAGGCCTCCCGCCAAGCAGGGAGCCTGATGTGGCTCGATCCCAGGGCCCCAGGATCATGACCTGAGCCGAAGGCAGATGCTTAATGACTGAGCCACCCAGGCGCCCCTAGAGAAATTAATTTGTAAAGGTATTATGAGTAAGGTCAAGTTTCTGATTTTGTTGTGTTGCGAAAGTATGTCTTGCTGTAAAGTATTTTTGTTGTTGTTGTGGAAAAGTACTTTTTTTTATTAAATTGGGAAAGAATGAAGAGGTTCTAGATATTGACCATTTGGGGGTGCTCTGGCTGTCCCATGCAGCACCTTCAAAGTTTTGGTTCTTGGGGACTAAGAAACAAAAACATTTCCCCTACTACCTACAGCAAAAGAAAACGTGGCACCTTTAAAGGGATCTATTCCCTTTATACTTTTGTTTGCACAACCAAAACTGAGAGCAGGTTCCTGAAATGCATTAAAATACCCAACAGGTCCTTGGGAAAATGGTGTGGGCGTTGCCAGGTAAGAGAGAAAGCACAGCAGGGCCCAGCTTGGGCTGTGCTCCTTGCCTAACCTAACACTTATTAGTGTTAGGCAAGCCCTCACACTTCTGTTCCTTGGTTTCCCCACCCATAAAGTGGTATGATGATGCTTGCTTCCTCTTCACCAAAAAGCAGAAAGGTGAGTGCTTGTTTGTAAAGTGCTTTGAGCTGGTTCAATGAGAGGTGTTGGGTAAATATGAATTAATATCATAATGGGAAGGAAAAAAGCCTTGTTCCTTGGAAACCAATTGCAGAATTCCCCTGCTGCAAGCAGGACTCACGAAAAATGAGCAATTCACTGTCCTAGCCTTCTGGTTTTCACAGTAAAGTCTTTGTCCTTTGATTTAAAATTCTTTTTACATGTTAACAATAAAATAATAGTAGGAAAATGCCTGGAAATCATTGCTTTGGAAAGGATGTCTGGATTTTAGGAAACCATGCACGTTTATCTCTTTTCTTTAAAAATTTTTTTAAATATAAAATGCATTCCAGGGGCATGTGGGTGGCTCAGTTGGTTAAGTGTCTGCCTTCAGCTCAGGTCATGATTCCAGGGTCCTGGGATTGAGCCCCATGTCAGGCTCCCTGCTCAGTGGGGAGTCTGCTTCTTCTCCTTCTCCCTCTGCTCTTCCCCCACTCATGTTCTCTCTCTCTTCCAGATAAATAAATAAAATCTTTTTTAAAAAATGCATTCCAAAACACTAACCATACTAATATTTAGCAATATACTTGGGTCTACTTAAGTATAATTTAAATGTTACCTGTCCAGGGGAAATAGTTCTCTTTGGCTATTATTACCATATTTTTTTAAAGTTATTCTGTGATTGGGGCACCTGGGTAGCGCAGTAGGTTGGGCATCTGGCTCTTGGTTTCATCTCTGGTTGTGATCTCCGGGTCGTGGGATAGAACCTATTCTTTGGCCTCTTCTTCTTCTCTCTCTACCCCTCCTGCTCATGCTCTTTCTCTGTCTCTCAAATAAATAAATAAATCTTTTAAAAAATTTTAAAAAGATAAAGTTATTCTGTCATATCACAGGAAAAAAATTGTAACCATATATGTTAACTAGACTGTGGTGATCATTTCACAGTATATACAAACAGAATCATTATGTTGTATGTATGAAACCAATAATGTTATATGTCAATTCTATTTCAATTTCTAAAAAAAGTTATACTGAAGTCACATTATGTCCCCCCAAAAGCTGGATGTTTGCTGCTTGAGACCACAATCTGATTAATTATTCTACATATCGGCTTAGTTTGAGTTTGACTTCTACTTAGCAAAGAAAACTAAGAAACTTAAAAATATCTGCCTTAGGATGGACATATATGGAAATGGCTGGCAATGTTTGGGCAAAGAAATTTGGATTTTTGTCAGTGTGTTTGTGCATATAAAATATATTTTTCACCGTGACTTTAAAATTTTTGGAATTAGATTTACTTAGCCTTAAAAGTAGGTTATCTAGTATTATTTGTTCTAGTTCTATGAAAAATGTTGGTATTTTGATAGTGATTGCATTAAATCTGTAGATTGCTTTGGGTAGTATGGACGTTTAAACAATATGGGACTATACCAAAATAAAAAGTGTTTGTACGGTGAAGGAAACCATCAACAAAACAGAAAGACAACCTACTGAATGGGAGAAGATATTTGCAAATGATATATCTGATAAGGGATTAATATCCAAAATACATAAAGAACTTGTACAACCCAGCACCAAAACCCCCACAAATAATCCACTTAAGAATGGGGGCAGAGACCTGAACATTTTTCCAAAGAAGACATCCAGATGGCCAACAGACACATGAAAAGATGTTCAACATCACTCATCATCAGATAAATGCAAATCAAAACCACAAAGAGATACTACCTTACACCTGTCAGAATGGCTAAAATCAAAAAGACAAGAAAGAACAAATGTTGGTGAGGATGTGGAGAAAAAGGAGTCCTTGTGCCCTGTTGGTGGGAATGTAAATTGGTGCAGCCACCATGGAAAACAGTATGGAGGCTTTTCAAAAAATTAGAAATTGAATTACCATATGATTCAGTAATTCCACTACTGGGTATTTACCCAAAGAAAACAAAAACTCTTAAGTAGGCTCCATGCCCAACATGGGGCTTGAACTCATGACCCTGAGATCAAGAGTCGTCTGCTCTACAGACTGAGCCAGCCAGCTGCACTGAAAATAGAAACTCTAATTTGAAAAGGTATATGCACCCCTATGTTTATTGCAGCATTATTTGCAATAGCCAAGATATGGACACAGCCCAAGTGTCTACCCATAGATGAATGGATAAAGAAGATATTATTTATATATATATATATATATATATATATATATATATATATATGTAATGGAATATGACTTAGCCATTAAAAGAATGAGATCTTGCCTTTGCAAGAACATGGATGGACCTGGAGGGTAAAATGCTAAGTGAAATAAGTCAGAGGAAGAGATACCATTTGATTTCACTCATGTGGAATTTAAGAAACAAAATAAACAAAGAAAAAAAGAGAGACAATAAAACAGAATCTTAAATATAGAGAACAAACTGATGGTTGCCAGAGGGGAGGGGTAGAGAGATGGGTGAAACAGACAAAGGGGATTAAGAGGACACTTATCCTGATGAGCACTGAGTAATGTATACAAATTATTGAATCATTATATTGTATACCTGAAGCTAATATAATGCTGTATGTTAATTATACTTAAAAGAAAGATTTCTCATTTGTACAATGAGGATTTAATCATTAAATAAAGAGAATAATCAAGTTTCATTAAAAAAAAAGGTTATCTACTTGCGTTGTTCAATTTTCAAAAGATACTAAGGTGTGCATGAAAAGTTTCATCCTAGGATAGATTTAATTCTTTTTTTTTTTAAAGATTTTATTTACTTATTAGAGAGTGAGCATGAGCAGGGGGAGGGGCAGAGGGAGAGAGAGAAGCAGGCTCCCTTCTGAGCAGGGAGCCCAGATGACAGATGACTTGGGGCTCCATCCCAGGACCCTGAGATCATGACCTGAGCTGAAGGGAGAAACTTAACCAACTGAGCCACCCAGGTGCCCTGGATAGATTTATTTTCTAGATTGCTATTACTGTTTTTGGTAAGAGGATTGGTGATGTAGGTGGCAAATAATTATGACTTTAGTATGTAAAAGAAGAAACTAAACAAAATTATAAAAATTATATCAAATGATACAGATGTGATGTATATGATGGAGACATCCATATTTTGTCCACAGTACCTATTTTTTTGAGCACCTACTAAGTGCCAAGACATGGTTCTTATCCTCGAGTAGCTTGTAATCCAGTAGGGGTGTAGAAATATAGACAAATCACAGTACAGTGTGACAAGGACTAAGGTCGGGGTAGCTCCACGGGAATAGGTACACAGGAATATGACTCAGTTGAGGAAGAAGTGGCATCCATGTGGAATCCTGAAGGACTAGCTAATTACACAGATGAAGCGGTGCCGGGGGTGGGGTGGAGGTCAGGTTAAGAGGGTGATCCAGACAAAGCCTTCCAGGAACAGGAAGTAAATGGTATGTCCAAAGGTCCATACGTATAAGAGGACATGGGCCTGGAGAATGAGCAGAGCACATCGAGAGGAGCCTAAAAAGGTAGACTGAGGCTGACAACTATATGAGCACTGTGGATTTGCCTTGAGGACACACGATAGCCTTGAAGTGAGGAAAGCAGGTAGCCACATGGTCCATTTTGTAGTCTCCTTACTGCAGGGTGGGGGTTGGACAGAAGCTAGATTGCAGTAGGCCCTGCTAGGTTAATGGGCTGATTGGATTCATTGCACAGGTTAGAGTACAGAGCACCCCCTAGTTTTATTTTTATTTGGGTGGCATTAGGGTAGAATTAATTGCTAGGGAGCCTTGGATGCCTAGAGAAGATCTAGCAGGGTGTCTTGAGTGGCGAGCCAGGGGATTGGAAGGATGAGGCCAATTCACCACTTTGGCTTGTGGGTTAAATAGTATGTCAGCCTCAGGTGTTTTTGTCCTTCAGTTGGGCACAGAACCAGAACCTACAGTCACTTCTTTCTGGTGCTCTCTTTGTTTCTGTTCTGGTGGTGCAATCGTGACAGGGTTTGGCCAAAGGTCTCTACCTCAGCTTTATTAAGCTAACAGATTTGGGATTTTCAGTATGCCTGGAGGTCGCTTACGCTAAAAAAAAAAAAAAGAGTTGATTGGTTTTGTAAATTGTTATAAGAGCACAATAAACAGATCTTGAAGCTTTGATATGCTTAGAAGTAAAACTAATGTACCATTTCAAAAATGAGAAAAATAAAAATAAATGGCTACTGATGGGCATTCTGTTTTTGGTAATGATCAGAGAAGTTAATGTCACACATGCATCATTTTAATAGGGTTTTGCCGATGGTCTAATAGGGTAGACTCTACCTCTCTGAGAGTTTGTTCTGACATTTGGAGATGAATAGGGAATGTTCAGAATTATTCAATTCACACCTTGTTGACTGAGATCTCTATTGTACCTGATATTGTTTAATTTTCCTCTTTCTATTTCTCAGAGATAGTTTAAAATTGGTAATACTGGATCATCAAGTAAAATCAGCTTTGGGGGGAGCTCTACTTTGAATGGTGACAGACTCTGCTTTGCAAAGATTATCACAACAATATCACACATTCTTTACTTTTTTTTTTTTTAAGATTTTATTTATTTATTTGACAGAGAGAGACACAGCAAGAGAGGGAACACAAGCAGGGGGAGTGGGAGAGGGAGAAGCAGGCCTCCTGCTGCGCAGGGAGCCCGATGCGGGGCTCGATCCCAAGACCCCGGGATCATGACCAGAGCCAAAGGCAGACGCTTAACGACTGAGCCACCCAGGCGCCCCCACACATTCTTTTAAAAAAAAGAGAGACTTATTTATTCATCTGAGAGAGAGCATGAGTGAGGGTAAAGGGGGGAGGGGCAAAGGGGGAGGGAAAAGCAGACTCCCCGCTGAGTGGGGAGCCCAACGCAGGGCTCTATCCCAGGACCCTGAGATCCTGACCTGAGCCAAAGGCAGACGCTTAAACACATGTTCTTAGAATGTGACTCCTTCTGTTCAGAGGAAGGAGAGGGCTTATGTCCCCTCCTCTTGAACCTTGGCAGATCTTTGGACTGTCTTGACCAACAGGGTATGGTGAAAGGGTCGCCCTATGATTTCCATGGCAAGATCACAAATATGGTGTGCACTTTTGCCTTGTTCTTTCGGGATGTTACTCTTAGAACCCAGGACCACCTTGTTAGGAAGCCCAGACAGTCCATATCAACAGATCATATGAAGAAGCCAACTTTAGAGGTTCCTGCTGACAGCCCAATTGAGGTCTCAGCTAGCAGTGAGAATCAGCTGCCGGCCATATGAGTGAAAGGCTTCCAGATGATTCTAGCCCTCCACCATCGAGTCCCCACAGCCTTTCAAGCTTTTTCATTTGGGTCCCCAGCCAGGGAGGAGCAGAGATAAGTTGTCCCTGTCAAATAGCTGACCCATAATAAAATGGTTCTTTCCCACTAAGTTTCAGGGGTGATTTATTTTACAATAATATCTGGAACAATATCCTTGGATGTCATAGTAGATAAGAGTAACACTGCCCTTTCTCTATTTATTCAACAATAGGACTACCATGTAACCTCTTATTCTACCCTAAAGAGAAAAATAAGATTACTTTCTTTTTGAAGAAATCCCTCAGAATATGAAATTGAGAAGGGAAAGAACGTTAATAAAAACATTAAAGATACATTTTTATACTTATTTTCTCTGAAGGTGATGGAATAGGAAACTGAGAAGCTCTGACATGAAGACTTATGGGAAAAAAGAAACTCCTTAAATAGTTTGTTCTAAGGTTCTCATCACAAGATTGTGCACTTTGAATACAATGATTCTGTGTCATTCTTTATGGTCATAGCCATCCACCTGCAGAAGAGGACAGCTCATTGCGATTCCCTTTTGTAAGAAATCGTTTTGCCAGTTTTTCTCCCCCAAATCCATCTTGTCTTTGAAATGGAAGCCATGCTGATCCACTTCAGAAGTCTTGTTTGAGGAATATCAAATAAAATGTGAATTTTTCTAGAGTTTCACTTTTGAAATCCAATCAGTGTTCTGGAGGCAATGAATTTGCCAGACTAAACCTAAACATACGGATCTAATTCTGTCTCTCCTACTCATTCACTCTGCGTCTTCCGTCTCTGATTGAGGGACTTGGCTACATAGTCTCTAACGGGTGCTTATTTAAAAATTCCTCTATTTTATTTTCACAAGACTTCTACAACTTAGTGTGCAGTATTGTTTGAGAGTTCAGGTCTGGAGTCAGACTGCCTGGCCCATAGCCTGATCCTAACTAGCTGAATAATTCTCGGCATGTCATCTAAGCTCAGTTCCTTCATCTATAAAATGGGGATAATCATAGTGCCTACTTTACAAGTTCAATGAGAATATCGAGTGAGTTAATGAATAGTTAAGAGCAGTAAATGTCTGACACAATGAGCTATATGAGCATTGGCCATCATTAGTCACCTTATGTGCTGCTGGTTGTGATGATATTTCATTCATGTTTTGAATCTCATGTCCAAAAGAAACCAAATGGGCATTTCCTTATTTGGGGTATAGACGTGATCAGTGAATTGGGTATAAACTAGACTGTGCGACCTCAAGTCCCTTCAACTCCAGTGTTCTAAGGTAACCTGAGTTCTGGGATCGACTGACGCTGAGAAAGTTGTCCTAGGAGTACTAATGCATCTTAAGCGCAAACGCATCAATGCCAATTACCGTAGAGTAGCTACTTCCAAGGCTAGGAACTCCATTGAGAGGTTTTATGTATAGTTCCCACACTAGCTCAAAGAAATGCTAATAATGTTAATAGGAGGTTTGTAAAAGGTTCAACAATTCCAAAAGTGACACATAAATAGAATCATTGGACACATTCCTTAAGTTGTCAGGCACTCTGTAGGTGGGTTGAATGTCTTGGGTGTGACTCCATATGCAAAAATATCAGGGACTGTTTTGCTCAACAAGAACTTTTTGGCCGAGAAATCTGAATGGCTTGTTTATTTGTCACTTTGATAGATCAGCAAGTAAATAAGGGAGGTAAATAATTCCATTCCAGAAAGACTTTCGGTAATCAGGTACTTCATTTCTAGATAAAAATATTCAACCACCTAATGGAGAAGAATGCAGGCTGATGGCTTCGTTCTTCTTCACTTTCTGGATTTCTTTGGCTACGAAGCTCCAGTAATTGTCTGAGTCCATTAGAGGAGAAGAAAACCCTCAGGAGGAGTTGCAAGCAGTTGGCTGAGATAAAAAAATGTTTCTGAAGACCTCCCAGCAGATCTAGAATTTACCTTTGATTATTTAAAAAAGATTGAAAACTCTAATAAAGTCAGTTGCAGAAATGTCAGTCGTGTTCAGTGAGGTATCACCAATATGTGATGATCTATAAAAAAGATCTGTTTGAGGCACAGACCCCATCCAGATCCATGGCTGGAGTGTTCCCGCTGGCTGTTAAATGACTGCGAAGGTAGGCCACGCTGAAGATGACACTTACCTTGATTTCTCAGTGTGGCAGAGACCAGGATAGCTCTAAGGGAGATTCAAGGGTACTGTTGTATGCACTATTTACTTGGTAGTCTTTGAACTGTGGGCCAATCCTTAGGGACCAGGCAATCTCATATGGGGTGAAAATAAAGAAAGCAAAGGAGAAAAGACAGAACCTAGGGGGAATGTAGGATTTGCTAACATAGATGAAAGGCTGAGTTCAGGGAAATTGGGTAAAATGCTAAATGCCCAGAATAAAAAAAAATGACCCATCCTTTGGATACTGTAGGCAGCTCCAAGGGTGCTATGGGGAGAACACTTAGGAACCTGGATTGCCTAATACGGACAGAGTGGGTGAGTCTCCGACCAGAGTGCAGACCTAACAAGGCCCCAACATCCCAGAGTTACAGCTAAATTTAGACAACCCCTAGCACACTGTCTCTTCCAGCCGATCGTGATTTCTCATCCTTCAGGCAAGCCAGCCTGCTTGTGCCCCAGCTCCTACTGCTTTGTCCTAGCTTTGCCCTCCGCCGGGAATGCGCCTCTCCCAGGTAGCTCCCTGGTCCTTCCCCTCCTCCTTCTAGCCCTACTTGCAGGCAGTTTCGTTTCAATGACATCCTTCATGTAAGTTACACACAGAAATGAACTCTGACCCAGGTCAGCATGCTGGAAGTCTCTGTTAAAGATGCAAAACTGGGGAAAAGTTGTGACTTCGTAAGCATGACTTATTTCTTAATTCTTCATGTATTTTTTTTTAAAGGTTTTATTTATTTGACAGAGAGAGACACAGCGAGAGGGGGAACACAAGCAGGGGGAGTGGGAGAGGAAGAAGCAGGCTTCCCGCAGAGCAGGGAGCCTGAAGCGGGGCTGGATCCCAGGACCCTGGGATCATGACCTGAGCTGAAGGCAGACGCTTAACGACTGAGCCACCCAGGCGCCCCAATTCTTCATGTATTTTTGAATAAGCAGCTTGTGCTCATGGTACATATTTCTCCCAGTCACCCCTTCCCTTCCCTGGAGGCAGCCACTGTTACTAATTTCTTGTATTAGAAAGCTCACAAGTATTTGTAAATAAAAGCCCTTCTCTATGCCATTCACACCTTTCGTACCTTCCTTTTTATCACTTACATTATCTTGGTGTTCTCTTTTCCTTTAGCTGCCTCATTCTTCTTAATGTAACTGTTAATCTTTTTTTTTTTTTAAGATTTTATTTATTTATTTGAGAGAGAGAGAATGAGAGACAGAGAGCACGAGAGGGAGGAAGGTCAGAGGGAGAAGCAGACTCCCCGCCGAGCAGGGAGCCCGATGTGGGACTCGATCCCGGGACTCCAGGATCATGACCTGAGCCGAAGGCAGTCGCTTAACCAACTGAGCCACCCAGGCGCCCCTTTTTGTTTTTTTTTAAGTAAGCCCTAGACCCAAAGTAGGGCTTGAACTCATGATCCTGAGATCAAGAGTTGCATGCTCTACTGACTGAGCCAGCCGGTAGCCCCAAAAGTATCAATTCTTTTTTTAAAAACCTTTTTTTTAATTTTAATTTTTAAAGTTTTTATTTATTTATTTGACAGAGAGAGAGACACAGCGAGGGAGGGAACACAAGCAGGGGGAGTGGGAGAGGGAGAAGCAGGTTTCCCACTAAGCAGGGAGCCTGATGCGTAGCTCGATCCGAGGACCCTGAGACCATGACCCGAGCTGAAGGCAGACACTTAACAACTGAGCCACCCAGGCGCCCCAAAAACCTTTTTTTAAAAAGATTTATTTATTTAGGGGCACCTGGGTGGCTCAGTCGTTAAGCGTCTGCCTTCGGCTCAGGTCGTGATCCTGGGGTCCTGGGATCGAGCCCCGCATTGGGCTCCCTGCTCTGCGGGAAGCCTGCTTCTCCCTCTCCCACTCCCCCTGCTTGTGTTCCCTCTCTCACTGTCTCTCTCTGTCAAATAAATAAGTAAAATCTTTTTTAAAAAAAAGATTTATTTATTTATTTGAGAGAGGAGAGAGAGCATGTGCACGGGGGGTGGGAGGGAAAGAGGGGCAGACAGAGAGAGAATCCTCAAGCAGACACCCCGCTGAGCATGGAGCCTGACTCAGGACTTGATCCCAGAACCCCGAGCCCATGATCCCAGCTAAAACCAAGAGTTGGCTGCCCAACCAACTGAGCCACCCAGGTGCCCCAAAAGTATTATGGATATATTGAAACTTATTGTGGTCATCTAGATTGTTTTCAATATATTTCCCCATCAAAAGTAGTACAGTTTAGGGGCATCTGGGTGGCTCGGTTGGTTAAGTGTCTGACTTAGGCTCATGTCATGATCTTGGGGTCCTGGGGTCAAGCCCTGAGTTGAACTCCCTGCTCAGCTGGAAGTTGGCTTCTTGCCCTCTCCCTCTCCCTTTGCCCCTCCCCCTGCTCATGGGTGCATGCATGCTGTCTCTCTCAAATAAATAAATAAAATATTTTTAAAAAATAGTACAGATTAATAGTCTCATATGTTGTTTTGCATGTGTTTGGAGGCTAGACACCAAGAACTTAGATAGGCCAAACCACCCTCCGAAGAGGTCCGAACAGCCTGTGTGCTCTCTACAGCCCCCCTGACATGTGTGGCCGACTGTTTTGCTAATCAGTGGCTAAAAAAGTGATGTTTTGATGTGGTTTTAATTTTCATGTATCTTTTCAAAGTTTAAGAACCATCTTCTTTTCTGTAAACTATTCGAGTCCTCTATTCAATTTTCCATTTAGGTGGTGACGAGCAGGATGCGAATGTGGTTTAACAAGTGAGCACACTGCTAAGAGGCTAATGCAGAATGTAACGCAGAATGATCTCATTTTAAGTACTGGCATAGTAATAACTCAGAAAAGAGCGGCTAGATTAAATCTAATCTCCAAGAATGTTTTATCAACAAAACAAGCAGGCTTAGATAAGAGCTTCTCCCTCTCTCTCTTTTAAGTTTATTTATTTATTTAAGTCATCTCTATACCAAGTGTGGGGTGCAAACTTACGACCCCAAGATCAAGAGCTGCGTGCTCCTCCGACTGAGCCAGCCAGGTGCCCCGAAGAGCTTGTCTCTTTTAACACTATACCATTCTACACTTAGACTGACTACCATACCTGTGTCCTTTTTTGTCATACCTTTACTGAAAAAAAAAATCTCCTGAGACAATATTTATAACTGTATAACTTGGTATACAATAGCAGTTGTATTTCTAAAAATTGAGTTCATTCTTGGTATAAAAAGAAGAGCGCAGCTATTTGACATTTTTATCCTTGAGGATATTAAAACAGAGCATGTTGTTCTATGCTTTTAGACCCAAAGCTTTGTAAACTCTTAGTAAAAATTTGTGCATTTCCTAGTTGTAATTATGTAAAAGATGCCTGATTAGTATACCAAGCAGGGCTCTTTTTTTTTTTTTTTTTAAGGTTTATTGAGCGATTTACTGAGCGATAGCAAAGTAAAAGTAAAAAGCTCCCAAGGAGGGAGGGGACTCAAAGGGGTTGCCACTGGAGTTTCTAAGTCTAGGGCTTTTTCTGGGCTTGTTGGCTGGCTGTTTTAATCTGATCAACCCTCCCTGCACCTGTCATCCAATCAGGTTTTTGTCCTATGGGGAAGGGTGAAGAGCTCCTTCCAGGGCAGTGTAAAATCCTTTTAAGAGT
>NC_138382.1:74936180-75063791 GCF_054177405.1 Leptonychotes weddellii | reverse complement strand
GCTGACTTGGATCTCCTCATTTTAAAGCAACTGGCTTGGTTCAGTCCCGGGTTTCAGCACCAAAAAAAAAAAAAAAAAAAAAAAGGCAAAACAAAACAAAAAATAAAGCAACTAGCTTTTCTGAAAGTAGTTCCTGTGTCACTTCTTTTGCAGGTTTTGAAAGAAAAATCAGATTTCAGAAGACTTCTCAAGCATAGCCAAGAGTAGTCATTCTATACTGACCTAGAGAGACCAGTCTTGGTACTGACTGATGAGTTGCTAGGTACACGAAGGCAAAAATTTGTGTTGAACTTCAGGATGCTTCAGGAACTCTGATGAAGATGTAATGACCCAAACAACTGCCCGTGGTTCATACTTCTTCTGGTTCGGTCTTCAATGTGCTTACGCCAGACCTGAAAATAATTGGAAACTACAGTAATTGCGAATTCAGGGAGCAATAAGAGGTCAAGAGGGGGCCCATCGCGTTGGACCCAGCTCCTTGGAAACATCCATTTGCAGTTCTCTTGGCGATTTCAGAGTTAATTCTTGAGTGTGTGTGTGTGTGTATATATGGTAGGCACTGGTACATTAAACATAATTTTCCATTAGGTCATATATTATCTGCCTTCCTTAATCTTTAGAAATACAAAGCTTTCCAATAGAAATTTTAGAGCGTGTGTCATGACGTAAGAGTTCTTCAAGTGCAGTCCCTAGACCTCCAGAGGTTCCAGAAACCCTCTTATGGAGTCCACAGAGTCAAAACTATTTTCATGATGATACTAAGACACTGTCTTTCTCACGGTGTAGATGTTTCCGCTCATGGTACAAAAGTGGTGATGGGAAGGCCGCCGGTCCCTTGGTATGAATCAGGGCAGTGGCTCCAAACACAGCAGCTCTTGTACTCTTCACTGTTAGCTGTTTAAAAAAAAAAATCAGTTTTATCTAAAAATGTCCTCGATGGGGGCGCCTGGGTGGCTCAGTCGGTTAAGCGTCAGCCTTCGGCTCAGGTCATGATCCCGGGGTCCTGGGGTCGAGCCCCGCATCGGGCTCCCTGCTCAGCGGGAAGCCTGCTTCTCCCTCTGCCTCTGCTGCTCCCCCTGCTTGTGCTCTCTTGCTCTCTCTGTCAAATAAGTGAAATATTTAAAAAAATTTTTTAAAAAAATGTCCTTGATGAAACAATAAGATTAGTAATTTTATTAAATCTCAACTGTTGAATATACACCTTTTGAATAGTATGTATGACAAGATGGGAAGTATGCCTAAAGCACTTAGTGTTACCAGGATACTCAGGTAATTGTGTTGTGAGCTGAATAACTGCTTTTTTCGTGCACACCATTTTTACTTAAGAGAACAGCTGGCGAACAAACTCTTGGGCATTTGGCAGGTATTTTCTCAAACATGAATGAAGTGAGCCTGTCCCTTTAAGGAAATGACTATTTGTTGCCAATGATGGAATTCTAGCTTTTAAGTGAAAATTAGAATTTTGGAAAATTTGCATTTGCCACTGTGAGCTTGACAGCTCCCCAGTATTTATTTATTTATTTTTTTAAAAGATTTTATTTATTTATTTTGAGAGAGAGAATGAGAGACAGAGAGCATGAGAGGGAGGAGGGTCAGAGGGAGAAGCAGACTCCCTGCTGAGCAGGGAGCCCGATGCGGGACTCGATCCCGGGACTCCAGGATCATGACCTGAGCCGAAGGCAGTCGCTTAACCAACTGAGCCACCCAGGCGCCCTCCCCAGTATTTAAAGACTCATCAGATTCTTGATCTCGGGGTCGTGAGTTCAAGCCCCATAGAATAGAGCTTATAAAAAAAAAATAGGATGCCTGGGTGGCTCAGTTGGTTAAGCGTCTGCCTTCCTCTCAGGTCATGATCCCAGGGTCCTGGGATTGGGTCCCAGGTCAGGCTCCCTGCTCAGCAGGGAGTCTGCTTCTTCCTCTCCCTCAGCCCCTCTTCCCCACTTGTGCTCTCTCTCTCACTCAAATTTTTTTAAAAAATCTTTAAAATATTTTAAAAATTTAAAAATTAAAAAAATACTCATTGGAAAAGCTGAGATAGGTAGCAATATAAACAAATGTGATTTTAAAATATTTTGTAATGAAATGTGGCAACACTTGGAAGATCTGCAAGTTATCAGTGAAATGATATTTTCTAAATGACTAGTGCATAATGTTATACAATCATGTGCAGGTAAAAGATCCATTCAAAGTACAAGATCGACAAGTGCATTTTATTGTAACCCCATATGAAAAATTTTGGGGATGGTTTCACATTTCACATTGCAACTAACCTTTAAGAAGCTACTATTAGTTGAGTCTTGGTGTGGTATCAAATAATAGCTATAATTACCTAAAAAGGCTATTGAAATACTCCACTTTCTTACTACATATCTGCATGAAGTCTTATTTTTTTCGCATATTTCAGCCAAAGTGAGGAATCACACCAGATTGATTGCAGAAGCGTCTGAGCATCCAGCTGTCTTCTATTAAGCCAGACATTAAAGAGATTTGCAAAAATGTAAAACAGTGCCTGTTTTCTCACTTTTTGTTGTTGTTGTTTTGGAAAAGAAAGTTCTTAAAAAGAAAACAATGCTATTTATTTTGACATGTGATGGATTTAGTGTCGTCTTTTTAAATGAATTAATATGTTTAAAACTCTCAGTTTTTAATTTCTGATACAGTAGATATTGATAGCCATAACCCACATAAATAAAAGCTTTTGGAGGTCCTTAATGATTTTTAAGAGGGCAGAGGGGTCTTCAGAACTGCTGTTATGTAACATCACAAGGGAAGGGGTGCATTTTTGATAATGGCCCCATCTCCAAAGTGGCAAAGGCTATTTTTTCAAGGGCCATTTATAATATTTGCTCACAAAGGAGTCTTTTTAAGATTTGGAATGTTTTTCCATTAAGTTTTCCACATTTTGGTCAAGAATGTAAGTGGGTTGATTAGTTTTTCATCTGTTTTGAATTTGCTTTTAGCTGCTGTCAAAAAAGTCCATGCTGGGGCAATCCATGTGATGGGAGCGGTAGAGTGTGGCATCATTAGGGATGTTTTAATATTTTTAAAAATTTTATTTGTGACAACATTTTATTTCATTTCATTATTTTTTTAAGTAAGCTCTACACCCAGCATAGTGCTCAAACTCACACAACCCCGAGATCAAGAATTGCACACTCCACCCGCTAAGCCAGCCAGACGCCCGAGATGTTTTATTTTTTTATTTTTATTTTTTATTTTTTAAAGATTTTATTTATTTGACAGGGAGAGACACAGCGAGAGAGGGAACACAAGCAAGGGGAGTGGGAAAGGGAGAAGCAGGCTGCCCGCAGAGCAGGGAGCCCGATGTGGGGCTCGATCCCAGGACCCTGGGATCACGACCTGAGCTGAAGGCAGATGCTTAACGACTGAGCCACCCAGGCACCCCAAGAGATGTTTTAATACAGCATAAAAAGAATGATATTATGGGGCGCCTGGGTGGCTCAGTTGTTGGGCGTCTGCCTTCGGCTCAGGTCATGATCCCGATCGAGCCCCGCATCGGGCTCCCTGCTCGGCAGAAGCCTGCTTCTCCCTCTCCCACTCCCCCTGCTTGTGTTCCCTCTCTCGCTGTGTCTCTCTCTGTCAAATAAATAAATAAAATCTTTAAAAAAAATAAAATAAAATAAAATTTTTTTAAATTAAAAAAAAAGAATGATATTATATTGACAAACAAGTACTAGTTTATTTGTTGCTACTGAGTAAGGTTTTTAGTATTAAGATCTTCTATCTTATTTTGACCTTATTTTAGTGCTTTATTACAGCTTGCAGAATGTTCCTGAATACAGATAACTTTATTGAAAACATATTGTTGGTTTGGGGCCAGTAATTTTTAAGGTAGACTCAATTCAAATGTAGATTTTTTTTAAAAAAAAGAGTTTTGGTATCAAAAGCTGTTGCTCTGTATTCTATACATCAAGGCTAAAAAGAAAAAATCGCATATTCATAGGGAAAAATATGTAGTGAGATTATCAGCAGGACAATCTAAGAGCAGATGGTGTTAACAAGTTTTCAAGAAAACCCTATAACTACTGAAAACAGTAAGGTTCTGGAGATGGGAGATGAAACAGACGACTCTCAAATGGAGGGAGGGGTCTGGAAAGGAGTTTTTAAATAAATAGGATCTATGAAATTGGTTAGCAAAGGGTTACCAACCAGCCCAGAGCTTTAAAGAAGCCTTGCTCTAAATAGCTAGGAATGGTTTGTAATCATTACTTGAATTGTTTGTATATTTGTTCTCTCAAGTAGTTTGAAGTGACCTACAGTCTTGTTTACACTATTAATTTGCTTGACAACCCCTGTCTTTACAGAGGACATAAATAAATCACCTTCCTGACTAGTGTTCCTTGAAGTGGAACCTAGATGTCCGTGGAATATATTATTGGGGACCAAGAATCAACGAATACCTTAAATAGTTGTCCCTTGTTTTTTATGATAGTGTAAACAATTACTGGATTTAAAGACATTCTACAGTAATTCTTTTTCATGAGAAAAATATTCCAGGAAAATAAAACCTTAGTTTCTAAAACTGTCCTGTGGGCCTGGGCGGGGGTAAGGTTGAGGAAATGAGTTTTCTTCAAGAAGAGAATTTCTGACATTGGAGAAAAAGTGCTTTTGGCTCTGCAGGGTGCCCACTCCCACCCAAGGTAGACTTCTAGGGAGCTCTGTGTACTCATTTTCTGGTTTGCATAGCTTTGAATGGAATACAGGATGAAAGCACAAGGACAGGTAAAAGGTGGGAGGTGCTAGGTTTTAAAACCAAGCTGAAGGATGGCACCAAGTGTGTCCTATAGGATCGCACAACACCTGTGATAGGATTAAACTGTGGCTTTGTATTTTTTAGACTTGATTTGACTCTTTCCCATTTTCCATGATCCTCATGACTGAGTTGTGAAATTAGGCAGGCAGTGATTCTGCATCTTTAGGCAAATGACTACACTCTGCTCGGTTCGGTGGCCCCCGGTGGTGAAGTCCCAGGGTGGGGCCAGAACCTACATTTCTCTATTCCTGCTATCTTCCCGGGGACAGCACTCGGTCCATCGTTCTCTGGAGGCAGTTCTCCCTTCCTTGCAATGTCGCGCTGACACTCCCCTAGCTTTCCCAGGCCTTTCTGGGCTCTCCCTCCTGGGCCAGGCCCTCTTGACTAATTCAGTGCAAAGCTGCTGCCGACTTTGCTGACCCTCTCCTGGGATCCCTGGGTGCTGCTTCAGATCCACCAGCTCACAGGCCTCCCTCCTTGAGCTCCCAGTAGATCTGTGTTTCCAGCTCCCTTCCGGACATGTCACTCCCTCACGCAACGTGTCACTTCACCCCAAACTGCTGCCCATCGACTCTCTAGTCCCCAGAGCCAGAGGCAGGGAGGCCCCCAGAATCCTGCCTCTCCCTCATATTCCTTTCCAGTCTCCTTCTGCAATCGGCCGCTAAGACTAGTTGATTCTAGTTGTTACGGGTCTGGACGTCCTTCCCTCTCCTGTTTTCTCTCATCTGGACTAAGGAGCTATCTCCTGACTTCCACCTCCTGGCGATTGGAAACATGTCTGTGGGTGTGCCCCTCTCCTTGCAAATTCAGCAGCTCACGTGTGCGCACTGGACAGGCTGAGCTCCTTCGCGCGTTGTTTGAGGCCTGGGGTGATGGGCAGGGACTTTTTCCAGTTTCTTACCCACCACCATCCTTCCCTTGAGCCCTCCCCCCCACCTTCGCTCCAGAGGGACAAGTCTCGTCCCCCCCTCTCCGATCCCCAGATTCCTGGATGTGTCCCCACTTTTGCAGTAGCTGTTGCTGGAATACCCACCCCCTCTCATTCTTCCAGGCTAGGAACCTCCAGGCACTCTGCAAGAAGGGGCTCTATTTCCGTTCATTTCGGTTCCCCGGCTCCTTTCCTGGCCCACAGTGTGGGTTTGATAAATGTTCAAATGTTTGAATAAGGTCCGCATGAGTCATTTTATTTATCTGTTTGAAGAAAGCAGTATTTTGTAACTCTTCTTGTTCCCATTTGCTTGCCCCAACTTACAGTGAGCTGTTTTGAATAACTCAGAGATAACAGGTAAGGTGCTGGCAAGCAGGACTGAGTTGATGTGAGTGTTTCACCTCTCAGTTTTTGGAATCTGGAAAAGATATTTTCCTTTGCACCAGGACATTAACTATATCCCCAAACCATGTTTCTAACATGAACGAATGGGTCAGAGTTCAGTACCCCAGACAGTTTTCAAACCAAATTTGGTAATGTTGATTTAAAACCGCTCAACAAGAAAAGCACCCAGTACAATCATGGAAAATATTAGAACGGCTTTCTACACAGCGACATATTGTTGAGAGAATTGTTCACTGAAATTATATTAATCACAGAGAAGGATTATAAGCTCTCTCTCTCTCTGTTTGTTTTTTTAAACAGGATCAATTTGACAACTTAGAAAAACACACACAGTGGGGAATTGACATTCTTGAGAAATACATCAAATTTGTAAAGGAAAGGACAGAGATCGAACTCAGCTATGCAAAGCAACTCAGGTAAGTTGATATTGAAAAAGGTTATTTGTTAACTGCAGAATGGATGTAACAATAATTTATATTCTCATTTATACTGTGAATATATAATCCTTTAAATATTTTCCCCTTTTATGTAAGGTGATATTTCAATTAGAAACCATTGCTTTTGATAGAGAAGATTCATTTCCATAGAACAATAAAAATAAAAACTGAGTTACTGCCCTTAGGCTCTGGGTTTTTGTTTTGTTTTGTTTTTTGAAGGATAGTTTCTGAATTTTGGAGCTACTTATTTTTTTTTCAGAAAACTCCTAATTGAAATATAATATATAGAGAGAGAAAAGTACACATTAAAAGTGTTCAGCCCCAGAAATCCTCACAGAGTGAACACTCCCCCATGTCACCAGTACCCAGATGGAGAGACAGGCAAACCCAGCCCCAGAGGCCCCTGGCCCCTTCCGGTGCTCCACCCTCCCATGGCTGCCCACTCTTCTGACTTCGAATGACCTGGACAGTCTTGCCTGTTTTTGAACCTCATCTGAATGTATTGACTTATTAGGCACTGTTTGTATTTGACCTCTTTTGTTCTACATTATGTTTGGGAGATTCATTCATGTGGCTGTATATGGTGGTAGCTTGTTTCTTTTCACTGGTGGTTGGTGTGTGGATGTGTAAGTATACCACAGTTCACCCATTCCTCTGCCACTAGGCGATTGCTCGTCTCCTGTTTGGGGATATGAAGCCTGTCTACACCCAGGAGTGGAACTGTGGGGTCATAGGTGTTAGCTTTAAGTAGACAGCTTTCCAAAATGCTTCTCCGGATCTGAGTTCCGTCCAGCAGCCCGTTAAGAGCCCTGTGGAGCAGCATTTTAAAAGTGCTTGGACTGCTTACATCTTTAATGATGAAATTATCCAAGAAATTTTGCTTTTAGATAAAATATGTAAAAGTTGTTGGTAGAACAAAGCTGGAACTTGCCGTGGCAGGCACAGACTTTAATGATTTCTTGTTTGGTTGAATTGGTTGGTGCAGATTGTTTTAAGACCTGTTAAAGATCCAGATGACTTTTGGTATAGAAACATTTCGTTTGAACCCAAAGAGCGTCTGCAGGAGGGTTATGTCAGGTGTCACTGAGAGAAGATGGATTCTTTTAGAGCTGGTGTTGTTTATAAATAAGCACCTGAGTGGTACATCTAGATTGTTTTTATGGATGACAAGTTTTGTTTCTATTGAGTAAAGAAAACATAAAACATATTGCTCAGTGAAGTAACTGTAACCGTTATGACTTGCTGAATCCAGATTGATTTCTGGCACTGTGTGTATCAGCCTCACATCCTGAATGTGGCAGTAGGGAAGGGGCTGCTTCGTGCTGATTATCTAAATATCGCACTGTTCGTCATAAAATGTCTTTGGTGTGAAAATGGGTTACATACATCCTTAGCCAAAATACGGTCTCACCTTACGGATTTATCTGTTTGTTGCCTTTCTTTTTGTATTAGCTTACACTTGTCTTCCCTGGCACCTTTGTCATGATCCTGTTTTGTTTGGGAGGTTTATGATTAGATGCCATTAATTCAGCACTTAGCAAGTATCTGCTTGGTTCTGTGTCATGAAGGGAAAGGGCTTTCTTAGCTCCGCCTCTGGATTGCACCTGGCTTCTTGCCCTTTCTCATCACCCTAGGTGAGGGACGGAGGATGCAAGTAACAAAATGGGAGGCTGTTGGAAAAGAATGCAAATTCCAGTGTGGGTTTAGGGTAAAATACGATGGCTCTCCATTGACTGTTTTACCCTCTTGTGGATCACAAGTTGAAACAGAGGATCAGTATCAGGGATCTGATGGCAATCTCTTGAGAAGTACTTTTCCTGAGATCTAAATACATATTTAGTAGACTCTACGCCCAACATGGGGCTCAAACTTACAACCCCTAGATCAAGAGTCCCGTGTTCCACTGACGGAGCCAGACAGGCGCCCCCTGAGATTTAACTATTAACATTGTTTCATTACATCCCTAAGAGGTATCTCAATTTATACTTGTTGGGAGAAGCTGATGTACAAGATCAGGAGTAATTGAACAAATGCCTTCAAGACCATTACTAACCCTTCAGACTGGTCTTCTCCTCCTTGATACTGAGCCCTCAGCCAGGTCCTCAATGCCGATACATAAGCATCCTTTCTATCCTTTGTCGATTTGCTGCCCCACTCACCGAAGTGACTCAGTTTCTCCTTTCTGCAAACCCAGCATCTCCTTTCCCATCCTCACCACTTGCTTGCTATGTTACTGAGAGCATGGAAGCAGTCAGAAGAGAATGTCTGCAGACTCTCAGCATCTGTGCCCCCCGCCCCGAGATGCTTCTGTCTAAATCCAGGCCCCCCTTTTATGCACTCGGTGTCCCCCCTCCCTCTGGCTCTGGAACTCAGCCCCAGTGGTTCTCTCTCCCATGTCCTCAGTTCTTCGTTCCCTGCTGGGTTATTATCCCCATCGACACACAAGCACACCCTCATTCAAAAACAAACTTCCCTGAGGTGGTTCTCCCCACCAGCTGCCACCATGTCGTTGTTCCCCGTTGCAGCCAAACTTCTCGAAAGTGTTCTTACTTGCTGTCTCCAATCCCTCTCCTCTCACTACCTTAGACTCACCGCACACCACTCAGCCAGAACTACCCTTCCAGGCCCCTGTGACTTCTGTATGGTTCAACCCAATCGCCTGTCCTCAGTCTGGCGTCCTTGACCCATCAGCAGCTTTGACGGGGTGGATGCTTCCTCCTCCTTGCTTGGCCTCTGTAATTCCAGTCTTCTGGCTTCCTTCCTACTTCACTTTGAGCTCCTTCTCAGCCCGCTCGCTGGGTCCTCCTTTGCCTTTTGCCTCTTTACCCGATGTGCCCTGGTGCCCAATCCCTGTCATCTCCCCCTCTCGATCTGTATTCCCTTGGTGATCTCATCTGGCTTTAAGTATGATCCACGTGACAATGTCTCACAGGTATGTACCTCCAAGCTAGACCTCTGTCCTGGACTCTGACACAGATTATGCATTATCTCCTAAAACCTATTTGAAATAGAAAGTGTCTGAAACCGAATCTGTCCGCTTAAAATCTGCATCTGCACAGCCCAGCTTTTCCCCACACATTTGAGAGCTGCTCCCTCCTTCCTTGTTAGGTCAGAAACTCTGTTCCTTATTCAGTCAGAAGTCCCCTCTTTCTCAGCCA
This sequence comes from Leptonychotes weddellii, assembly GCF_054177405.1. Taxonomy (NCBI): domain Eukaryota; kingdom Metazoa; phylum Chordata; class Mammalia; order Carnivora; family Phocidae; genus Leptonychotes; species Leptonychotes weddellii. The sequence goes on along the minus strand of NC_138382.1, from coordinate 75,054,089 downwards.
CTACCCCACCCCCATCCCCAATCTAAGCCATCAGGAAGTCCCAGTGACTGTACTTTGCAAATTTACCCAAGATCTGACCCCTTCTCATGACCTCTACCTCAGCCACTGTGCTCTAGTCTCCATCACCTTTCACCTGGGTTATTATGAGGCTTCTAACTGGTTCCTCTTACTCCCTCCTTATCCCCTCTTGTCTGTCTGTGTTCCACAAAGCAGCTAGATCATGGCACTCTGTTCAAAATTCCAACTCTCCATTTCACTCCGTAAATCCAGAATCCTTACTGTGGATGTCCTACAAAGCCCTATGTGATCATATCCCCCAACCTTTCTGACGTCCTCTCTTTCCTCCTTCTCCCTCCTCTCGGCTCTAACCGTACCAGCCTCCTTGCTGTTTCTCATACACACGAGGCACGCTCTTGCCCCAGGGCTCGCCTTTCTGTATGGGTATCACCTATATGTTCCTCGCATGCCCACCCTCTCGCCTCCCTTCAAGTCTTTGCTCAGATGTTAACTGCTCAGTGAGGCCTACCTCATCTTCCTGCTGTAGTTTACAGTTTTTCCGTAGCACTAATAACTTTCTAACATTCTTTACAATTTTCTTATATATCATATTTATTACTCATTGCCTTCCACTCCTCCCTGTTAGAATGGAAGCCCCTTAAGGGCAGGGGTTTTTGAGTTGTATTCACTAAAGTATCCCGGTAGTATGGAACAGTGCCTGATGCATAATAGGTACTCAGTAAATAGTTGTAGAGTGAATCGACAGGTCCCGTTCTAAGATGTTTGGTCCCCACTGCTTCAAGGAGAATCATGTGTTTGCCCAGGCTATGAGAGCTGATGACGCTTACCAACAGAACAATCAACAGTGTGTCAACTGAGTGCCAGGGGAGCTCTAATGAACGAGACACCTTGGAGCTCACCTTCTCACTGTGGAAAACAGACCACATGCAAACAAGCAAAAAAATTAAATCATTTAAAGATAGCATTTATCATCCCAGGTAAGAAAAGCCAGTGATGTAATAGAGCATGATGGTGGGTGGGGGTTACTTAGCTAGACTGGCCAGGGAAAACCTGTTGCTTGAGAACTGAAGGACAAAGAGAGAGGGCTGGCATGCCAAGGTCTAGGGGTAGCTCTTCCAGGCCAAGGGATCAGCAAGTGCAAAGGTCCTGAGGTGGAAACATGTTCAAGGAATGGAAAGGCCAGGGTGACTGAAGCATGGTCAACAAATGCTTGCTTGAAATATCAGTATGATGTTGAAAAAGCAACGCTATCTTTTTGGAGAAGCTTCTGGCATTAAATCATTTTTATTTTTTTCGGCATTAGAGAAAAAAGAACACCAACTTATTTTAGAAGCAAAGGATGATCATTAGGGCTTTGATTTGTGTAGGTTTAGGGGTTGGCAAATTACAGCCTATGTCCCAATCCATCCACTGCCTAGTTTTATAAATAAAGTTATACAGAAACACGGCCACATCCATTCATTAATGTATTGTCTATGGCTGCTTCTGAAAACAATTGCAACTGACTAGCTAACGGGGACCACCTGAGCATGACCTACTTGCAAGTCTAAAATACTCTCCAGGGGCGCCTGGGTGGCTCAGTCGTTAAGCGTCTGCTTTCGGCTCAGGTCATGATCCCAGGGTCCTGGGATCGAGCTCCGCATTGGGCTCCCTGCTCCATGAGAAGCCTGCTTCTCCCTCTCCCACTCCCCTGCTTGTGTTCCTGCTCTCACTAACTCTCTCTCTCTGTCAAATAAATAAATAAAATCTTTAAAAAAATAAAATAAAATAAAATACTTACTCTCCGACCCTTTACAGAAGAAGTTTACTGACCCTTGCTATAGTTACTATTTCTTCAAGGCAATGCAAGGTCAAATGCCTAATAATGCCTAATAAAATTTTAAAACATTTCATAGACCTATAGAAGAGAACCAACTATTGATTGCCCTTAGCAACTGTTAAATTTTTTTAAAAAGCTAAATTATTTGTTATGATAATGAATTCATATGATTAAAAATGCCAGAGGTAGAAAATGGTGTGCCGTGAAGGGTCCCTTCTCTTAACCCTGTCCCTGGGGACAGTAAATGTTATCAGTCTCTTGTTTATCCTTCCTGAGAAATTTTATGCCGACACAGGCAAATGAGGGTGTGTTTTCTTCCTTGCTTCCCCAGCAGTCCCTTGTGCCCTTGTCTTTCTACATCCTGGAGATTGTTCCAAGGATTCATTATTTTTGTGGTTTTATAATATTGCATTGGCTTGGTGGACGTGTTGATTGTTTCCAGTTGTTTGCAACTCTCAACAAAGTTGCAATGCATAACCTTGTACAAGCCTGTCTAGAGACAGAGTTCCTAAAAGTAGCTCTCTGGTTTTGATAGAGTTCACCAAGTTGCCACTCAGAGGCTGTGACCCTTACCGCTCATAGCAGAGCCTCGGGCAGTGCTACTTACCTTGACCCTCAGCGCTCCCTGGTACCAGTCTTTTCTTATCTTTGCCAACGTGATAAGTAAAAATTGGAGAGTCTGAGCCTTAGTTTGTGTTTCTCTTATTATCAATGAGGTGGAGCCTGTTTTTATACATTTGAGCCATTTATACTTTCTTTTTGATGACCCATTCATGTCCTGGTCAATTTTTTTTTTCTAATCGGAGTTCATTGTCAGTAAAGGGTAACTATGTAGAAATCATTTTATAAAATATATTGCATATATTGTATATACAAGGAATTCAACTTACATTTACTTTCACCATAAAAAGTACATACAAGTGAAATTGCAGGATTTTCTGAACCATAAATATTAAACTCTTACAAGATTTAGCAGAAAGATTATAAAAAACTTGTAGGATGTCATTACTTTTTTTTTTTAACTCCACATTACAATTTTAAGCACGCTCAATTGACTCACTGCTAAGTAAGATAAAGAAAATAATACTTACATGTTTTGCTTCCTGTTCTAGGTGAGTTATATAATTTGGTCTTTAACACAGTCCCACAGTTAATTTGTCTTAATTCTGCATTTATTTGTTTACTTATTTATTTATATTTATTTATTTATTAGAGAGAGGGTATGTGTGTGCACGGTAGAGGAGGGGCAGAGGGAGAGAATCTCAAGCAGACTCTGTGCTGAGTGCAGAGCCCAATGCCGGGATGGATCCCATGACCCTGAGATCATGACCCGAGCCAAAGCCAAGAGTCAGATGCTTAACCGACTGAACAACCGAGGTGCCCCTTAATTCTGTATTTAAATATAAACGTATGCTCACCTCCATTCCTCTACCACAGCTTCTCCACCTGTCTCTTGGCATCAAGAGAAATATGAATATTTCCTTCCCTAATGAGAGTTTATGAAGTAATCCTTCATACAAACAAACTCCTGTTTGTTCCTGTTTGAGAATGCCCCCATACTTGATAATAATTTGACCTGGTTGTTCTCCAGTCATATTTTAGTTCTCTCCAAACTTTGTTGCTGCATTGGTTTTTGGTGGAAAAATCTGGGGCCAGCCAGATTTTTTTTTTTTCTTTGTAGGTGACTTGCTTTGACTATATATGTGAAGAATTTTTTTTGTTCCATTTAGCAGTTTGATAACATCGCCAAGCGATGATCATTGTTTGTCAGTTTCCTTAGAGCCCTTTCATATGCAGATTCAGTTCTTCATTTATTTCAGGGTAACTTTCTTCAATTACATCTGAATATTTTTTCTGTACTACTTACTGGGTTATATATACTTCAGAAATATGAGTTTTCCTTATGTTAAAGCATCTTGTTCTTTAGGTAATCTTTTTTTCTGCTTTTGTTAGTTGCTTTCCTTATTATGATTATCTCAAAGTTTTCTTCTGTTAAATTTGATATCCATCCCACTTTATTTATTAGTTCTGTAGTGGTATGCTTTAGTTCTTAGTTCATTTCCTTAACTTTGCCATCTATTTTAGCCTGTGGTCTGGGAAGTCTTTGCTTCATTGGCTTTGTGTTTTTATTAAGTTTGTCTGTAGTGTAAAATTTTCTGGAGGAGTTTGCTTTTGCTTCTTTTTCTTCTTTTCTTCCAGATTGGTTTCTTTCTTTCTTTTTTTTGGGGGGGGTCATTCCCTCCCTCCCTCCTTTCCTTCAGTCCTCCCAACCTACCTTCTTTCCCTTCCTTCCTTCCTCCCTTCCTTCCCACCTTTCTTCCTTCTCTTCTGTATTACGTATCTTTTTACCTCGCTTATGTTTAATATGGGCAGTTCAGTGAAGTGCTTAAGAGAACAGACACTAGAGCCCCAATACCTGGCATGCATTCTTGATTCTTCCATTCAATAGTAACACAACTTGGGGCATATATTCTCTGTGCTTCATCTTTTTCATCTGTAAAATGTGAATAATAGTAATTCCTCCTTTCTAAGGTTGTTAAGGGGACTTAATGAGATAAGGCACATGCACTTCCTAAGCATGCTTTTCTTACCTGCATAAACAACATCAGTGCTGCTGTTGGTTCTGATAGAGGGTAGTTGAGCATTCCTGGCTGTGCTTCTAGAACTGTTGGCCTTTCCCTCTGAGCACCATTATGGGGTAAGGGTGAGGCAAAGGGCCTGGTTTTGTACATTTTGTCTTTGAGACTCTGAGTGTGTTCCGGAACTTTGTTAGAGGTTCTGTTTGAGAGATATATCCTGTTCCTTTGGAATGCCTAGGTTAGGGATGAGCTTCCACAGGCATCCAGCTTGGAGCCCTGGAACGTGAGGATCCAGGTGGTGACCCCTGCTCCTGCCCGAATTCTGGAACCTGGGTGGTCGGCCTGCGTGTCTTCTTCTCAGAGCTTTCCTGTCACTGTTCCTTGACTGCTTACTCACCCCTCAGTTTACTATTGTCTAAATTGATCTTCAGGCTTTCGTGGGCTTATTCCTACCCTACCCCACCCCCTGCCACAGTGGCAGTGAGGGTGGGGGCAGCATCCTTCCATGCGGTCCTAGAATCTTCCGTCCCTCACCGTGGTCGCCGCTTTTCAAAGTGCGTAGGCTGAAGTTACGCTTCTTTCTTCATTGGCTTGTTTTCTGCTGTTGAAAATTGTCCTGGCTTTTAATTCTCACCTCTTGTTGGGAAATCACAATTCTCTGATCGAATTTTATTCTGCTGTCTTTATCCAGAAATCTTGTGGTGAGCTTTTAAAAAAAAAGAAAGATAGAAAAAACAAAACATTCCTGGACCCAACCCTGGACCTTCCATTTCGGAGGGCCTGGAACTGGGCCCAGGTATCTCCTTTTTAAAAGCTTCCCTGTGGCTCTTCGGATCAACCAAGTTAAAATCCAGTATCCTTATGAGAGGATTATATTTTTCTCTTAGCTTTTAATTAGCCTGTCTGAAGAGCAAGTTTAATATATAAAACACTTAAAATTTCTCAGAAAGATCCCATAAATTTAAAGCTGCTCTTTGTGGTTTGTTTTCTTGCTTGTTTTTTAAGTAACCTCATACAAAATAGGGGCAAGAAAGCCCATCTCCAGAGAATGGAAATGAAAGTTGATCTTTCTTTCTAGTGGTCCCTGAGAGAAAAATCCTGATTTTCCCTTCCAGACTTCTTAAGCTTTTAGTTTTCTGCTGGCTTTTATAGAGTGAATTATTCATTGGTGCTTTTAAGAAACATTTTGAAGGCTATATATGCTAACATGGTCAAAGTGAGACTCATTCATCACAACGTGACGGTCTCCACAGGCTGTCACCCACAACAGAATATCCCCCCCTCACCCCCCCATGGTCTTTAATCCTGTTTAGGATTGGATTGGTAAGAAGGAACTAAAAAGAGTGCTGGTTTTACCTTTCTATATTCAAGCTATGTTTCCTTCAACTGGATATAAAATTTAAATTATTTTTATGAAGGCTTAGGACTGGAAGCTAAAAAGAAAATGTAGATTTATTAATTTTTTTAATTTATTTTTTTAAATATGAAGTGGGGTTTTTTCTTGTTTGTTTTATTTAAGTAGTCTCTACACCCCACCTCGGGTTTGAACTCACAACCCCAAGATCGAGTTCTAGAGTCGCACACTCTTCTGACTGAGCCAGCCAGGTGCCCCAGAAAATGTGGATTTAAATAAACCTTTACAATAACAGTTGCGAAAGAATTTTTATATAAGATGTGAATTTCAAAGTGATATTTTCAATTTGTAATTTATAGTTAATAGGAGAAATGGTTAATATTTAAAACCATGCATTAAAAATATCTCACATGCTGGGGCGCCTGGGTGGCTGAGTCAGCTAAGCATCTGACTCTCGATTTCAGCTCAGGTCATGATCTCAGGGTCGTGAGATCAAGCCCCACGTCCGGCTCCTCTCTGGGCATGCTTGAGATTCTCTCTCCCTCTGCCCCTCCCCCCACTCCTCTTCCTTTCTACCAAAAAATCCCATATATGCTACTCTACGCATATGTGGAAAAGAACCTATTGGTTATATGGTCGTCTGCTTTCCATGTGCTCCCCTTTCCATCCCTGCCAGCTGTGAGTAGGATGGACTGTTTTTACTAAATCTACCTTTTAAGGAGTGACTGTGGTAAACCAACTCAAAGAACTGTACTGTGCTTTCAACAAACAAGATTTCTCTCCTTTGCATTATTTTTTTCTTTAAGCCACTTTATTTATTTATTTAAAAGATTTTATTTTTAAGTAATCTCTATACCCGTTGGGGCTTGAGCTTACAATCCTGAGATTGAGAGTTGCACGTTCTTTACCAACAGAGCCAGCCAGGTGCCCCTAAGCCACATTTTTAAAAGAAATGCTATTTTTCAGCATTCTTTTGGATCTAGACTTATTAGGTAAACTGTACTATGCATCCAGAGTATCAGCAGAGAAAATATGACATGTTTTATTATTATTATTATTATTATTATTATTATTATAAGTAAGCTCTATGCCAGTGTGGGGCTTGAACTCATGACCCCGAGATCAAGAGTCCCATGCTCTACTGAGTCTGCCATCCAGGTGCCCTTCATATCTTCATTTTATTTCATTTATTTTATTTTTTAAAAGATTTTATTAATTACTTGTCAGGGAGAGAGCAGAAGCAGGGAGAGCGACAGAGAGAGAGAGAAGCAGGTTCCCTGCTGAGCAAGGAGCCTGATGTGGAACTCAATCCCAGGACCCTGGGATCCTGACCTGAGCCCAAGGCAGATACTTAACGAACTGAGCCACCCAGGCGTCCCCATATCTTCACTTTAAATTGCAACAGTTGATATTCTTGGGGTTACATATTCCCTCAGAAAACTTGAAGGGGCAATAGAGGTCATTTCATCCAACCCCCTTGAACTCACAGATGAGGAGCTGGATGCACAGACTTGCTTGTTGGTTTGTCTGGGGTCACGCCATCCCAGAGCAGTGTCCTTTTTACTGAAGTCCATTGCCTCAAATCATCTAGTAACACCTGTTAGAGATGAAATCACATCCACTTTGTATGTAAAATGTACCATGATCAAAATTGTAAACTTATGATGGTACATTTTTTTCTAGGTGAATCTGTAGATTCAGGGGGAATACAAGAAAATGTGAAATAATGAAAGTAACTACTAGGAAAGAGGAATAGAAACACGGGATAAACAGGGAAGTGAATACTGAGATGTGGTCAAGTGAGGACCCCCACTGTGGACCATTAGTCAGCCTCTTCTGGCTATTTCCCTAAACTACAGCGACCAAAGTCAGGTCCCACAAGAAATCAGCCGATGGGACCCATATGCATGAGTTTTGTTTTTCCAGGCTTACCCCATGGTTTTTGTGTAAATTTAAGGGTGTTGAATGTAGAGATTGTCTGGATTCTTGACCCAGAGGTGAAATTAGGAAGAGAGATGTGAGTGATTTTGTCTCATCTGAGTGTGTTCAGGGCAAACTTGCTGGGCAGGTTAAAAGTCCTCCTAATTAAATATCTTAGCATGAACAGCCCCCAGATTCCTTTCCTTTTCATTCCTCTTTGGGGGAGTAGCCACACAGCCTTGCCAACATGCCCTTGGCACTTGGACTTTTTTTTTAAGATTTATTTATTTATTTTAGAGAACATGAGTAGGAGGAGCAGAGGGAGAGGGAGAGAGAGAGAGAATCCCAAGCAGACTCCCCGCTAAGTGCAGAGCCTGAAGGGGCTCGATTCCACGACCCCGAGATAATGACCTGAGCCAAAACCAAGAGTCAGATGCTTAACCGACTTCGCCACACAGGCACCCGGCGTTTGGATTTTTAATTTGAACATTTGGACATAGTCCACATACTTTCCTTGGATCGTTGTGAAGATGATCAGGAGGGAAAGGTGGCCTGGAGGGAAACTCGCCCTCAGCTCGGTGCTGCAGATGAAATCGGCTGCATGTGTACACATGGTCTGTACTCTCCAATTAAAGTCAGGTCGTAACAGCCAGGTTAGCACCAGCTGGAGCCCCTTTCTCTTCTTACGTGCTCTACCTTTGAGGTCAGAGATTCAAAGAGATGCAAGTCCTTCATAACCAGAGCTTTATCACCCATGTAGAAAGATGGAAGGAAGCAAGGGGCACCTGGCTGGCTCAGTTGGAAGAGCATGCGACTCTTGATCCGGGATCGTGAGTTCCAGCCCCACGTTGGGTGTAGAGGTGACTTTAAAAAAAAAAAAAAAAAAAAAGGAAGGAAATAAATGGATTTCAGCTGCGGACATTTTGTGATTTTTTTTTTTTTTTTTTTTTTTACTTGTACACAAAAAGCACTGACTTCATCTTTCATTCCTGATTTCTCAATCATCTTTCTATAGAAGGTGACATTTCTGCATTTTTGTTTTAGGAACCTCGCAAAGAAATACCAACCTAAAAAGAACTCGAAGGAGGAAGAAGAATACAGGTCTGTTTAATGCTGATGATTATGTGCTGATATCTTTATGCCAGTCGTGATGATGTCTGAAGGAAAGGAGAAAGGAAATCTACAAAAATAAGCTGCATTCCCCATTCATATTTGTGCTAGTTTTTAAATTGGCAGCGAGAACAATAAAAACCCTACTCAGCTAACTTATGCCGAGTCACTAGACCTGTTCCAGATTGTTTCAATTAAGGTAATTGGGAAAAGCTTAGAATATAATCTAAGCAAATACAGGAAGTGTGGATTATGCATTCCACAGTCTTGATTTGCTTTTGTACTACCAGGAGTCTCTTTCACTGAGAAATATGTCCATTTCAGTCAGCAACTTAGGCACCTTAACATGGACAGCCCAAAAGTATTATATTTCTAATTTGGATCTAAACATCCATTGCATTAGTGCATATTTAGTATGTATCGGTATTTGGGGTCATATTTGGACCAGGTATTAACAAAGCCAAATACTGCCTTATGTAGAGTGATTCGGTGTCACAAAATGCAAAGTGTTTCAGTTGTAATTAATTCTGAGCCATTTCGATGAGAACACTTTTATGAGTAATGAACTGTCAGGGTCCTATGGGACGTTGATGCACATTAACCTGATTTTAATTAATGTTTCGTCAGCGCATACAGTGTTTTAACAGAGGGGACCTTGTTTGAAAAAGAGCGGTGTGTGTTCATTTCCGTAGGTATACGGCTTGTAAAGCTTTCCTTTCCACCCTGAACGAAATGAATGATTACGCTGGGCAGCATGAAGTTATCTCCGAGAACATGACCTCGAACATCACTGTGGAGTTAGCCCGCTATGTCCAGGAACTGAAGCAGGAGAGGAAATCGGTAACAAAAGTTTGTTTTTTCTTCCTAAGAGATGGACCAGGGGTAATGGGAATATCCTAGAAGCTTTCAAATTAAATAGTCATATAAGGTGGTGGGTCTTGAACTGAATTGTATAAAAGTTATGGACCCTGTTCTTAGAAGGTGCTTCTAGGTCTTTGTAAGGGTCTCTCAGACACTGAAACTTATCTGAGGACCCCTAGGATACTAATCCCTTTGAGGAATTTAAATATATTTGAGGATATCAGACATAAAAAGAGTAAGCAGTATAAGATGGTATGTGTGGTGTGGAATAAATAGTATTAAAATAAATGCTTATAAAGTGTTCACAAAAGCCAGAAAGATGACCTCAGCTCCATCTACTCTGTTCTTTGGCTCCTTCATCATCTAACGAAGAGGTCCTTTTTGCTCCTCCTACCTTCGGTATCATCTTTGCATAGCTCTTATTGTTAACAAAGGAGAAAAAGGTACGCTCACACAAAGTATATTCATAGTCAAGGTTTTGTCCTAAAAGATTTATTTCTAAGCTGTGGTCTGTGTCATTGTTCTCTGACCGGTTATGCAGTGCATCATAATTTTTTTTTTAATATTTTATTTATTTATTGGACAGAGAGAGACACAGTGAGAGAGGGAACACAAGCAGGGGGAGTGGGAGAGGGAGAAGCAGGCTTCCCGCCGAGCAGGGACCCCGATGCGGGGCTCGATCCCAGGCCCCTGGGATCATGACCTGAGCCGAAGGCAGCCGCTTAACAACTGAGCCACCCAGGCGCCCCGCAGTGCATCATAATTTGTTAGTAATAAAGAACTAAAGCTGGCCTGTGATAATACTTTTTTCATTTAAATTCGAGTCCACCATAATTCTTCTGGTGCTCTGGAGAGGCAGGAGCCAACAGGGAAGATGGGGTTCCTGCTGAAACGGAAGAGATATTAAATAATAATGGCCAAACTAATTATTTAATTGCAATTGTGATAGTTGCTACAAAGTGTAAGTACAGGTTCTGTAGGAGGAGGTGATAGGAATACCTAACATGCTCGTGCTCAGGATCAGGGAGAAGCTTCCCAGGGCCCTTAACAGCTAACGTTTTAATAGGACTCAAAGGATGAGGAGGAGTTGCCTGGGACAAGCAATAGAGGTAGCAGCCAGTGCAAAGGCCCTGAGACAGGAAGGTATTTGGAACATCTGACGAGTTTACTTCTTACTAAGCTATAAATAGGTAACACATGGCTTTGGGTATGTTTAGTAGTTAGGAACAGATATATGGCTTAAGATCAACCTGTTTGTTTGGAAAAAAAAACCGCTCAGTTCATAAACTGAGATAAAATTTTTATCTGTTCACATTAGAGCAGTGGATCTCAACTAGGCACAATTTTTCTCCCCACCCCAGCAACACTTGCCAGTATCTGGAGGTAGTTTTGCTTAGATTAGATTGGGGGGGGGGTTGCCATTGGCATCTGGTGGGTAGAACCCAGAGATGCTGGTAAACATCCTACAATGCACAGAACAGCCTCCTCAACAAAGAAGAACCTGGTCCATAATGTCCGTAGTGCCCAGACTAAGAAACCTTGCACTAGAGCCCCAGATTAGATGACAGCATCTTCCAGACCATTCATTAAAGATCTTTTTTTTTTTTAAGGTTTTATTTATTTATTTATTTGACAGAGAGAGACAGCGAGAGAGGGAACACAAGCAGCAGGGCAGAGGGAGAGGGAGAAGCAGGTTTCCCACTGAGCAGGGAGCCCGACGTGGGGCCGGATCCCAGGACCCTGGGATCATGACCCGAGCTGAAGGCAGATGCTTAATGACTGAGCCACCCAAGTGCCCCTAAAGATCTTTTCTATGATGGAAAGGACGCAGTGAAACAGAATACTAAGGTTCAGAATGAAGCACAAATACCTAATATAATCATAAAGTCAATACAGTAAATCTGAACATGATGTTAGACTGCTTCCCTGGGTTCTTGAACTTCCCTCAACCTTGCAAAGTTTATACCTTCTTCCTGTTTGTTTCTTTGTTCAGTGGTTTGTGTCTCTTGACTGACCTTCATCCACCCATATAGCTTAGAAATTTAGCCAACACCCCAAACAAGAACTCTCTGCATTTACCTTAGTACAGAATATAAATTCTGTTTCTGGAGTGAATCATGAGATATGAACCCACATAACCTGGCTTCCTGTTACTTTTTTTGAATGCCTCTCCTCCAACCACATGGCCCCCTTGCTGCTCCTCAACCTCGCCCCATGTTATCCTGCCTCAGGGCCTTTGCACTGGCTTTTCTCTCCTTGGAAAGCTTTTCCCCCAGATATCTGCAAAACTCACTTGCTGACTTCTTCTCAGGAATATCGTCCTGTTGAGGTCTGTCTTGTCCACCTTATTTAAAATTACAAAGTCCGTTCTCTCCTTCCCCTCTTCATTCCCACCACCTTCCCTGCTTTACTGTTTTTCCATAGTGTTTACCAGCATCTAACATTTTATATATTTGCTTGTTTCCTTTCGTTTCACACTAGAATGTAAGCTCTGCGAGGGCAAGAATTTTCTTGGCTCCTGTTATATCCCAAGCACCTGGAAGTGTGCCAGGGTAGAAGAAAGAATTAGAAGTAGAGAGAAGCAGTCTTAGACTCAACTTCATTCTTAGACTTTGTGTTACTAGTAGAGGATCCTTGTATTTCCTTTTTGTGTTATGTTTGGGTCCTTTTGTTTTATTCACTTACCGCTAATCATATGTCTTTTGTACAGTCCATCATATCAGTAGTTTGAATTCTGTTCCTTTTTTTATCAGAAATTACAGTAATTTATAGAGTAAATTATAGGTGATACAGATACACATTAAATAATATCTTGCAATATGTAGTGTTCCTTTTATTTTAGGGAGAATTACAAGCACACATCTGAGTCAGATGTTCTCCTGGGAAGAACTGCAAACACCATGCTCTCTTGAAGCATTTTGTAATTACATTAAAATGACATTTTAGGAAATTGGGGAACCTTTTAAACTTCTAGAAAGAAAGAATATCAGTAGGCAAATGCGTATTTGTGGTGTTTTAATATAATGCATCGTGAACATTTTTGCTTTTTTTCTACATATTTACCATTATTTTGAATGACTGCATAATGTGGCATTATGTTGTATATTGATACACTGTGACTTTAAAAATTATTCTGATTATATTGTCTGTTTAATTGTTTGGCCTCAAGTCTTCATTTTCATGGATTATAGTAACTGATATCTATTAGGCTTTACATTTCATCTTCATAGCACCCCTTGGGGAGGGGGACCATTACACATTTTACCCCAGACCAGGAGGCTGGAGCCAGCAAGGCAGGGAGTCAGGACCGTCCCCAGGGGTGGAGCTGGGTGTCTCCCTAAACCCGCACACGTTTGCATGCATGTTTTTGTTTCCACTGAGTGACATTCTTTAACTTACATCCAAGGATGCCGGGTTAAACAGTGTGAACATCTTCATGGGCAGTGAGTTGGTAGATAAGGTGCTCCTTGAAGTCGAACCATAAGGACCAATATTTCTCCTTTAGAGCTTTCCTTGGCTTCTCCGACTCTTATTAGTGAGTGATCTTACTTATTTTTGAAAAGATGACTCCAGGGGCGCCTGGGTGGCTCAGTCAGTGAAGTGTCTGCCTTCGGCTCAGGTCATGATCTCAGGGTCCTGGGATCGAGCCCAGCGTTGGGCTCCCTGCTCCGCGGAACGCCTCCTTCTCCCTCTCCCACTCCTGCTTGTGTTCCCTCTCTCGCTGTGTCTCTCTCTGTCAAATAAATAAATAAAAATCTTTAAAAAATAAAGTAAAAAGACCTTTTTAAAAATGTTGAATTGATGGATGGCATTGAAATGAGCTGCTTTCACCATTTTAGGTCTAGCTAGTATTTCTCATAGCTGACCAGAAATCATGTCTTGCCTAAGTACCAGTCTGGTTAACCATTAGTATAATACGTTTTGGGCCATTTGATATAGTGGTGAAATCCTATCTGCCCAAAGGGATGATTTCAAATTTACAGGATTACTGCTGGATCTCATTATTGCATGTAGAGTATTTCCAAGTTCAGTTTGGAATACTACTAGAAAATGATTTCTCCTCTAGATTTTGCCATGTTTGAATAGATGAACCTTAACAAGGATCTGCATGGTGAAAAAGAGCTCATTCTGCAAAAGATGTTTTCTTCCCTCTGGATTTGAAAGGAAGGTAGTAAGAAGGAAGTAAGTAGAGGGAGAGATGGACATTCTTCCCATCTTGGGGGCCATTTCATGATAATGAGCCAGCTGTTTGTCCTTGAAGTCTTAAAAATCTCCCATTGTAAAATAGGATAACACCTATTCATGCTGTCCATGTTCTTTGGAGAAAAGATGGGTTTTAGGCAAGCCATGTGCACACCTACCTTGTTCCCATGTTACATGCAACTCTCTTGCGTAGTATCATGAATAACCAGTGTCTGTCCCGAGACACAAATCTGTAGGCTCTTTGTTACGGAAATTCATTGATTTTTCAAAAGTAACTTCTTTAAAAGGAAACCTTGACCTGCTGTCTGCAAGGAGTTTAGATTCTTTCCTGCCTGATGTCTGAGCCAGCAACAGTTTCCATCAGATTGCATGAATAGTCCTGGGAGCCCGCAGGGAGCGTGCTCTTAATTTCTTCACCTAATGGGCTCCGCTGCAGAAATTATATTTTTAGCGAGATACTCGCCTTCTCTTTAGAGAGAATAGAATCAGGAGCCAGTCTTTGGGGCGAACGTAAATCAAAGTACACAGTGACAGTTCCTTTGCTTTGTATTCAGTTTTTTGTCTGCATATGTAAATTATCAATAAATCTTTACTATGCGACAATGTCTAGGATTTACTGGTGTTCAGTAGAAATTACTGGGAAATCAACATTCTTTATAAGGCAGCATGCTTAGTTTTAATGTGTAAAATCTGGGAATTTTATACTTGCCTGATTTTCCTAGATTTTGACAGATTTACAGTAAATACAATATTCATCTCTTTTAGCTGACCATGTGGCAAAAAGAACTTCTGTTTCTTGGGGCACCGGGTGGTTTAGTCGGTTGAGCATCCAACTCTATTTTTATTTATTTATTTGACAGAGAGAGACACAGTGAGAGAGGAAACACAAGCAGGGGAAGTGGGAGAGAGAGAAGCAGGCTTCCCGCTGAGCAGGGAGCCCAGCGAGGGGCTCGATCCCAGATCCCTGGGATCATGACCTGAGCTGAAGGCAGACGCCCAACGACTGAGCCACCCAGGCGCCCCTGAGCATCCAACTCTTAACTCTGCTCAGGTCTTGATCTCAGGGTTGTGAGTTCAAGCCCCGCGTCAGGCTCCATGCTGAAGTGGAGCCTACTTTAAAAAAAAGGCGGGGAACTTCTATTTCTTTTATGTACTCTTCCCCCCTTTCTTGAAGGGGGGGGTGCTATGATTCATGTATTAGTTGCCAGTATTGTTAAAGAATGTTACCAAAACTCTGGATTAGAGAACAAAAACTCAAACTTTTGGGGTGCCTGGGTGGCTCAGTCGGTTGGGCGTCTGCCTTCGGCTCGGGTCACAATCCCGGAGTCCTGGGATCGAGCCCCGCATCGGACTCCCTGCTCCGTGGGAAGCCTGCTTCTCCCTCTCCCACTCCCCCTGCTTGTGTTCCTGCTCTCGCTATCTCTCTCTGTCAAATAAATAAATAAAATATTTTTACAAAAAAGAAAAAAACTCAAACTTTTTATAAACCAAAATCCTCATTTTTCTAAGTTACCTTCTAGATGTCACAGACATCGAGATATTGATATGTCTCTGTATCAGAGACTGATATAGATATGTATATGTAATATCTCTATATAAATATATTACATATATAAAACACTTAAGCGGGTGCCTGGGTGGCTCAGACGGTTAAGCGTCTGCCTTCGGCTCAGGTCATGATCCCAGGGTCCTGGGATCGAGTCCTGCATCGGGCTCCCTGCTCCTTGGGAGCCTGCTTCTCCCTCTGCTTCTCTCTCTCTCTCTCTCTGTCTCTCATGAATAAATAAATAAAATCTTTAAAAAAAAAAAAACACTTAAGCATATTAGTCCTATATAGATATAATTTATATTTTTCTTTATTCCACATTTGATATCATAAGCAGTTTTTATTTTTCTACTTGAAAATATGTAGTTTTAATCATTGGAATTTTAGTGGCTAGGCATTATTCTAATGCTATTATCCTTCACTTAACTAATTCTTTAATATTTGATCTGTAGGCTATTACCAGTTTCTGATTGTTTACTTTTAGTTATATAAACAATACTGCAGAGAACTCGCTACTTTAATAGCTCTTTTGTGTATGGGGTGGGGATCGTTCCTCCAAGCTAAATTCCCAGAAAAAGAGTACGAGGTCAAACATACATGATTTATGGTTCTTAATTAAGCTTTGGTCGTTTACTAGAGTATTGGTCTTTAACAGAAGTATAGATGAGATTCCTAAGTCACTGAAATGATCAACGAGATTGTGAATTAGCCGATCTGAAATGTGGGTAGTTCAGAGTTGCTATCGGATATATTCCTCCATAAGAACTAAGGTAAATATACCCTTGTTGGCGATTTTTGCACATTGAATCAAGTTATTAGAGATTTCAGAGAGATTGTTTGGTTCATCTCCAGCCTTCAAGTCTGTCTCAGGATTATCCACAGTGATCACCACTAAACGCATAAGAGGGATTTATGGAGATTTGTAGCTCCAGAAGGGGAGTCAGGAGGTTCCAGCCAGCATTTACTGGAAGCTACAAGTAAACTTCTCTCTGCAGGTGGAAAGTATGGCTCATTACAAAATATTGGCCAGGAGCAGAATCACTTTTTGGCAGTGGTTATCTGAAAAGTTCTAGAGGAAACAATTATACAATACCTTCAGTGACTCACTAAAATTTTTATAAACAGAGAGTGCTTACAAGACCCCACATTACTTAGAATTGACCAGTTATATTTTTTTCCCTGAGGTTTCAGGGATGTTTAAAAATTGATACTAAAAGATACAGTCATCTCAAAGTTAGGTATTGGATAGGTCCTATTTAGGAACTTAGGGAGGGACTTGATTTCCTATAAGGCAGTTTTGTAGCATGAACTGACCCTACTATGTTTAGAACATGTTTTTATAAGAAATTACTGCAAACAGACAAAGCCTAGCATGAAGGAATGCAAAAAATAAAAGGGGCCTTACGTATATGATCAAGTCATTACAAATCTATTTCTGATCTTTTCGGTCCTATTGAGATGCAACTGGGGGTACTCTGTTATAAAGCCAGGACCTGTGGGAAGAAAGCACAGAAAGCCAAGAGGGAGTTTTGTTTTCATGGCCTGGAAGAAGAGGGTTTCGATAATAGTTCCTCTTTACTGGGGTTACCATTTTTACTTAAATAAATCCAAAATCCAAAAGCGAGGGGCCCTGTAGAAGTTGTTGGTCTTCTGCCTGTGTCATGCTGATGGGACACCCACTGATAGCCCCTGGTTTAATGTATCTGTAGAAGGTGTATTTGGTTTTGTTATGTCTTCTTTGTTTTGAGAGGACATGTGATAGGAGCGTGCTATTCATCAAGGCCCTGTCACCGCTGTGGTTCTGTCACCTGCAGAATCATTAAAATTTTATCCTAGCATTTATGGGATAACATACCTAGTTATCAGGAGGCTGACATTCTGCTCTTGATTCCCTGGATTTGAAGTGCAACTTTGGGTTTTGTGTTTCTCCCTTGTGAGCTGGAACAAGACCTTCTTTTTCTTCTAAGAACTGGGAATTACTTGACTGATGTTTTGTGTCCCAGCTGACTCTCTTATATCCAGGCATCTGCTTGCCATCTCCCTTGATGTGCCCGATGCAGCATCCCCCAGCACACCAATGTCCTCTGGAGCCCGGCAGCCCTGGGAATGATGCCTCAGAGCTGTGCCATGCAGTGGCCTTTTTATCCCATCCAAAAAGAAACTTTGGATCCCCCAAACTCCTTTATCACACCCCTGTTCCAATCTGCATTTCCTCTGGTCAGTAAATGGCACTCCTTTTTAACCTAGTTGTTCTAGCCAAAACCATAGGGCACCCAGGACTTCTTTGTCCTTCACACCCCATCTTCTATATAATAATCGGGTCCTGTCGGCTCTACCTTCAGTAAATGTTCTGAATCCAAACACCTCTCACCCCTTGTCCGGTCCCTCATCATCTCACCTGGAGGATTGCCCCAAGCCTCCTACTTCATCCCTGTGCTCCCAGGCTCACCCCGTGGTCCATGGCGCAGCTCCCCGTCTCCACCTGTGCCACCAGCTGTCCCGTGAGCAAGTGCAGCAGCCTCCCCCCTGGTCCCTCTGCCACGCCTGCCCCATTCAGTACATTCTCCACGCGGCAGCCCGCGCAACCTCGTGATAATGCAGATCAGACCACGTCCCTTCCCTTCTTCAGTCCTTTGGTAGCTTTCCCTCACACTCACGTGGCCTGGGAAGCCATCCTTGGTCCAGCCCTTGTCTGCTTCTGCCTTATCTCTCGTCTCGGTCTGATCACATTGGCGTCAGCTGTTCGATGAACACACGAAGCCCTTTCCTGCTTCAGGGCATCTCCACTGTCCAGCTGAAGAAGGGTGTTTCCTTCCCCAGACCTTTGCAAGTTCATGCCTCTACTTTGTTCAAGAAACATCCCCATCCAGATCTATCTAAAATGTCACTGCACCCATAGCCGCCCTCTCTGTCCCCTTGTCCTTTTTCTCTTACCACTGTGTCCACTGGGTTTCATAAGGACAGCACCCGGCATGAGCAGCACCCTGCACCTGGGGGCATGCAATTAACATTCGTGGAATGAATGACTGAATTTGATTGTAAGAGCTTTCAGCCTTTTGGGGAAGGATTACTGCCCCTAAAGTCTCACCCTTGGTCAACCTGGCACTTTATCTGAAACTCTTACTGATGGTGATTCTCCTTGTCTGGGTTTGGAAGTAAGAGATTGATACCCTCAGAAGGGCTCAAGTGAGGGGCATCACTGCTTAATATTGATCATTTTAAGATTCTTTCATCCTAGAAGTGCCTGGGTGGCTCAGTTGTTAAGCGTCTGCCTTCAGCTTAGGTCATGATCCCAGAGTCCTGGGATCGAGCCCCGCATCGGGCTCCCCGCTCTGCGGGAAGCCTGCTTCTCCCTCTCACTCGCCCTAGCTGTGTTTCTCTCTCTGTGTCAAATAAATAAATAAAATCTTTAAAAAAAAAAAAAAGATTCTTTCATCCTAAAGTTAATCAGGAGGCGCCTGGCTGGCTCAGTCCGTAGAGCATGTGACTGTTGATCTTGGGGTCGTGAGTTCAAGCTCCACATTGGGCGCCGAGCTAACTTAAAAAAAAAAAAAAGTTAATCGAGATTCTTCAAAACAATTAGAATTTTAAGGAATATGAAAGAAGGGATTATTCTGAAGAACAGATAGAAGCCTTCTGGAGTCCAGGTAAATTGTGAACGTGTGGAGCGATCTGGGTAGCAAAAGCCAGCATGAGAATGACAGGAGCAGTGGGGAGAAGGCACACTGGGAGAGAAGTAAAGACAACTTGGCAGTGTCTGCTGGACCATGCGTGGGGTCCCCCGCCCGGTGCCCAGATGGTCGGGGGGATGGGTAGGGTTCAGCGACTGAGCTTGACACTGGGAGGTAGGCATGTTTGGAACTTGTGCACCAAGAAGGTATTTGTGTTACAAATGGATTAAGGAAAATGGACCTTCCTGAATTAATCATATTTATTTAATCATATGACCATACTGTATAAATCAGAATGTAGCTGCCATCACGAATGCCTAGGTTTATGGTTTGGGATTGGAGGGAGGGGGCGAAGTGCTCCCTTGAGCAGGGCTGACGGTATTTGAGTTTCCTCCACAGTCCCCATCCATGTCTCTTCCACAGAGATTCATAGTTGCATTAATTAATCCCGAGTCAGGCATAGAATCTGCTAGTGTTCAGACCCACCACGCTGTGGGTTTTGAGGAAATTATAACATTTGTCACAGACGTATTTTCTGCAAGCTCCTTTTTTCTTTGCCCTTTTCAAGTCTTGTGCTCCTTTGTTTTCATCTGTGGAATCTGAGTTTTATTTAAAATTCCAGATGGTTGACTGTCCTCAATTGAGTGTTTATTCTTTTTTTTTTTTTCCACTTTTTTTTTTTTGGAAGTGGCTGTTCTCACATCAATGCCATATTTTGCTTTTTTATGGAGTTTTAAAAATTAAGGGTCTATTATATATAAATAGAGTAAAAGCGAGCAGCTGTTGTACTTAATTGTGGTGTGTGAATAATAAACATTTTCACAGCCTGAGTATGATCTCTTGGAGCCCAGGAAAACCTTCTTAGAAGCTTTGTCATTGTAGTTTTTCTTGAAGTTAGTGCTTGCTTATTTTAGGTTCCCTGTGATTCTTCTCTCAGCTGCCCCTGGTCACTGAGAGAATCCTAAAAAAATTTGGAAGGATGATTTTATTATTTATATAGATTCTACCTGTATATTTTTAAGGTCCAACCAAAAATTTGAAATGAAAGTAAGTTTCGCTGTCAGCTGAGATACCATCAAGCATTTTCAAAAGTCTGTTATTACCTCCGAAGAGAAATGAAAGCATCCTGCTTACAGGAGAAAGTCAGCAGCATTTCTCTGGGTCCCTAGAGATGGCATTTCCTGTCCCAGCTGATAGGAGAAAAGCGCCGTGATGACTTCACTTTGCGGCTCCAAAAGACTTATTATCTTTTTCTAGAGAACAATTCCTCTTTATTTAGAGCTCGGAGGCACACTTTTTAGATACACACTTGCTCACTGTCTGGCAAAGCAATGCTTTGCCATTGTTTGTTAATAAACAACACACACATCTGGCAAGCTGGTTTGCTTGTTTACCTTTGTAACTGTTAGCTAGCTTTTCCAATTGAAGGAGGGGAGAGAGAACTGGACCCAGGTGACCTCTGTCTAGGTCATGGTACGCTCAGGACGGTCAGGAGACCTTGGGTTCCACCCCCGGATTTCCTAAGGGATCAGGCAGCACCACGTATTTTTTTTCTGTGTTGTAGCCAAATGAATTTTGAAGGAACACATACCGTGAGAGGTACATTAGAAGGAAAATCACGGACACCTTGATTTTTCCCTACGTCTCAGGAGACATTAGGATCTCAATGTAGTTCTCAAATGGTTGTTTTAGTTGGACAGAACTGGGGCTGAGGAGTCCTTCAAGGGAGAAAGCTCATCATCAGTCAAGTCAAGGTGCACAACCGTGCTTGAAAAATAAATTCACGTTTATTTTTAAATATTAAACGAAGGAGCAGCGGGAGAATTTACTGTGTGGGTTTTCAATCAAAGTCAGCCCTCGTGCTCCCAGAATATGACTCTGTGTGTGTGTGTGTGTGTGTGTGTGTGTGTGTGTGTGGCGGGGGTGGGGTGGGGTATCTATTGTCTTCAGAGAAGATTCCTGTGATGATAAAGCCCAGTCAGCCTTCCTGGCAGCGCCTGTCGCCTTCTGCGTACTCTTGTGTGCGTTTCCTCTCTCAGCCCAGGACTGGCCTCGCGTTTTGTGAAAACATTTCGAGAGCATAAACCCAGAGCACGGGTCTGAGTTTGGTGCTAAGGCATCTCCCCTCCCCTTTACGTCTGTCTTTAAATCTCAAAGTAAAATGGGGGGAGGGATGGGGAGATCTTTTCAGCAAATTGCAGAACACGGTGATCCTGCTTGCGAAATGGGGGATCGTCCTCTTGACAATTCAGGAACGTGGCTTCTGACTGGGCAGGACTCCAGGAGCCCAGGGGCCTCCCTGAGAGGGCACGGCAAAGCCTGTTTCTCTGCCTCCCTGTCTGCCTCTCTCTTCACTGCCCCCCCGCCCCCCAGGACCTCCCTCAGTCCTGCCCTCCATTCCATGTTAAAGTGATATATGTGGCTTTCAGAAAACCCACTTGCATTTGGGACTTCCTCCGAAGTTCAAGATTTTCCTAGCTCTGCCCTCAGCTCTCCTTCTACTTCCACTGCCTTGATCCTGTCTTGCTTGTTTATTTCTAGCCTTAAACGCAATCTCTGTTCGGTTTCATCCCTGTGTCTGTTATGAAACTTGAAGAATGAAGCCCCCAGGGGGCTCCTCTTGGATTCATAGAGACAAAAAAAAAAAAAAAAATTGCTGGATGGGTAAAACTTGCCATAAAAAGGCGCTTAAAACATGAAACGTGGCCTCAAAAGAGAGACAAGAAAACATTCCCTTATAAAAAGAGCGCTGTTCTTAAAAAAACCAAAATCTGATTTGGTCTCCTCCTTCCTGTCCTCCTTTGTGACTCAGCCCCGCCCTAGGCTCTGACTAGGGGGGATGGAAAGGTCCGAGGCTGTGCGGAGGGGACCTGTTCCGTCGGTCATGCTTTCTGCCTGCTTTCTGGCCATGGAACGCCACCCCCCCCCCGCCCCACCGAGGTTTACCTTGTCCGTCGGAACACAGATGACCCATTCAAGCCCAGGCATTGAAGGAAGGTTGTCTAGTAAAAGGAACATTTACGTTGCTGTGGAGAGGGTTCAGGAGAAGCAACAGGGCTGGTGCAGAACCCCGGGGCTAGTCTGATCCTGGAGTTTTCCTGACCAAAGGACACCTAGAGTCTGACCCCTGCTCACCATCTGCACTGCTACCCTGTGGTCCAAGTCTTCTGTCACCAGGGTTGGAGAGAGGCTCCTACCTGGAACCTTCCTTCGTAACATGGTGCTTCTATACTTGGAGTGATCCATGGCTCCCCAGCTTATTCAGACCACAAGTCTACAAGACTCTACACAGTCTGGTCCTTTCTTCTCTGACCCCCTCTCCTGATGTTCTTGAGGCTCACCCTGGTCTAGCCCTCTAGGATCCTTACTAGTCAACACAAGGCACTTACCTGCCTCAGGGCCTTTGCAAATAGCAGGGGGAGTGAATTTATTTTTAAATCTAAAAAGGCCAGTGTCATGGAAACATCCATCCACACAAAAGTTTTACACAAATGTTTGCAGCAGCATCATTCATAATAGCCCCAAACTGGGAAAACCCTAATGTTCATCGACTGTAAATGGATAAGCAAAATGTGTATATATCCAGACAATAGAGTGTCACTTGGCAGTAAAAAGAGATAAAGTACAGATACATGTGACAACGTGGATGAACCTTGAAGACATTCTGCTAAGTGAACATTAGGTACTAGTGGAAACATCATGCCAGTCACAGAAGGACCTCCTATTGTATGAGTCCATTCATAGGAAATAATCCAGAACAGGCAAATTTATAGAGACAGAAAGTGGAGTGCTGGTTGCCTAAGGCTGGAGGAGGGGGTGGGGAGGGATGACAGCTGAGATACCGGCTCTCTTTTTGGGGGGATAAAAATGTTCTCAAATTGATTGTTGGTCATGGTTGCATAATTCTGTGACTACACCAAAGAGCACTGAATTGTACAACCTAAATGGGTAGATCGTGTGGTACGTGAATTCCTCCTCAAAGCAATTAAAAATAAAGATCTAAGTGATTGTTGGGTTAACGAACATTCCTGTTGTTTTTCCAAGTGCTGTATGTAGGTCTTAGAATTCAATATTATCATATCAGAAGTTTTAAAGGGAACTCTGTGACCGTTTGCATTTTCACTTCCTCTTTATTTTTTTTAACCCTTACCTTTCTTTGGCATGCACGTGCTAGATAGTCAGTATTTAAATGTGATTGAGGGGGTGCCTGGCTGGCTCTCTGTTGGTAGAGCACGTGACTCTTGATCTCAGGGGCGTGAGTTCAAACCCCACGTTGGGCGTGGAGACTACTTAAAAAAAATGAAATATTAATTTAAGCAGATGGATTTTTTTTCTCACGCGTGAATATGAGAAAGAGGGGGTGCTAATCCCTCTGTGTTTTCTGCTTCTAGCACTTCCACGATGGGCGGAAGGCACAACAGCACATAGAGATCTGCTGGAAACAACTCGAATCAGTAAGTGGACAAGAAACAGCTCAAGAAATGCCTGTAGACTTTCTAATTTGAATGTGAGCTTGCATCGATCCGCAAGTGCAGAACGAAAACACCAAAGGGATGCCATGCCCTTAGAGATTTTCTCCAATTTGAATCGCATTTGTTTCTAGACACCACTATGGAGACCAGAGTGTGGAGCCCAAAGAGCTCAAGCAGAGTGTTTTTCTAAAAACTCATATGGAAAGCACAAAGGTTAGACAGGTGGGGTGGTTATAAATGCAGACTGTAGAATAACTCTTTGATGTTAGGACATACAACCAAGCAGCTCAGAGGAGAAAGCTCTTTGGGGGATTGAGACAAAATGATACATTCTCATAGGAATCCCGCGGCTTCATTCACACCTGCTCTCCTGTCACCACTTGCCTTTGCTTTCAGAGTAAAAGACGATTTGAACGGGACTGCAAAGAGGCGGACAGAGCGCAGCAGTACTTCGAGAAGATGGATGCGGACATCAATGTCACCAAAGCAGATGTTGAAAAGGTGAGGTGGCAGTGAGCTCCCTTCTTTCACTTGCCCTGATGCCTGTCGCCTCTCCTCCCAGGCTGCCTGTCCCCAAGCTCTCCTTTTTTTCATGTCACCGCAAAAGGCCACTCAGCCTGGGAAGAGCTGTTAGCATTTTGTGTCCCCCATCATGGGGACCAGAGGCTGACTTCTGGGGAGTCTCCAGTGTTGTGACTGGAGCAGTTTGTGGATTTGTGTCATCCCCAGGATGATGACTGGGAGACTTCGCCTAGGAGTGGCTCTCGCGAGGTGGGGGGTGGGGGTGGGGGCTTCCGGAGTCTGTGGTTTTCCCTTAATGGCTTTTCAAAGAAAAAGTCAGTCCCTTTAAAAGCCAGAGCAGACCAGTTCCGCGCCATCTGGCAGAGCTCTGTGGCTTAATGCTTCCGTTGGGGAGATAAAGGGACTCGCAGGCTGGCCTGACTTTGGAGGTGATTCATTCAGGTTGTTAGCAGGTTGCATCTGGGCGTCCCATCAAGGGCTCTTCTATAAATGGACTTGTGTCACAGTTTGGAATATCATAAAGCTCGAACTGTACCTTCTTGTGGTTCCACATCTTTCTCCCGAGAAGCTGAGTTTTCTTTTTCTAAAAGTTATCAAGGCAGTGTAAACAACATTAGGCTGTTAAAGGACTGTATTCATCCCATGGCTGCCCGGGGCTGTTTCGGCATCTGCAGCGTCATGCTTTACGTGGGGAGAAACACAGCGTTTTCATAGATTTCTTTCACTTTTGCCAGATTCATGGGAGATGGGTTTAGTTGGAAAATAGTGTGGGTTATTTAGTTACTTGTCCAAGTCTGCCAAATTCCTTGCTTAAAGCCTAGGTATATATTAGCACGCCTTCCTCGATAATTATCTAATATATTAAAATACACATCCTCAGTGTCTCTATTTGAGCTGGAGTGGCGAGACTTTACCGAAAGATATATTAATGAGCTGATAAAGTTACCATAAATTACCATCAATTTGTCATAAATTCCTATGAAATAACCAACTCCCCAAGGGATTTAAAATGTGACTCAGATAAAATAGATTGATCCAGAGTTTATCAAAAAATCATTTGGGGCTAAATGAGGTATGTCAGTATATGCATGGCATACCTAGCAAAGGTATGCATTCTTTATCAAATATTTTATTATCATAAATGTAAAATCAGAGTGATTTTTATTCACTTAAAGATTTTTTTAAAAGAAATTGCTTTTATGACCTTCTCTTAATATAAAAGCTGTCCATGCTTATTACAGAAATACCTGAAACTGCCAACAGCTAAAGGGGGGAAAAAACAATAAAACATCCAACTATTGTTAATAAAAGGTATTTTACCTTTCAGAGCCTGTTCTTAAAAATGAAATAATGTATATTATATAAGTACAGTGTAAAGAATAAGAACCAAAAGAATACTTCTAATCTACAAGCTAGCTTAAGAAAGAAAATCTTACTGATGCCTTTGAAGTCTGTCCCTAACTTCCTGCTCCTGATCCCCACTCTACAGGTGTATTTTTTCCTTAATTTGGTGTTAATCGCCTCCTCGCTATGTGTCCCAGCTTTACCACAGGTGTATGTATTTCCAAAGAGTATATTTATAATTTTGCCTCTTCTCCACCATTATATAACCAAAATCAGACTTTCATTTATTTTCTTTGGACTTGATTTTTTTTTTCATTCCCTATTATGTTTTTTACTTAATTCACATGGAGTATAGAACACGTGACTTTTATATATTAAGGTTAGGGGCAGATGCCTTGCTAAACTCTGTTTTTATTTCCACCTTGGGTTTTTTGTGGGTTTGTTTTGTTTTTTGTTTTTTGTTTTTGTTTTTTGGGGTTTTTTTAGAGATAGTCCTATCACCAGCAAATTTTATTTCTGCTGTTTCAATCCTTATGCCTTTTATTTATTTTTCTTATCTTGCTCTGTTGGCCATGGCCGCCATTATGCTGGCAGAAGCCACGTTGTGGACCTTCTTATCCCGATTCTTGGTAATGTAGAGAGTACTTCAAACATTTCTCCATGAAGCATGATTTTAATAAACCCTTTATCCAGCTAAGGGATTCCCTTCTTTTCCTTTTTTGTCATGAGGTTTTTTTCCAACTTGACTTGATGTTGAATACCATCGGATACTTTTTCTGCTTCCTTTAATCCATGAATGTGATGGATTACACGAGTCAGTTTTCTTATATTGAGCCAAATTAGCATTCCTGTGACAAATCCAACCAGGTGGTGATGGGTTTTTTTAAAATACATACTCTGATTCTGTTTTGTTAATATTTTACTGAAGAGTTTTGGGGGTGAATCTATGCCCGTTGAAATTGATCTATAATGTTTCTTTCTTATCCATCCTAGTTTGCTTTACTTATTAGTTTCAAAATGTTGCTTTTTTTTTCTATTCTCTGAAATAATACATGTAAATTTTAATGAATTGTTTCTTGAATGTTTCTTAATACTTCACTGTGGGAAAGTCTGTAACTACTGAGTCAATTCCTTCATCGTTGTCATCATCGTCTGCTTCCTCTTTGGTCAATGCCAGCAGGTTGTATTTTTCTAAACATAGATCCACTTAATCCTAAGCTTTCAAATTTATTGCCTTAAAGTTGCCCATAATATTCTCTCACCTTAGTGTTTGCTGCCTGTGTTGTTGTGCTCCCGCCTTTATCGATTCCCAATATTGCTTATTTATACCAGGGTCAGGTTTCTGAAATCATTTTTATTCATATTTTCTGAGAACCCCAAATTTATCATGGAGCTTCCCTTGTCTATTTTTATTTTCTATTTCATTTAGTTTCTTTTTCTTCTTTGCCTTCCTCTTCTTTGGATGTATTCTCTTGCCTTTTCAGAGATTTCTTTCTTCTTGCCTACCTCCTTTCAGTTTTTCATCTTTCCTAATGTGAGCATTTAAGTAACACATTTCTTAGGGCGCCTGGGTGGCTCTGTCGGTTAAACATCCGACTCTTAATCTCGAGCTCAGGTCTTGATCTCAGGGTTGTGAGTTCAAGCCCCACACTGGGAGCCTACTTAAAAAAAAAAAAGTAACACATTTCCCACTTATGTACAATTTTATCTGCAACCCACGAATTTTGGTATGGAATACTCCTATTGTTTATTTTGAGATACTTCTCATTTCCTTTACTATTGAATGTCTCCTGTGATTTATTTGGAAGCCTCTTTAAAAATCTCCAATTGTGGGTGCCTGGGTAGCTCAGTCGGTTAAGCGTCTGCCTTGGGCTCAGGTCATCCTAGGGTCCTGGGATAGAGCCCTGTGTGGGCCTCCCTGCTCAGGAGCTTCTCCTTCTCCCTCTGCCCCTCCCCCTGCTCATGCTCTCTCTCTCTCTCTCTCACTCTGTCTCTCAAATAAATAAATAAGATCTTTAAAATAAATAAAAATTTCCAATTGTATGACATTTAAACTTATTTTTTCTTTATTGATTTCTATAATTTAATTGCATCATCATTCTAGGAAGTCTGAGTTTGAGTCTTGGGTATTTGTTGAGACTTGTTTTATGGCCCAGTACATGGTCAGCTTTTATTGGCATTCTGTAAGTAATTGAAAAGAATGTGTATTATCCGTCTGTATGTATTTTCATTAGATCCAGCTTGCTGATGATGTTATGCAAATCTTCCCATCATGAAGATTTTTTTTTGCCACTTGTTGTATCATTTTTTGAGAGAGATATGTTACTTCTTTGTGCTTTACTTTTCCTGTTTGTAAAAAGGGAACACAGAAGAACAGGATTGATGGGAGTATTAACGGGGTTAATATGTGTAAGGAGCTCAAAGCCATTTACTTCAGTGGCCAGTGATCCCTCAGTTAACTATCATGATGATGACGGTGGAAGATTTGTCATTTCTCTCAGTTTTTTTCTTCTATTGTAAAGTTATTTTATCAAAAAATAAATTTTAGGGGGGTCTGGGTGGCTCAGTTGTTAAGCATCTGCCTTTGGCTCAGGTCATGATCCCAGGATCCTGGGATCTAGCCCCGCATCAGGCTCCCTGCTCAGCGGGAAGCCTGCTTCTCCCTCTGCCTGCCACTCCCCCTGCTTGTGTTCCCTCTCTTGCTGTGTCTCTGTCTGTCAAATAAATAAATAAAATCTTAAAAATAAATAAATAAATAAATAAATAAATTTTAGGGCTGCCTAGCTGGCTCAGGTAGAGCATGTGACTCTTGATCTTGGGGGCATAAGTTTGAGCCCCACGTTGGGTGTAGAGATTACTTAAAAAAGTTATATTAAAAAAAAGAAAGCTTTTAATAAATAAATAAATAAATAAATTTTAGAATTGTAATATCTTCAGTGTGTTTTGAGTTTTCATCCATGTGTAGTGAACTTCTTTCTGCAGTTATGTTTTATGCCTTGAAGTCTGTTTTGCCTGATCTATACCAGCTCTTTGGGCTAGTGTTTGCCTGGCAAATCTTTCCCAAACTTTTATTCTACCTGTTTCTTTGTCATCATATTTGAATGGGTCCCTCAAAAATGGCATGTGGCTAGATTTCTTTTTCATCCAGTCTGATGGTCTTTTCCTTTCCCCTGGAGAGTTTGGGCTCATGTATACCATCTCATCTTGTATTCTCTTTGTCTCACTTTCTCTGTGTTCCCTTACCTCTTGCTCTGACACTTTTTGTTTCTTGCCTTCTTCAGTTTTGAAGTTTTTGTTTTTACTTTTCTCATTCTGTTTTTCACCTATATGAAAGGTTGGAGATTATGTATTCTCTTTCTGTGCTTTTATTGGTTGGCCTAGATATTTTAACATACATATTCAACCTAAACTACAAAGTAATTTGGAATCTTTACTAATGTTTTCCCAAACAACCTTTAACTAAACCAGCTCCCTTTGATTATTGCAGTTTATTTGTAATTATTTGGGGTTCCATTATACAAGTTAGGCTTTCATAATTTTATACAGTCCTCTAAGTGTGCTTTCTACTTTCTTTGTTCACCATTTCTTTTTGTATCTCGGATCTTATTCCTTCTTCCCAAAGGACATCCTTTAGAGGTGCCTTTAGCAGAGATTTATTGCAGTAAAATCTCAGTTTCTGTTTGATTGGAGTGATCATCACTCTCATTTTTGAAAGATTATTTCTCCATGTATACAATCCTAAGGCGATTGTATTCTACCTGGAGGAGGAACTTAATTCTTCCATCTTCTGGCTCTCATTTGTGTTAAGTAGCAATGGGGAAGAAGTCAGTGTGACTGTTAATCCTTTGAAGATAATGCCTTTTCCTCTTGGTAACTATGGAGATATATTTTTTGGTCTTAGTTCTTCACTGAAATTTCACTATAATGTATCTATCTGTGAATTTCTTTTTTATCTTGCTTTTGATTCGGTGAGTTTGTTTTCCACCGCGTGTCTATCTCTCATTCTGCTAGTTCATCTGGAACTCTGATTATTAGGTGTAAGTTAAAACTTCTACTCTGTATCCTGTCTGCCTATTAACCTGTATTTCCATTTCTCATCTCTTGGTCTTTCTCTGTTGTGCCCCATGTAATTCCTTCAGATATAATTTTCATTTCACTAATTCTTTCTTAAACTGTGTCTAATCTGTGGTTTAATGTATCCATTAGTTCTCTAATTTCAGTTACATTTTCACTTCTAGAAGTTCCTTTAGGCTCTCTTTAAAATCTGTGTAGTCTTTTTGTTATTTTCTTGTGACTTTGTCACATTTTCATGTCATATTTTACTTATTTAATATACCAATTTTATATTCTCTATTTAATTAATTTCAGCATCTACAATCTCTGTGGGCCTGATTCTTCAATTTGTTGTTTCTGCTGACTTGCTCATGGTGACTCCTTTCCTTGTGTATTTTTGTGATACATGCATTTCTGCTATAATACCATAAGTGCATTGTTGCAAACCTTACGTTCTGAAAAAATACTGCTAAAAAAAACCAAACAGGACCTCTGGGGGGAAAATAGGCCTAGAAACAGATCACTCAACAACTAGAGAACTTTGTAACCAGAACAACAACCCTATAAAACTGGGCATCTGCATCGAGCACTACAGCCCTTGTCCTTCAAGACGTGGGTCTTTCGGAGTATTAGGACCTTCAGAGATGTAGTTTCTTGGGAGCATTCATTTCTGATGAGACTACTTTCATCAAAATGAAAAATCTGATCCAAATGGTAGTTTTTGGTAGTTATCCATCGTTTTCACACAGGGGGAAATATCTTCCCAGTTAACATTAACATACTGTGAAAAATTGCATACAGACTAGCAAGGCTTTTATGTTGTGCCAAGGTCATAGTCCTATATTTCAGTCCTGTAAAAAGGTATAAATCACAGCAGAAAAACATGTGAGGTACAGAACAGACTGGGTGATTATGAATGTGTGTTCCTTGGGATTTTATCTGTGTCCAAGGTTTAAAAGGAGTTCTCCAGGGAGCTGAAATTCCCTGGGGTTGCTCTCAAGCCAGGACTGTGTCAATCTAAATTTCCAACTCGGGGTTTGAGATCCACACCTGCTGTGTGAGTTCTGGCCATTTGTGTGGTTCAGAAATTTCCATGATGATTTTTTTTTCCTTTGTTTATCTCCCTCAGGCCAGACCCAAGTTCGTTATCGGAAGTGCAGTTGCCGGGTCCAGTTATGGCTTTCGGACTTTCTGATAGGTCCTGGCCAAATTGAATTGTTCTCCTTGACTCTTTTTTACTATTTCCAAGGATATATTGTTTTTTCGTATCCCGAGAACATCATTTTGTTATTTTTACGCAAGTACCATTTACGTCCTCTCCAAGGATATGATAAATTACCCGATTTTAGCATCACAACTTCGAAGCAGTTAGAGCAGTGTCACAACATTGGAATTCATAAGTTCTTTTGCCTAAGAGTATGACTTAGAGCACTGTAATTTCCCCAAACAAATGGCAGTTTGACTGTTAGATCAGTGCTCTCAGAGCTTCATCACCAGTGAAGCCTCTCGTCAGTATCAAGCTGAAAGGATGTGATGTTTCAGTTTTTGTTGCTACATAATGTAATTTCCCATTGTGACTTCTGACAGTCTTTGAATCTAATATAAATGTCTTTCCCCCCAGTTTCAACAAATGATTAAATTATCCGACTGTATTAGAAATAACTCACCCTTTCTTGTACAGCAGTCAGCTCTGCACACTTGGAACGATATGACCGTGTTTACAAAGACATAACCCTTCCCACTGTCAGCAGGATGGACTTTTCTAGATTACATTTGGGTGTGATGATACAGGTGATGTGAACTATATGTGCATGCATCTTCTAAACTACTTAGGATCTGAGTTTGAGCCTGATTTTCTTCTTCTTCTTCTTTTTTAAATTAAATGCCCCACACTTATTCATAAGCACTTTGTTCAAATCATCTGAATCTGCCCAAGTCCATGTGGAGCATCAGTAGACTTGCTTTGTGTTCAGCATCAGTGTGTAGCCAGATACTTAGTAATTTGCTTACAAGAGGGTTTGTGTTGTCCTTGAGGCACCCAGTTTAACTAAAAATAAATATATGTTTGTAAAATAGACATAAGAAAAACTGGTAGTTTTATCTCTGGGCAAGTGAATAGATTTGGATGTTGTGAGGATGCCATGTTCCTCAGAGGAATGATGAGGGAAGGAAATAGCTCAATGGAATGGATTTTATTGGTGATGAAACTCAAGGAAGTATGCAGTCTCTTTTCCTTTGCCAAATGCAGCTGTTGGAAGGTTTTGAACTTGAAGACTTAACATGAGTTCTAGTGATTAGGAATTAGGTGATTTGGACTTGCAGAAGAACCAACATATGTTAGACTAGGTCATCCTGTGGCTCATGATCCATGTGCTTATGTTGAAAGTAAAACCAGACCCTTTCTTCCTCCCTTTTAATGAGGTGGAAAATATAGTCCTTACCATCTGTTTTGTAATAATGAGAAGTCAAAGGACTGCAAGGGAACATGGAAAAATCAAACAATATATGTCTTACTCAAATACAGGATTCTCTTGTAAAATAATGAGGATAAGGCGAAAGTATTTTATGCTGTTTACCTCCCCCCATCCCAGGCCCTCCTCAGACATGATCACTCTTGCCACTTGATATGTGTCCTTCTAGAATGTTTAAGATAGTTTTTTTATTGGGGCACCTTGCTGGCTCATTCAGTAGAGCATGCAAGTCTTGATCTCAGGGTCATGAGTTCAAGCCCCACATTGGGCATAGAGCTTACTTTAAAAAAAAGTTTTTTATTGAGGTGAATTTACATACAACAAGGTGGCCCCATCGTAAGTGGACTGCTCAATGAGTTTTCACACATATGTGAAATCATGTGCCACCACCTAACATAGGGGACATTTCTAGAACCCCAACAGGCTCCCTTGAACACTCCCCCGCTCCAAAGGTAACTATTATTCTGACCTCTATGATATGTTAGTTTAGCCTGCTTCTGTATTTCATACAAATTATTCAACACATATTCTTCTGTCTGGCTTCTCTGACTCAATATTATGTTTGTGAGATTCATATTTTTGTTGCATATGGTGCATATTTTTTGTTGTTTATGTTGCCCACTTGTGATTGCCATGTGGCATTCCATGTGTGGATATACCACAATCTGTTTATCCTTTCTTGTGTTTGTGGGCAATTTGGATTGCTTCCATACTGAGGCTAAATTAAGGAAAAATCTACCATGAACATATTTATATGTGGCTGCTGGTGGACATCATCTCTCACTTTTCTTGGGTAGATACTTGGGTGTGGCATCCTGGGTCATAGGTGTGTACCTGGCTCTGGCATGATGTGCCGCCACCAGGCTTGGCCAGCACACAGTCGGTGCCTGACAAGGTAGCTGTGTACCAATGGACACTCCTCTAGGGGTTGCTTCTCATCCTCACCAAGAATAGGTGTTTATCAGTCTTTTTATTTCAGCCTTTTGGATGAGTGCGGAGTGAAATCTGTAATGGTCTTAATTTGTGCTTGCATTTTCTGGGTAAAGGATGATGTTGAGCATTTTTTGAACCATGTGAATAACCTGTCTTATAAAGTTGACCAAATCTTTTGCTCATTTTAAAAATAGATTTTCAGGGCGCCTGGGTGGCTCAGTTGGTTAAGCGACTGCCTTCGGCTCAGGTCATGATCCTGGAGTCCTGGGATCGAGTCCCGCATCGGGCTCCCTGCTCACCAGGGAGTCTGCTTCTCCCTCTGACCCTCCTCCCTCTCATGCTCTCTGTCTCTCATTCTCTCTCTCTCAAAAAATAAATACAATCTTAAAAAAAAATAAAAATAGATTTTCAGGGCACCTGGATGGCTCAGTTGGGTGTCTGCATTCAGCTCAGGTCATGATCCCAGGGTCCTGGGATCAAGCCCCACATCAGGCTCCCTGCTCAGCGGGAGTCTGCTTCTCCCTCTCCCTCTGCCCCTCTCCACCCTGCTCATGCTGTCTCTCAGATAAATAAATAAAACCTTAAAATAAATAAATAAAAATAGATTTCCTTCTTTTCAGTGTAGAGGTATTCTTTATGAATGTGTATATGTATGTGTTTATACATATGTTCATAGGTATGTATATAATTATACAGTGTATTTTTATGTCTCACTTCTTTTGATGAGCACAGCTTACCAATTTTAATAAAGTCCAATTTACCAGTATATATTTTTTAAAAGATTGGTACCCTTTGTTTTCTGTTTAAAATATCTTTGGGGCGCCTGGGTGGCTCAGTCGTTAAGCTTCTGCCTTCGGGTCAGGTCATGATCCCAGGGTCCTGGGATTGAGCCCCACATCGGGCTCCCTGCTCAGCGGGAGGCCTGCTTCTCCCTCTCCTACTCCCCCTGCTTGTGTTCCCTCTCTCACTGTCTCTCTCTCTCTGTCAAATAAATAAATAAAATCTTTTAAAAAAATAAAATATCTTTACTTACCTCAGTAAAGCCTTTCGGTATGCCTTTAATTGTTAGGTGGGTGATGCTTTATCTTACAATTTTCATCATTGCTATCAAAATATTGTTGTATAATGGAAAAGCCTAGACAACCAGAATATTATTGTTTCCAAGTCACACATTTTTAAGGCTCATGCTTAGTTGCACAGAGAGACCGTCTCTCACTGGCCCCATCTCTCAGAAGCCCGGCGCCATCAGAACGGACTTGGTGCCAAAGGACCGTTGTTCCTTGACACTCTGAGCCATTAAACTCTTCATCTAGTCTCCCCCTTTTTTTTTTTTTTTTTTTTGCAGGTTTAGAGCATAGTGTGTAGACAAATGGGCAACTGATTACTTTTTAATGGAGTCAGTATTTCAACCTTTATGTAGTTTGGAGATTTCTTTGGAAGAATCAGAATTTTAAGTAACTATTCGTTTATTTTATAAAAATGTTTCTACTAATTCTTTTCTTGCACTTTGCTTCTGCTTGGTACAACTTTTTACCCAACTAAATCCTGAACTTGTCTATTTCTGTTTAAACATGGAGTTACCCTATACCTATTTTTGTTTTTTTTTTTTAATTTCAGGGAATTCTAATGGAATCATGACTTCATGGTCTCAGTCTCATTTTCAAAAAACATGTAACGGGTTGAAGAATTCCTAAGTTGCAAAGTGTTCATGTTCACCGTTCATTCCCTGACCCATTAGCCACCGACTGTGTGCTGGCCAAGCCTGATGGCGGCACGTAATCACACATTCCTTGACTTTAAGGAGCTTGCCTTTCAGTTTCTTCCTGGTACTCAACTCTTTGTTGTGAATTTTCCCGTTTGCCCTCTAACCAACTCTTCAGTGGCATTTTGGTGACAAAGCCTTTATAGTCAGGTTTTATCTGTCACTCTGCTTTGGAAGAATTACATGCCAGACAAACTTGGGTGAGGAGCAGTGCCTAATCTCTGCATTCTGATAGAGCCGCAGCTGGTTAGTGTGGTGTTGGGATGAAAAAGGAAAAGGTTATCAAAATGAATGGAATGTGAACTAATATTTCTGAACAGAGAGAACAGTGTTTTCTAAATGCATGCATTACACGGAGTTCACCCATGTCAGGCAATGAATAATTCCCTTTCTCTAATTCACCCTTGCCTTGTGACTGCTGGCTCTTACATAATTTCTAAATGCAAAATAGGATATTGTTTAACAAAAACTGCAGTTAGTGGTTACAAGTAGCAACAGTAATTGTTAGTGAGTTCCAGTTATGTTTTTAAACTCTGGTGTCAGTTTCTCCTTCCTAGAGGTCCAGTTTCATTTATCTTGTATGAATCTTTTACTGAAGTTTATAGGCAGTTGTTTGCCATGAAACAGTTAACATGGCTTCTTTATTCAAATTCATTGCAATTCTGAATATTGGCTAACCAGAGGAATTCTCTATAGGATGGGAGAAGTTTCCTTACCCGGCTTACTCGTGAGTGTTATATAACCTGATTTGAGGAAATGTTTTAAAAGTTAAATTAAATTCAAATCCCAACCATCAGCACTCGGAAGAGCGGGTCAGTTTCTCAGGGAGTTTGCATTTCCATTTCTGTGTAATATTATGGCTTCTAAATTACATGGCTGTGAACGTTCTTTGCTTTTTAAATTCTACAGAGATGTCCCTATTGTGAGGTAGATTAGGAACTTCTGAGCCACTTATGAATGAAGGTAGAATTGTAAGGAGTATGTGATAAAACTTCATGTTTCTGATTATAATAAAATACACGGCTCTTTTTTATATCATATGTTACATAATAGAATATTTTAAAGGAAAAATAAAATAATAATCTATGCTAATTTTAAATAAGAATGAAGGAATTACTTTGAATGATTATCAGTTTGATAATTATCTCAGTAAAATAAATGAAATGTAGTAGTTGAGGAAGGTTTCTTTAGTTGGAAGCCGTGCTGAGGACTCCGTAAGCACTGACAGGGTAGGCTTACTTCTATTCTAACTGAAGCCAGCTGAATAGCAGAGTGTTAAATTTTTTTACCATTTGGGGAAACAGCCTCTTGCAAGATGACTACTTTAGTCATTGTACGTATAAGGAATTGTACTATTAAATTTTTTCACTGCCCTTGCTCTAACTATGAGGTTTGACATCTTTATTGAACATGGTAATATCTTGAGTGCTTTTCCCAAATTTGTTTCATATCAAATGTCTGACTGGTTACCTGAAGGAATTGTTCACTGTAACAATTTAGAAAACAACCAAAAAAATTTTTTGAAAGAGGAAGTGGTTAGTCTGAACGCAGGAAATACATTTTGCAACTGCAGCTTGATCTTTTTTGGTTTAAAATGCTTTTTTATTTACGATGAGAGAAAAATGTGTACAATTTAAAAGAGACTCTCAAAAATGGATATTGTTGCTATAAGTGGATCAATGTTCAAATCAAAGATTCTAGAGAAAACACTTTTGTTATTCTCTTGTTTATGTCTCTATCTGTAGAGTTTATATTCTGTGTATTTTTTCTCTCAGTATGCCTGTATTAAATGAACATCCTGAATGGTTTTGGTTGTTTCTATTCTTAATATTTGTCCTGGGTAGTAATGGATATGTTTTCCTCTTTTGACACTTCACATGGGAAATGGAATTTAATGGAAATTTTCTCCAATTATTAGATGTGGAATAAATGTATTTATATTTGGAAACAGGACATAACTTTGATCTGTGTCATAAGTGAACATTAGTAGGATGAGTTTTGTGTTTTTTTAAAGGCTGTGACATTCCATGTTAGTTTTACCATTAAAAATGAATTTGGGGGGGCACCTGGCTGGCTCAGTTGGTAGAGCATGCAACTCTTGATCTCCAGGTCATGAGTTTGAGTCCCATGTTCAGTGTAGAGATTACTAAAAATAAATAAATAAATAAACTTTAAAAAAATGCATTTGTGATAGGAATGTTGAAACATGCAATTATTTACTACAGTTAAGTGTTCCACACAAAAGTATTCAAGTTGCATTCAGCTCCAAGTTTTAGTTCATTTGCTACCAATTGCTACTATCTCTATATTGTAAACCTTAATTTTCATTTACTTATTTCTGAAGTAAGTGGTTTTTATGCTAAAAAAATGGAGTTTGGTTAAATAAACATCCAAAAAGAAACAAGGAAGTCAAAATGTCAAAATCTCAAGAATATCAGGAATGTTGGGGGTGGAGGTGTTACCAAAAGTGAATTTATATAGAGATGAAATACTTCTGGGGCGCCTGGGTGGCTCAGTCGTTAAGCGTCTGCCTTTGGCTCAGGTCATGATCCCAGGGTCCTGGGATCGAGCCCCGCATTGGGCTCCCTGCTCTGCGGGAAGCCTGCTTCTCCCTCTCCCTCTCCCCCTGCTTGTGTTCCATCTCACTGTGTCTCTCTCTGTCAAATAAAATCTTTAAAAAAAAAAGAAAAGAAAAGAAATACTTCTGAAAGCCTCTTCAATGAAATAGTTCCAGTATGCATTATTTATTTACATTAAAATGTTGACATGAGAATCTGCCTTAGCCTTGTTTTAGTGTTCCTAAAAGCATAACCATTGACAAACTCCAAGTTAATCTGCAACATAGTAATGGAACCCAGTAAGACATTCTCATACCCCAGACCTGATGATTAAGATGACTTAAATAAAAATAATATGAATCTAAATATATATATTATATATGAACATATGAATATGCATACAAAATAAAAATGAATTAAATTCATAAAAATGATATTCACTTATTGATGTGTGTATGTGAGAGTGTGTGTAGCGTCAGACACTTGGCACTCACTGTTCTAAAGGCTTTCTTATGGCAACTCAATAAAATTATTTTATTTTATTTTATTCTGTTTTATTTGGGGGGTTGGGTAGGGGCAGAGGGAGAGGCAGAGAATCCCAGGCAGGCTCCATGCCCAGTGAAGAGCCCGACTCAGGGCTCAATCTCACAACCTTGAGATCCCAACCTGAGCCGAAATCAAGAGTTGGATGCTTAACTGACTGAGCCACCCAGGTGCCCTATCATTTAATAAAATATTTTAATTTTCACGGATAATGAATGGCCTGCTTGGCCAAGAGCTCGTTCTTAATCTTGCTACTACATAGTGGGTTCGGATCTTGTTTCTACCACTCACTAATGGTATTGCTTCATCTCTGAGCGTGTTTCCTAGTCTATGAAATAAGGATAATATTGTGCACCACAAGGGCTTGTTGTGAGGTTTAAGTGGAATGTGATACACATAAAGGAGAGGCCTATTTTTGGACCGCAGTTAATTGGTCAACACTGTTGTCATCATCTGTATTTTGCCTGTTTGTGTCCTTCTCTTTTGATTACTTCTGGCTCCTTCCTCCTGCGTCTTGCTCCTTTGACCTACTGTGAATCAGTTGATATTTTGAACATTCTAGGCATGTAGGCATTCCACAAGAATATTTTATTGAACAAATAATGCATAGCTTCAATAGGATTACAATAGGTACCTTTCATGAGGGCTCTTGTTAGCCAATAATGATGAAATGGAGAGACAAGGAAAACTTGAGTCCATTGGAGAATAAGATAGAGTATCATATGTTATATGCCAAACTGCATGGTGAAGATAATTAGAACAATAGCAGTTTGAAAAAAAATGGTTTATGAGATACATCGTATGTAAAATCACCCGACCCTCTGAGCAGCAAATACTGGGAGTTCAAAGTCGTTCATGGATTCTGCATCTGTAAAAGCTCTATGCAGATTACAGGTTGTTGAGATAGGCCTGAGGACAGAATTGGGGCGTGAAGATGAACGATGTGTAGAAATGGAAAAGATGGAGCAGACAGAGAGCAACTGAGTGGAAAGAACCCCATCCAGGGCTCTGTGGGAAACATGCTACCCATGTTGACCTGCCTGGTGGGACAGGGGGCTAAGCAGGATCTCCTGGAGAGATGAAATGAGAACAGATTATGACAGATATTAAAAGAAAAGCCAAATGGCAGAATGAACATGACCCTGATGAAATGCTATTGAACCTCCTTCTCAAAAAACTCACACTGGAAAAGTGCTTTATATTTTCTGAAAGGCTTTTA
Organism: Leptonychotes weddellii; assembly: GCF_054177405.1. Taxonomy (NCBI): domain Eukaryota; kingdom Metazoa; phylum Chordata; class Mammalia; order Carnivora; family Phocidae; genus Leptonychotes; species Leptonychotes weddellii. The sequence continues at coordinate 75,015,131 of NC_138382.1, read as the reverse complement.
ACCCCCTCTAGAATTCTTTTGGATAAAAAGGGTAAGGCTATAAGCTCTTGAATTATCATTAGCCTTAAGTGGCTACTAGATCATGTTAAATGAGCTCTTTACTGTTAACTGCTGTAGACATATAAGGCAGGGCCAGTGTTGTTACTTCTTACATATGATTCCTCTCTTGGTTACATTTCTTCCTTCCTGGATGATAGGTTGTTTTACTTTTTTTTCCATGAGGGTTTGTAAGTCAGTTCATTATTTGTCTGAAATGTCTTTATTTTGCCTTCCCTCGAGTGTGATAGTTTAACCAGGTGTAAAATTCTCAGCTGACATTTATTTTCTCTCAACACATTTTGAAATATCATCCCATTGTCTTTTATCATTGATCGTTCCTCTTGGGAAGTTGGCTGTCTACTTAATTGTATTCCTTTGTAGATATTTGACTTTCCTTCCCTGGTTGTTAAGACCTTATCTTTGCCTTTGGTGAAACACTATGATGTTTCAAAGTATACACTTTTTTATTTCTAATTTTCCTGCTTGGGGCTCAAATGGGAGTTTGTTCCTTTTGTAAATGTAGGAAAAGCTTTCAGGTGTTAACTCTTCAAATGTTGCCTGTGTTTCATTCTCTCAAATTGTTGGTTCTGGGACTCACAGTAATTGTGTGTGAAACTTATTTTATTCCAGGTGCCCCCTAACTTCGTTTTCATTCCTTCCCTTTCTTTATCTCTATATATTACATTTTGTGTAACTTTCTTAGCTACTTCATGAATTCTCTTCAGTTATTCTATTATTTAACTCACGTATTAAAATTTCAGTGACTGTATTTTTTATTTCTAGACATTCCATTTGGTTCTTTCTCAGATATGCTTCATCTTTATAATGTCTTATTTTCTTGTGAGTTCTATTGCTTCTTTTATTTCTTTAATTATTTTAAATATTCTTGTTTTCCCACTCTCTCTCACATAAATAAATAAATAAATAAATAAATAAATAAATAAATAAAATAAGTAAAATAAGGTATTAGAAAGGGAGGGCACCTGGGAGGCTCAGTCTGTAAAGTGTCTGCCTTTGGCTCAGGTCATGACCCAGGGTGCTGGGATCAAGCCCCACATTGGGCTCCCCAATCAGCGGGAAGTCTGCTTCTCCCTCTGCCCCTCCCCCATGCTCTCGCTCTCAAATAAATAAAGTATTTACATATTCTTGTTTTATATTTTCTTCCAAATTGTTCTTTTAGCTTAAATTCTTATGGTGATAATTTTTCTATTGTATCACCTCTCATGGTAGTTTATTCCCTTGTGCATTTATGATTATTATTGTCTTTTTCATATGAGTGTGTCTTCAATAGGGATGGTTTTTTCTCTGAGAATCTCATAAAAGCAGGATTATATGAAACCCAGTAAGATTTTATATTGGTTTCTTCCAGACAACCTGGGACTGCTTTTTATGTTAATTACTTGGGTCAGGAATTCTTGTACCATCTGTATAATACATACAAGTTTAAGATTTTGTTTCTCAGAGGACGCACTTCCTCTACTCCACCCCATAGCCTGAGACCTTAACAAGCTTCCTTGCTGTCTTGTCTGGTCACTAGAGAAGTTTTGTTAGGTGTCACCCAGCTTAAAGAAAAACAGAGAAAAATGAACATTGAGATTAAAATAAAGGGCCTGTGGTCTTATGTCTTGAACTCATTGATGAGATATGCTGAATACCACATGGAAGATGTTTAGTATTAAACCCTACTGATTAAACATCTGCTGTGACTTGGGTACTCAGGGTGAATAGCTGCTAACCTACCACCAAAAACACATCAGATCTCTTCAGAACAGGAAGCCTGTATTTCTTTTCTTTCCTTCGGGAATGTAACATGACTATTTTTTTTTCCTCTTCTGAGGAATGTATCTTTTCTAGAACGGCATTCCATATTTTTGTTCTTCACAGTAGCACCACGGCCATAGAGAATGATCGTTTGGGCATTAACTTTCTAGAATCTAGGCTGTCATTTTCAGCTGTATGTATCTGAAACCTTATGAGTGTCATATTCTGGGGTGAAGTTATTAAGGTGAGAGGGAGAAGAGAAAGAGGTAATCCATTTCTACCCTGCCACAACTGAAAACTCAAGTCTCTTGCCAATGACAGTGCATTAGAAACCAGGGAAGAGAAGGGAGCCAAGTCTTGGAGACCATGGTTTATATTTTACCAAGATCTCTGAGCTCATACCAAATTTTTCACGAGCCTACCCTGGAGCGCTGCCAACCTCAAAATGAACAATATCAGCATTGGCTTCTCTTTTAGCAGAAATGGTCACTCACCTTGAGTAAATAGATATTTCAAATTCTACTTTTCAAATAAGGCAACCAGGGTATAGCGGAACAGAAGGCCTTTTCTTAAAACTGTTTAGCAAGTGAATGGCCCATGTGGGATTGAGATGCTGGTCTCATTTGCTATCTTCCCGTGTACTCTCCTTCTGTTTCAGTGACTGTGCACCAAAATAACCTACAATACTGGGGCTAGAAGTTGTAAGACTGTTGGGGAAAAAAAAAAAAATCAGGAAATTGCTGAAATATTTCAAGCATATTTCTTTGGTTAACTTATTTTGAAGTTTTTCTCTGTTTTGTATTTTAGCTGCCTTTATAATTTATCAAAGACAGACTCATTGTTTTGGCAAGTCCCAGGCCTGGAAGGCTCCAACAAAAACTCCCAGCACTCCATCTGAATAGGAATTTTTAAATGCATTCTTAGTCTTGAATTTAAAAATGTATTCTAGATGCAACAGTTTGCTGGGAAATTTAAACAATGCCATTTATCATATAACAACACTGCTCCAGACAGAGAACTTTTTCATCTCTTCCTTTGCTAGTATCCCTTCTACTACATTATCTTTTTAGAGCTCTTTCTTTCTTTTTCTTTTTCTTTTTTTTGGGGGGGTGGATCTCAAAGGCAAGCCATACCTCTTCAGCTTTTAAGTTTCTGGAATTCAGCATTAGAATTTGTTTCTTTAACTAATCTTTTTGGCAAAATAGAATATTCCTTAATCACTCGTAAAAGAAGTGATCACTATTAATGTCTTATTTTTACAATAATCGAATTATGCTGTGAATACTGTTTTGGAAACTTAAAAAAATATTTTTTTAAATCACATACAGCTTTCATTTTCCCTAGTCATTAAATACTCTTCTACAATTTTTTTTTATAGGCTACACCTTAGGCCATCAAGGTTATGAGATATCTTTAACCAATGACATTACTGGGCATTTGCTTCAAATTATTGTCTATTATAAATAATACTGTGATGGATATATTCTGTGAACATTTAAAATGATTTCATTAGTAGGGTGCCTGGCTTTTGGCTCAGTCAGTGGAATGTGCAACTCTTGATCTTGGGGTTTGTGAGTTCGAGCCCCACATGGGGTGTGGAGAGGACTTAAAAAGTAAATAAACGTAAAAATGAATGAATGAATAAAATGATTTCATGAGGATGAATTCCCAGAAATAGAATTGCTGAGTCAAGGACTCGGGGAGATGAGCTTTACTGACCAATCCTAGAGAAATCCAGTATACCAACTAGAGTTTTCAGGGATTCTCCACCAGTTGCTGTGTGGTTTTTGTTTTTGTTTTTGTTTTAAGATTTTATTTATTTATTTGCCAGAGAGAGAGAGAGCACAAGCAGGGGGAGCGGCAGGCAGAGGGAGAAGCAGACTCCCTGCTGAGCAAGGAGCCCCATGTGGGACTCGATCCCAGGACCCTGGGATCATGACCTGAGCCGAAAGCAGACGGTTAACCGACTGAGCCACCGAGGCGTCCCCACCAGTTGCTGTTTTTATGGATCTCAAAAGTACCTAAAAAATAGGTCGGAGTATTCAGTGGCCTGTCCTCCCTCATATGCTGCCAAGGCATGCGTGTTTCTCATTAACCCGGCCGTGTCCAAAGGAAGGGTGCGCTGTTGGTCGGAGCTCCTTGCCACTCTGAGAATCACCAAGTTTGCCAGCTGTCGATTGGGGATCGTTGTAACGTGCTGGTGTCATTCGGTGGCATCACTGCAGCTGTGCTTCTGGAACTTCCCACTGACTTGCCCCAGGCTGCCTTATCTGCTCTCGGTTTTCACAGATCACAAATTAAGGACTCCAGGTTGTCACATTCCCAGTGATCATCAGACAGAGGAATGAGCAGGCACTTTGACTTTCTAAACCACCCATTTCTGTAAATGGGAACTATTTACAGCGAGCAAATTTTTGTAATCGGGTGAAAAAAGAACTAAAGGTGGAGAGAAGCCAGATAACCCAGGTTATTAAATTTTATAAGTTTAATTTTATCCACCATATATTTTTTTTTTTAAGATTTTATTTATTTATTTGAGAGAGAGAGAATGAGAGACAGAGAGCATGAGAGGGAGGAGGGTCAGAGGGAGAAGCAGACTCCCCGCCAAGCAGGGAGCCCGATGCGGAACTCGATCCCGGGACTCCAGGATCATGACCTGAGCCGAAGGCAGTCGCTTAACCGACTGAGCCACCCAGGCGCCCTGTACTGAAGATCTTTATTTTTTTTTTTTAAGATTTTATTTGTTTATTTGACAGAGAGAGGCACAGCGAGAGAGGGAACACAAGCAGGGGGAGTGGGAGAGGGAGAAGCAGACTCCCTGCCGAGCAGGGAGCCCGATGCGGGACTCGATCCCGGGACTCCAGGATCATGACCTGAGCCGAAGGCAGTCGCTTAACCGACTGAGCCACCCAGGCGCCCTCCACCATATATTTTTTTAAGTCATCTCTACCTCACTCAGTGTGGGGCTTGAACTCACAAACCCCGAGATCAAGAGTCACATGCTCTACTGACTAAACCAGCCAGGCTCCCCAGTTTTATCCACAATACTGAGTCAGTGGCTCAGATGATTTGAAGGAGGGTGAATTTGGAGCCAAGAGACCCACTGGATCCTTGCTGTGCCTCCAGCCCAGGCTGCTAACCCTTCTGGATCCCGGTGATGGCAGTCAAGCTCTGGAGCTGCCCCAAGTCTCCAGCTATTGGATAATAATTATGGGCAGCCTGGCAGTGGTGCAAAATCATGAATTCTGAATAAAATCTCGATTTAGCCCCCTTTTCCGTCCAGCCTAAAATACAGTTGGTTTCTTTTTATGATAATGATGAAATAAAACATCGAAAATACAGCTGCCCGGGAGAACCTTTACTGTCGTTTGAGCTACCAGTGGTAACTGTAAATTATTCCTCACTGCTGTCCCCAGATTTTTGGGAGCAAAGGATGGGCCTTTTAAATTTGTTCTATTACATGCTTTTAACAAAGGAAAAAAATGGCTTTCCAAAACCTCTGAACACTGCTGCAGTAAATGGTTTATCACTTAAGGAACAGCAGTGTATATAAAAATGTGGGAGGTCTGAGGCCATGTTCAAAAAATTAATAAATCTCATTATTTATTTACAGTAAATATATAAATGGAACCAGTGCATATTTGCCCATTTTTGTGAAAAGGTCAAAAGCCATGAGCAGCCCTGAGAAAAGACCTAAGTGTATAATTTCTTAAGCAAATCGACCATGTGCCCCACGTGAAAGCAAACATGTTTCTTAGTACGCCTTATATTCTCTGCTCATGACAGCTGAGACTGAGCCAGCAGTGTTGTTTTCTTCCTTAATATCTGAAATATTAAGGGGAAAAAATAACACTGAACTGAACAGGAAGTCGCAGCACATTTTGGCCAATGCTAATAGTCTAAATTTAAGTAACTAAATGGATTACAGTATTTTTATCTTTAAACCCATTAGGATTTAGAAGCATTGGGCTGCAGTTCAGTTTCTAAATTATTGTTTTCTTTATTTAGAAACTGCAGCTCTGACCTTTTGGGCAATCCAGCTTTACTTCCATAGGACATTTAGAGGGGGCGTGTAAAAAGCCAGTGAAGTCATACTCAAGAGGTACATACATAGGCCTGTTTGGATTTATTTGGGGAGATTCCCAAGGGTTTGTCAAAGAAATTTGAAAGTTTAAATTCAGCCTTTCTGATTGACAGTGAAAGTGGTCTAGATCTTATTCAAAGATGTCTGTGATTTACAGCCTCAGGCGATTGTGGTCATTCTGGACTTTTTAAAAATATTTTCTCTAAATTCTATAACTGACTCATTAAAAAAAAAAAAAAAGTCTTCTGAACTTCCCCCTGCCCTACAAGATGCAGTGTCTTGTATTCTTAGAATGATAACTTTAATTGCAAGCAAGATACAAGCTTATGGTGTGGCTTGGGAAGGAAGTACCTCTTGAAGATAATAGTCACTATTTTTAGACTGACTTAAACAGAGAGGAGAAAGAGTGATCTTTATGATCTTCATTTAGCCTTAGACTAGGAGATGCACTCTCTAAAATATCTAGTTACTTACTGGTTACTTCGGATAAGTTTTCAAAAGCACTTTTAAAGATACTTTTAAAAATGTATTTGTAATGAGTAACTGACTCAATGCTAGTTTTAGAGAAAGATTCCTTCTAATTCCATTGCAAAATAAACATAACAGCTTACTAAACAAAAATAGATTTTCCATAGTAAAACTTATTCAGAACAATGGCACATTCCTGGGCCCGGGATTCAAAAGTGGGTATTAATTCAAAGCAGCTGGATGCTGGGATTGAGAACAAGACTGTCCTGTCTTCCTGCCTCAGCCCTGCAGAATTTGATGTGCGACAATATTTTACTGCTTTTAAGTGCTTCTCTATCCTATTAGTGAGCGAGAGGGGGTGGAGGGAGAGAGAGACTGTAGGAAAATTCCTACAAAGACTATATAGGAATACATACACTTTGCAACCTTATGTCCACATTTTTGCATTCAAGAAAAACTCCCAGAGAGATCATGCTTCTTTAACATAAAAGGTAGACCCATTCCCTCTGATTGTCTGATTTGTTTTCTTCTACTCAGCTAACTTTCCAGGGCTGGAGTTTTATACTTTTTTCCTGATTTCAGCTTCTTCCACAGTTCCCATCTAGTGGTCCCTAGTTATGTTTTGGGATCACTGTAGATAAAATTTGTAAAGGGCATCGTGAAACTATTATGAGTTAGTATGCTAACGAAAGCAATTATATAACCCAAGTAAACACATTATTGTTAGAGATTTAGGGGAACTGAGAGGAGAGGATCATTGCCACTTCCAACCAGATGGTAGTGGGGTACTCCAGCAGGGCGCCCCAGTTCTCATGAGTAAAACATTTCATGGTTAGTATGATGGGTTTATTGTCAGGAAGCTTGTATCCGCTCGTGGGGTGTGTGTGTGTGTGTGTGTGTGTGTGTGTGTGTGTGTGTACATGTCCATATGCACATACCTACACATGCATAATGATGACATTCAGCTCTCTGTTTCAGAGCTGAAGCTATTTTAAAAACTCACCAAGTTCGAATAATTTCTCCAGAATAAATAAGGGGACTCCATCTTGTTACTTGTTACTTTTATTTACAAAGGAGATGAGGAAACAACCCCCCTCACCTTGAATTTTGGTAAGACTGTTTCTGAGGAAGGTTTGTAAACGAAATAGAGAATTTTTTAGAAATCTGAGGTCTACCTGGGAGTTTCCTTGGTTTTTTTTTTTCATATTCATAACAAAGTGATACATGATAAAACTCTAAGTAATTGAAAGAGTTAAAAGGTTTTTTGTGTTGGAAACATTAGACGAACAGATGGTATGCGCGTAGGTGGGAAAGCTATTATTTAAACAGAGGAGGGCTAATGTATACTGGAAGGGCATAGATTTTTGAGGGTAGCTGGGGACTTAACATTGTGGGGGCCAGATTAATATATTTACTAGTGGACACGGTAGAAGCGGAAGCCAGAGCATATGGTCAGGAAGGGAGTTAACAGGCTGCTGACAAAGAGGAAGAATATGGCCGTTGAAGTAACCAAGGGGAGATGAGAAGTGGATAAAAATGGTTTTGAGATCCCTAAGGGCCTTGAGAACCTAAAAGAACCTCAGGTGATAAGGAAATCAGTTTGGCAATATTTATATTGTTAACCTTTGTCTGAAAAGTGTTCGAGAAGAGAATGAAGGAGGCAGCTCTGAATGACCACGCTGGGCTTTCACCAACACGCTGATAAGTGAAATGTGTCAAGGAAGTGAAAATCAGGTGAAGCCTCCAAGTCACAGAGGCAGGAAACCATAAAGAACACCAAGATGCGGAAAATCTGGTAGTAGATGCTAGATGATCAAACAGAAAGTGGGGCACTGACTTTACTTTTGAACGCGTCCATGTTCTTTTTTGTCCGTTTAAAAAACGAGTGGGTTTAGTAAAACAAAACAAAAAACACACAAAGAAACAAAAAGTTCCCGTAGTTATGTTGGAACAAGGTCCTTTTCCTGTTGTGTTTTTGGCTCGGTCTGGTAACTGGCCAAGTCACCTGCTGGCCAAGCCACTCTTCATCTGACAGGGGGTGGTTTTTGCCCTGCGTGAACTTCAAACTGTGTTTGAGATTCATGAGGTCATATTTCTCAAGACATCTCCAAAGTGCTAGATGAATCCAAGTGGGATCTCCAGCGTAACCATCAGTGGTATTTGTGGATGACTTCAGAGTTTACAGGCATTCTTGTTCAAGCTTTAAAATCAGTTCTGGGGGCACCTGGGTGGCTCAGTTGGTTAAGCGACTGCCTTCGGCTCAGGTCATGATCCTGGAGTCCCGGGATTGAGTCCCACATCGGGCTCCCTGCTCGGCGGGGGGTCTGCTTCTCCCTCTGACCCTCTTCCCTCTTGTGCTCTCTGTCTCTCAGTGTCTCTCTCAAATAAATAAAGAAAATCTTTAAAAAATAAAATAAAATCAATTCTGCAGGGACACCTGGCTGGCTTGGTCACTGGAGCATGTGACTCTTGATCTCGGGGTCATGAGTTCAAGCCCCACATTGGGTGTGGAGCCTACTTAATTAAAAAAATTAATAAAATAAAATCGATTCTGTGCCCTTTCGTGTGGGTGTGTGATTAATCAAAATATGAATTAGAAGAGAGAAACAAATGTATGAATTTTGTTATTGATTATTTAGGAGATCAATGCAGGAAAACACAAGATAGCACATACTCATACACAAACAAAAAACACAAAGAGGGCGCCATATTTACCACTTCTTTTTTTTTTTTTTTTAAAGATTTTATTTATTTATTTGACAGAGAGATAGAGAGCACAAGTAGGCAGAGAGGCAGGCAGAGGGAGAGGGAGAAGCAGGCTCTTCGCTGAGCAGGGAGCCCGACATGGGGCTCGATCCCAGGACCCTGGGATCATGACCTGAGCCGAAGGCAGACACTTAATGACTGAGCCACCCAGGCGCCCCAAATATTTACTACTTCTTTAAACTGTATACTAAAAGTAAACATCTGGATGCCTCCCTGGCTCATTCGTGGAGCATGCGACTCTTGATCACTGGGTTCAAGCCCCATGTTGAGTGTAGAGATTACTTAAAAAAATAAAAATAGGAATGCCTGGATGGCTCAGTTGTTTAAGCATCTGCCTTTGGCTCAGGTCATGATCCCAGTTCTGCATTGGGCTCCCTGCTCAGCAGGGAGCCTGCTTCTCCCTCTGCCTGCTTCTCCCACGGCTTGTGCTCTCTCTCTCTCAAATAAATAAATAACATCTTTTTAAAAAATAATAAGTAAAAATAATAATAAACATCATGGAAGTGTTAGAAAGGTCCATATAGATCAGGGTTCCTATGCCTTTGTAATTCATGAACTCCATTGAGAATTGGATAAAAAAGTTTATGGATTGGGGTGCCTGGGTGGCTCAGTTGGTTAAGTGTCTGCCTTCAGCTCAGGTCATGATCTCAGGGTCCTGGGATCAAGCCCCGCATGAGGCTCTCTGCTCAGCAGGGAGCCTGCTTCTCCCTCTCCCTCTATGCTCTCGCTCTCTTTCAAATAAATAAATAAAATCTTAAAAAAATTGTATCGATTCCTCCATCCCCTCCTTAAGAAAAAAAAACTATATATATTATATAAAATATGTGTACTATTATAAAAATATATGAGCATAGATTCCCACAGGGGCCATCTAGGTAACATAAATATGTGAATTGGGCCAAGTGCAGACAATAAAGAATAGGGACACTTGTGTCAAACTAGAAAGTAATGCCAAGTTAAGACAATAGAGAATGGTAGGGTTTGTGAAAAACTAGGATGCACATCCTTACCTAAACTAAATTCAAATTCTAAACAATTTCTAGAAAATAACACCTGCAAAATATAACACATTTGAGGTAAATTTGACTGCAAACCCCTGCAGTTTGCAGTTCTAGGCTCTTATTATATCTAAACATGGGGCTACTCTCATTTTTTGTCCCCAGGCGCGACAGCAAGCTCAAGTACGTCACCAAATGGCAGAGGACAGCAAAGCAGATTACTCATCAACTCTCCAGAAATTCAACCACGAGCAGCACGAATATTACCATACTCACATCCCCAACATATTTCAGGTAAGTAATTCAGGCTTCTCAGATTGGCTTTGCCTTTAGAGACACATGGCTTTGGAATCATGATTGCTGGGCTTATATTGAGTATTTAATACATGAATTCTAAGTTTCCTCAAACTGAAGTCACTTTTGAAAGCATCCAGGGAGCGCCTGGGTGGCTCAGTCGGTTAAGCACTTGACTCTTGATCTCAGGGTCATGAGTTCAAGCCCTGTGTTGGGCTCTGCTCTGGGCATGGAGCCTACTTTAAAAAAAAGGGTATATATATATATATCAAGCATTGACTGGCAATAAGATGAAATATAATATTAATCTCAAGGTTAATCAGTGACCTTTGCAGATGTCCTCAGTTTGCACCTGCAACCTTTCTTTGCTAGTCTTAGAAGTACAATTCTTAGATTAGCACCCTCTTTGCTAAAAGGACCATTCAGATTATAAAATGCCAACTTAATATTAGGAGTTCCTAGCAGAATTCATACGGTTGTAGAATTTGAACAAATGACAGTCCTTTTCTTTGGATTGTTTATCTTTTGGCTACTTTAGGTTGTCAGAAATGGCATGAGAAAAGTTGTAGACATGTTCTCCCACTTTGGGAATCTTCTACAACTTGTGAACTGGGGTCCAGTTGTAGAAAAAATAACAAGTATCTGCTTCTTCATGTCTACACACACAGGAAACAAGAGCCTCCAGCTTGTAGACGGAAGATACACAGTTACCTCTCAGCCTGTGTTGGGTTGAGACCATTAACCACACCAGGCTTTTGGTAGAGTGAAATACCCGATCAAAGGCAGAGGAGAGGTTTGAAATGTATCACCAAATGGTGTCAATGATAAAAGCACTTGAGCTTGGGGTTCTCACTGAAATTGGGATGGAATCCTATAAAGTATACATTTGGACAGCCTAACAACTCATAAAATATGTGTACAGCTGGTGAAGATGGAGGCAATAATGATAATGATCATGTAGCTCTAACCCTACCAATTGGCCTATTTCCGTCCCAGACTATTTGTTCGAGGTAACAGTGCCGCTGAAAACAACTTCCGTGAGTCATAGTGGACCAAATTAATTTCATACAAAATCTAATGTTGCAGAAAATACAGGAGATGGAGGAAAGGAGGATAGTGCGAATCGGGGACTCGATGAAGACCTATGCAGAGGTGGACCGGCACGTGATCCCAATCATTGGGAAATGCTTGGATGAAATAGTAAAGGCAGCCGAGTCCATCGATCAGAAGAATGTAAGTATTGTAGTTTGGACTTAATTTACAACGAAGGACTCCTGGTTCCATTATTTCTTTGCCGCCGTCCACAGTGACCTCACTGAGTCATCTCGAGATGGGTAGTTGCTTCCAGTGCTCACGAGTACTTTGCAGCAGTGGTAACGACACTTCTGAGTGTTCTGTTCAGCTCTCAGTGTTTTGGATTTAGCTCTCAAATTTCTTTTCCAGAAAACACAGGTAAGTCTGAGACATTGCAGAATTAAATTGTTTTCCTGTCAGTTGGCTGAGTAACTCCCCACCCCGGGATCTGGTTCTTTAGGTCACTGTTGACATTTTGCAGGCCAGATAATTCTTTATTCTAGGGCACAATCGTCTGTCTGAGAACACTACTCAGGGCCAATGTCATTCATTTGGATTACTTTCCTAGAAACCTATTTCCCTCAACAAAAATATCAACTAGGACACCAGCAGGGTTTTACAAACATCTATTATTTTGCAAAACCAAATATTTAACAAAAAGCGATGTCGTAAGTATTCTTTGTCATAAGAGCGTCTTAAAATGAGTCTAGGCAAGGGACCAAAGTGGTCTTTCCTGTATGAACATATCTTACATATAGATTCTTCATTGCTGTAAGGACATTTTAGGTGTATTAACATATTTAAGGCCATCTGTGTAAAAAAATTGTTATCAACCCAATGTGCAGAAACACTTCCAAATGTGTTAACTAATAAGTGTTTGTAGGAAGAACGGTTCCAGTAGCGGGCATATTTTTTTTGATTTTAGGATTCCTTGATCTCTATTTTATTAACATCTATTCACCTGGAGCCTCCTTCTTCAGTGATTTCAGCTAACTTTTTTGAGGAAAATTACTAATGCTTATTGTGTTCCCCCCACAAAACTACATTATGCCAAGAAGTAGGTGCAGGTGATCAAACCATCCTTTCCTTACAATGAACGTGTCTTTATTTGACGGTTTTATCTCCTTTAAGCATCTCCAAAGAGAGACAGTCCTTTTGCTGAACACATGTCTTGGTTGAGACACATGTGACTGGTCATGCATCCATGTAGTCCAGTTTCCCGTTTTCTTACCATCATTACCTCATTGATTTTGGACATCTCTGCATCCTCAGTTTCAGACAAAGTCTTTTTTTTTTTTATTTCTTTTTTAAAAATAAAGATTTTTCTTTATTTATTTGAGAGCAAGAAAGCACGAGCAGGGGGCGGGGCAGAGGGAGAAGTAGGCTCCCTACTGAGCAGGGAACCCAACTTGGGGCTCTATCCCAGGACCCTGGAATCCTGACCTGAGCTGAAGGCAGATGCTACACTGACTGAGTGAAGCACACCCAGACACCCCTTGGACAAAGTCTTTTGGTGGTTCATAGATGCCTGGCTCATGGAGGGAGATCAAGAAATAGTCTTGGTGAGGCTTTCTCTCATCGCCCTATTTAAAATGTCAACAGTCACCAATGACTGTGGAGAGCGGTCTTTTAAAGGGAAATAATAATAGTGAGGTTTATAAGGTAAGCCTTCACCTCTGTTGAATCTTGACTTTTTTCCTTAGCCTCATTGACTTCTGGCATTGATTAAAATCTGAAACAAGCCTGATTTTAATTTCTTATATTAGAAGCTTGGAAATGTCTTTTTCCTTGAAACTTCCCAATTTTACAAGATCATGTCTGAATGATGGTTTCCCTTGAACAGTTTTACCTGGGAAATTGTGAGCACCCTAGATTTATAGGATATTTCTCCCATTATGGGAGCCTTGTTTTCCCATTTTATCACTGATCATTCTTTTTCACCTACGACTTTTATGTTGCTAAATACAAGGGTCTTTTCTAAGTCTTCATTCAAGTTCTTTTTTTTGTTGTTTTAAAGATTTTATTTTATTTATTTGGCAGAGAGAGAGCAGGAGAGCACAAGCAGTGGGAGCGGCAGAGGGAGAGGGAAAAACAGGCCCCCTGTCGAGCAGGGAGCCTGATACATGGCTCGATCCCAGGACCCTGGGATCATGACTTGAGCTGAAGGCAGTCGCTTAATACCACCCAGGTGCCCCTTCATTCAAGTTCTTATTCAAGAATTTGAACTCTTAGCAGCACCAGCCCCCACTTGACCACCCTCCTATCTGCTGTTCCTTCACTTGATTCCCAGGAAACCATACTGTGATGGCTTTTCTCCTCACTGACTCAGTCTCCTTTGCTTGTTCTTGTTTTCCTTCTTCTTACCATTTAACTTGGGAGTACCCCTGGGCTTTGATCTTGGACCTGTGTACTCTCCGCATTCGCTCCTTAGAGTGATCCGTAGACTCTTGGAGCATTAAGTCCCATCTCAGCTCTGAATCACACATGTTACATTCCCAGCCTGGACCTGTCCCCTCCATGGCAGGTTCATACACTCAGCTGCCAAGTGGCTTCTCCACTTGGATGTCTACTACGTTCCTCAAGCTTAGCGTATCCAAAACAGAGCTCCCGATCTGTCTTGCCAAACCTGCACCTCCTTTAGTCTTCATTCTCTCCGTCATGGCATTTTCATCCTTCCGGTTGCATGGATCTTGGAGTCATCTTTGATACCCTCTTCTGACACCTGCATCAATGTGTCAGCCAATCCTATTGGCTTTACTTCCAAAATACATTCAGAATCCACACAGCTCTCACCACCTCTATTGTTACCCTCCTGATCCAAGATCTCCATCCAGTTGGATTGTGCAGGAAGAGCCTGGATTACTGCAGGAGATGTCTAATGTCTCCCCACCTTTGCTCCCCACCCCATTCTTAACACAGAGACCAGAGGTGTTCTTTTACAGTAAGTCAGGTCACGTGTCTCCTCTGCTCAGAGCCCTCTGTGGGCTTCTGTCATACAGGAAAAGTCAAAGCCACTGTGGCCTCAAAGTCCTAAACTATCTGGAACACCCTCCCTCCCCATTTATCTGTCTGACGTCACCTATTCTGTATTCTCCCCAGTGCTGTAGCCACAATGGCCTGCCTACTATTCCTAAAAAACTCGCAAGTATGCTCCTACTGTGCTGTTCCCTTTGCCTGGAATATTCTCCCCATAGATATCTGCCTGGCTCACTCCCTCAGCCTCCTTCAGGGGTTTACCTGAATGAATGTTTCATTTTGCTCTTTTTTGAGAATTCAAGGGTCAGATATTTCTTAATCCATACAGATCATCTTTCCTGGCACATTCCCTTCCTCTTTCCGAACATCCCTGCTCTGTTCTTGTGGTGCATCTCAAGTTTATCTTCTCTTGCAGATTCGGCTCCTAGCAAAGTTAGTTGTGGTCTTGCTGCTTTGATCTTTGCTATTTTTATTCTAGTTTTCCTTTGATCACACATGCTCTTTATCTCCGCCTCTTCGTGTTTTCATTTTGAGAAACAGTGATGGTAATTTTATGAAATGCTTCCCTGAACATTTACTGAACACCTACTTCCTTCCATGCATGGTGTGCTCACCACGACCCGCCGAGGAGAACCTCGAATTCAGAGAGGTTGCAGCCCTGCCCAGGGCCATATAGTGAATATGTCCATCTGGTTCCAAACCCAGGTTCTTCCCTTAAGGCCCCCCCCACACACACCTTGTCCTTTTTATTTCTAAAGCAAGCACTGTTTCTGGCACATGTTTGAATCCACTCACTCACTTGCTGACTCACAAGTGCCAGGCACAGCTCTGAAGACAGAGACGGACAGTAACAAAATAAATGAGAACCTTATTTAGAGTGTTAAAACAGGATGAGCATTTGGGGGAAAATGAGGTAAGAAAGGATGCTAGGAAGTGCCTGAGGGGGTGGGGCTGGCTATTACACCAAGAAGTTACATTTGTGCAAAGACTTGAAAGAGGTGATTGAATAATTATTTAAATGGGATAGGAGGACAGAAAGCTCCCAGCTCTGTTAGCCCCCCCTCCAACAAACTGGATGTCCCCTCTCCCCCTTAAAGCAGTCTCAGAATCACATGATTACTTAGAAGTTCAAACTGGTTTATTTATGTATGGTTAGTTTCCATTTATATCAAATGACTGTGTTTTCATTAGAGCACATCAGTGAGTCACTGGCACACCTGGGCTTGTAGATCTGCATCTGCTCGCGTACGTTTAACTGCATGTAACAAGAACAGTAGTGTCTTACACAAGGCCATTTGTTTTTCCTCTCACATAAAAAATGTCTGCAGGCAGACGGTCCAGCCCTGGCATGGACAGATGGTCTGTAAGTTCTCAGGGACTCAGGCTCCTCCTAGTTCACAGCTTTTGATGATGTGACCTTCAAACTCAGTATGGCTTCTGGAGCTCCAGCCATCACATCCAAATTCCAGAAAGCAGAATATAGAAAAGGACCCATGCCATCCCTTTAAAGAGTCTTCCTAAAATTACACACCATCCTGTCTACATCTCAGAGATCTCAGAGGTCAAAACTTAGGTGTCCACTTCCTGCTGCTCAGAAGGCTGGGGAATGGGAAGCCTTTAGGTGGGTGGCAAGGTGCCCAACTTAAAATCAGGGTTCCTATTGCTAAGAAGGGAAGGTAGTTGGCTGTTGGAAGATAATCAGCAGTCTGTGGCCCATCTACAAAGTAAGTAGTAGCTAAAATAGCTATGACATACCAAAATGTGGACTTATATTAAGAATTGAGATCTTTCCAGGGATGCCTGGGTGGCTTAGTTGGTTAAGCGTCTGCCTTCGGCTCAGGTCATGATCCCAGGCTTCTGGGATCGAGCCCCATATCGGGCTGCCTGCTCAGCAGGCAGCCTGCTTCTCCCTCTCCTGCTCCCCCTGCTTGTGCTCTCTCTCTCTCTCTCTCTCTGACAAATAAATAAAATCTTTAAAAAAAAAAAAAATTGAAATCTTTCCAGATTGTCTTCTCTAGTGTTTTTTTTTAAGTCAGATGATCATTGACTTCAAATGTTACTATGAATCACATGTGCTTTTGTAATACTTTATGTATACATCTATCTATCTATGACATCATGATTGTGATCGCCTTACACATTTGTCTGCACCACCCGACCCCGAGAAAGATGTAGCACCCAAAGTTCCTAGCAGGGTGCACACCCTAGAGTAGGCGTTCAGTTCATTGATTTATTCAGCATTTATTGCACACAGTTCTCACTGGGCACCATCTAGGTCTAGGGATACAGTAGAGGAAAAACAGACGAGAGCTTTGCATGTGAGTGGGGGAGGGTCTATGAACAAATGCATCCATAAGGAAAAATCATGCAATGAATTAATATCCCTGAACCACAATGAACCAAAGAAGTGAGAGAGATTATCTACTCTTTGCTTTGACTTTCTGTATGCTAAACTACCTTAAGAACTCCTGGTGAGAACCAGACTTCTGTATTACTGTATTTTTCAAGGGAAGTGCATAACAGTAGCCCATTTTTTTCTGCTTTTAGCAAAGTCCTTCTTACTTAATATTTGATTCTCCAGCTGCGGAAAAATGGTTTTTGAGAATATCTTTCCATCTCAGCTAGGCGTATAGCTTTTCAAATAGTGCTTATTCTTTCTAATGATAAAAATATTACTAGAAAAAATCTGTTATTAATCAATATAGATAAAATTCTATAGATAACTATAGAGATACAGTTCTTTACGATAGCATCTGTATGAAGCCATCAAAATTCGTTGTGTCGAAAGTATTTGCACGTGTTTGAATGCATTCGTGTTTGATGGGTGTAATTTCAGGATTCCCAGCTGGTAATAGAAGCTTATAAGTCCGGGTTTGAGCCTCCCGGGGACATTGAATTTGAGGATTACACTCAGCCGATGAAACGCACTGTGTCAGATAACAGCCTTTCGAATTCCCGAGGAGAAGGCAAACCAGAGCTCAAGTTTGGTGGCAAATCCAAAGGAAAGTTATGGCCCTTCATCAAAAAAAATAAGGTACTGATGGTTGGACCAGTGTGAAATGAGTTTTATCAAGTGTGGAGATTTTGACTTTCTCTGTTAGTCTTAAAAAACAAAACAAAACAAAACTTAAGAATGTAAGCCTGTAGTTCACAGAATGCAAAAAAAGAGCTAGAATGCGATTTTATTTTAAACCATGATTTCTCTTTGGTGGTGGTCCCTTTGCCATGGCCATTTGTCTTATTTCAGATGCATTGCCACCTGACTCATGTCACCCACACTAACACTGACCTCTACTGACCTCTCGGCCATTCCCCATCATGCCTTTCACTGCTAAGTCCGCTAGCCACCTGGTCCCCTCGGCTGGGAGAGAGGGCACTGCGCAGGATTTCTCTCTAACAATTTATCAGCAGCTCTGATTGAAATTGTTTCCACCGGTTAATAGCTTTGTTTTTGAATTCATGTTAACATGTACCTCCATGAACATTGTGCATTTTCTTTTGGTAGCGTGGGACATAGGTGCATGACAGTGTTAACCTGGGCGTCACATTACTGTGCTCTGCTGAGAATAACTGCATATTTAATTTTTCAAAGACTGTCTTGCTGTTTTGACAACCTTGGCATCTAAGGTCCTTTACGTTCTCTCATCAAGCTCTGGTGGTTTAGATGGTTTAGAACTCTTTACCCTTCTGGCCTTAACTGGTTTAGCGTAACTAATCGGAAATGTAGTTTGCATGTGAGAGTCTGCATGAGCTTCTTGTCAGAGATTTCTTGCTCTTCTTCCATTGCTTTACTTACTAAAACCTCCACTTTTTGTCATATTCTACATGTTTTCTTTTGGACCATGGCCTAAATATTTAATCGTTTGTGTTTTACTTGCTTTGGATTTCAAATATTATTTGATGCTTATTTTTGTTTTGTGTCTTATCTTCTTGTTTCTGATTTTACTCTGTCACTGCTCCATCTTACATGTAGCTTATGTCCCTTTTAACATCCCCCCATCAGCCTCCCCCTCCTCCCCCTGCCTCTGCCTCACCCTCTGCTGTTCCCAACGGCCCCCAGTCTCCCAAGCAGCAAAAGGAACCCCTCTCCCATCGCTTCAACGAGTTCATGACCTCCAAACCCAAAATCCACTGCTTCAGGAGCCTAAAGCGTGGGGTAAGTTCTGCTCTGGAATCCCGTCTCTCTCGTGCGCTCTGAGTGCATGTGTCGTTCTGCATGACTTATTTTGTTTGTGAATGAATCCATTGTGTTTTTCCATAACACGAAACAGTAAGGACCTGGGATCCACCATAGCTAGAAAGAAGAACCACAATAGGAGGAGGAGAGAAGAAAGAAGGAAGCAGAATGGATGGAAAGAAGAAGAGAAAGCCAGCCAGCCGGCCCAGAGTCTTTTTGGTCTCGAGCACATTTTAGAAAGTCTTTTCTCTACTTCTCTTTTAAAACCTCTAAGTCATTAATATTCTACCTTGATTTTACCAAAAAAGGAAGCTTAGATTCAGTTTCCAAAGCCAACGACATCTGAGATGAGGAATTGGAAGTCACTGTAGACTCAGAAAGTATTTGCTTGATAATTACTGAAACAATGTGAGTGTCACAAAGATACTTCTCTCTGAGCTAAGCTTCGGGGTTCGAAGGGGAAATGGCACGAAGTTACAGTGGTTTCTTTAGCTGTGTTGGTGAACTTATAAGATGGTGATAAAATATCTGTTGGCTGGAAGAGACCTCTAATGCCGGCTTTATCTTTAGAGGCTGAGATAATAAGCAACTGACATTTATTGAGCACTTACCATGTACCAGACTGTTCCATGGGACCATTTACTTTTCTTCAACTGCCCTATGAGCCTAGGTACACGACATCCTTATTTTCCTGATAAGAAAACTGAGGCCTAAAAAGATGAAGTTAGGAAGAGGTAAAGCTCACTGTCTGAGGTTCTGTGAAGTCCACACTCGGGGAGCATCTGTTATAATATGGTTGACTCACGAGTGGATGTCCTTTAGATCCCAGCTTGCCATTCGAATCAGGATCACCTGTGCCAAATTCACAGTTTTGTGCAATTGATCCCGTAACCAAAAGGAGTTACCAGTTTGGTTTACAGTAAAAGATTGGAACAAAGTCGTTTGGAGCCTCCCAAATAAATCGAACTGATCAGTGTAGTCTAAGCCATCCCCAAATATCCTATATAATGAATAATGAGGCGTGGCGATCAAGAATAAACAGACATGTGTGCCCAGTAAGGTCTTTTATCCTGACCTGTGGGGACTGCAATACAGCGGTCGTGGGATGTGTTCTCGTACAAACATAATTTTTACTCTTCCCTTCCTTTGGGTAAGAAAGAAGGTAAATGTATAATAGCTGTGACTAAAACAAGGGGCGGCACATATACTAAAATTGGAACGATACAGAGATTAGCACGGCCCCTCGGCATGGATGACACGCAAATTCGCGAAGCATTCCGTATTTTAAAAATAAGTAAGTAAATAGAATGAAGTACAACTCCCCCCCAATTCTTTATATGCAGAGTTCCTTTAATAAGGGAATCTCAACATTTTATGCAAAGAATACATATAGTTGGCGAAATTATCTTGTCTTAAGGTTTCCCAGCATATCAGGTTAAGAATTAGAAATGTAATTTCCTCAAGATTTCAAGAGAGCCATTGTTAGAAGGCAGAGTGTAGCTTCAGAAGTGGATGATGGATCGCGTTGAGCTCTATAATTAGATCTCAGTTCCTGGCTCGATCAGGCTGGCTTTTAAAACTCCCCGTCCATCCTGCTTGCTCATGGAAGAATTTCCAACATCTGGCCAGGGTGTTTTTGCGACATTATAAAGTTTCATGTTAACTGTCAGTCAGTTAACCCATCTCTCTGCCACTTGCAAAACCTTTACAGAGCACTCATTTATTATATTTCTAATAAGTACCTCTGCATGGTCTTTTGGAACCTCACGTAGAGTATGCTGAATATTTGTGATTGTTTACCATTTGTTTCTGTGTCTGTTTCATTCTCTCAACACTACACAGTCTGTTGGTTGCAAATGGGGTTTTCCGAATCTGCGTTTCATGATGTTCTGTAAATGTTTAGGAAAAGACCAAAGAATGTCAGTAATCAATAAGTGTACAGGAAAGATGGCTAAGAAAAATATAACCCTTCAAAAACAGTGAAATGAGAAACAAGTTATTATGATGATTTAGAGGAAAATCCCTCTTTTAAAAATTGTAATTAACAAAGTGAATTTTATTTCTTACTCTTTAAATCTGTGCTCAGCAAAAACTCAGTCAAAAATTTTTTTTCTCAATGCTTTGTTTTCCTGAGAGTTAACACACACACGTACACATTCTAGAAGAATTAGTAAATAAATAGAAACACATTTCTGCTTCCTTCGTTTTGGGTCAGCCTGTTCTTAGTGAGGGTCAGATTTGAGGTGCCTTCCTTCAGGAAGTAGAAGTGAACAAAAAGAAAGAAAAAAAAAGAAAAAGGAAATGCATCACAGAAGTAAAATTAGGAAGTTCAAAAATAAAAAACAAATCTGAAGTTTGGGAAATAAATTTGATTTTAAAGCAATCTCAACCCAGAAGGTACACGGATTACAGGGCCCATGATGAAAATGATACTGTCCTTATATTTCCTTTATTCTTACTTTTTAACTTTAAGACTGTTGTGCCAAAGGTAGGAAAAGTGTCCTAGAATAATAGATCTGTGATTTTAACACATCTTTTAATTTATTGTGTTTTGCAGCTTTCAGATCCAGGTTTCAATCCTTTGTTCCTATTACCCGAATGTGTAAATCCTAGGCAGACATTTCTTAGCATAGGCGATTTTGTGTCTGAATAATTAACCAGGATAAAATGTTTTTTTGTTGTGCATCATTGGCATCTGTAAGAAAATTTTGTTTCACTGAACATTTCTAAAGTATGCCACCTGAGCATTATTAACCATTTTCTCATCTTTACCTAAGTCAAGGAAAAATGAAAGTAGATAGTATGGTCTCGGTTTGCAATTTACAAATGTAATTTTGTTGTCTTAAGTTAAGATTTCTGTTTCTGCTCTGGGCAAGGGCCTTCTAAATCTAAAATATGGACCTAGTTCCCCCGTGTTTTAGAGTTCATTGCATGGAAAAATCCCACCGAAGTTGATCAAAAGGTTTGGAAAACCCTTACCGATTGTTTGTCAGATGTTACAATTTCATGGTTACTTTCATTTTGTTTATTTTATCTTGTTCTCTTGCTGATTATTGGCAGACTCAGTCTTTCAGTTTTCACAAAGAACTCATGAAGAGGACGATAGGGAAACCCACGTATGCTTTTGAAGCTAGGGACTATGTTGTAAGTTCACCTGGGACGGCCAGGGCATACAACCTAGCACAGGTACTAACCCCTATGACAGCACCAAGACCGGGGACCTGGCAGTGAAATTCCCCCCGGGGAGACCTGGACAGGGGAAAGGCCTCACTATTAGCATGAATTCAACCCCAAGCTACTTCATCTGGAAAGCTTGGGTGGGAAAGGGAACCCAACTTCCCAAGAACAACCAAGCTGCCTCAAAATGCCAATGGACCGAGCTTGGCTCTGCCCCCGCCTCGCTGATCGTGACTGCCATCTGAGATGTCTGCGGGTGTGATTTTACGATGGGTGTGAATCTCACCCATAAACGCAGCCGCAGAGCGTGGTGCCCGGAGAAGGACACTCTTACACACGGCAGTCGTGTAGCTCGTACGAGGACCCACATCCCCGTTTGAAAGAGGTGGATCCGTCGGGGGGTTATGCCATGACGCTTGGAGAACCAAAACAATCACTGGGGCGTGAGCGAGGTCGTAGAGTAGTCACGTGACTTCCCACGGACCTTCATTAAACACAGTGACTTGGATATTTATTTTCACTGTCCCCTTTCTTCGTACTTGAGGTTAGTACCTGTGACTGAGCAGTAACACATGGACCCGCTGGCTCTGTGACCCCCTCATGTGTTATTGACATGTGTGGCCCCCAAGCCTCTATACTTGTTGCCTGAAACTGACAGCTTTTTAGCTCCTCGGATGTCTCGCAATGCACTTAATGCAGTCTTCACAAGTATTCTCTTAAGTGATTCGGTTCCTAATGTTAAATGATCTAACTGGTGGGCTTACAACTTAAGACCGAAAACCGGTGTAGGATCGTTACAAGAATACCACATCCCGTGATGGTGCTTCTTGTAGATGACCCATTGCTGTCCACTTCAGAACATTGAATCTGTCTTGAAAGTCCGGTACTTCCTGTGGGTCCTCAGATTTATTTGCAATCCTAATGACTCATTTTTTTTTATTATGAAGTGGTAATATTCCTATGCTATTAGTTTTGGTGTTAGAATGCTTCTTTGGGAACGCTTAAGAAAGAATATATAATTGATACATGCATATAAGTAACGGAAGTTAGCCGAATAGAGAACAGGTAGTATACGGAGTTCAAACGTCAGGTCTTTAGACAATAATGCGTGAGAAAACATTTGTAGGGGGTAGTGTGCTTTGTAGGGAAGATATTTGCAAAGTTTTCTGCTGTGCACCCTGAGTGTTGTCTGTAAAGAACTCAAGTCGTGACAAACCGATCTGTGCTAAAGCTCACAGGAGGGGCCCACAAGAACAGTCAGGAGTGTGCATGTACGTACCTCGTTCTCCCAAAATTTTGTCTTACTGCTTCTTTCCTTAAAGTCTTTTTCCCCATAGGGGTGATTTCTTTAAAAGCTTGATGCCAATTTAAAAAGAAGTGTCCATTTTGAGTTCATCTTAAGAATAAGATTTTTAAAATCCGGTTAAGGAATTTTTAACACCCTGCACTCTCAATTTAAAATCAGAGGGCGCTTTCTTTGGTACTTTGTCTCCAACATATTTTTGATCCTGCTGCAGCTGCCTGAACTTTTAGGATTGACGACAGCTAAGTAAAAATTCACCGCGCTCTCAAAACACTGCTTTCCAGCCATAGAGCATGTCTCACCTGTTAACGAAGAGCCACATGTTTCTTTTTTTCTAATTTGGAGATGCCTTTTAATCTGTTTTGTGCCCAGTAATCGCTCTACCTTTGCTAATCTCCAGGCCCAGCAAAATTGCACCAGCTGTCTCCTGATAATTGTCAGGAAACCCATAGCAAGGAGTTCCCCTGGGTAGTTGAGATAATTGGCTCTCTGTTTCCTAACAGTAACTTTCAGGGCAGCTACCCCTGTTAGTTCCCCAAGTGCTGTGTAAGCCCCGTGGGTAGGGCTCAGAGTGGATGGAGAGCCCCTGAATACACCTTCCACCGTGCCGGGGCATGGCTAGCGGTGCCAGAGTGTCGTCCTGCCTCCAGCCTGGTGCAGAGAGGCTTTTGGGATCCTGCAGATGGTTTCCTAGAGCAACTTCCAGCCCCTAGTTACCTGTTCACCCATTCAAAGTTTGCCTTCATGCCTTCGAGAAACGCCAGTGTTCGCATTTATTAGAGTTCCTCAAGATAAATACATTACTTGTACGTTGTGGAAACAATTGCTCTTGAGACGCCCCCTGTAAGTAAAACTCTCCATGTGAAACGTGGTGAACAAAAGGCGATGTGACTCTTTTTGTCTTTTATTATCAGCATGTGTCACCAACTGCAAACTTATTTTAGCTTATATCCAGGCTGATGTGATCCACACAGAACTGTGAACAGAAACTCTCCTTTTCTATCTTTATTCTTTGCCCTGGTAACGTGGCAGCTAAAGGAAGGTTTTGGCAGGGGCCAGCCCCTCTTGTGAACGTTTGCACAGATCCGCTGCAAGTCATTTTCACAAGCGACAGGTGAATTTATGTGTTATGTTAATACGATGCAACTGACCAAATTCCTCTTCTTCTGATGTGTTGTCTCTCTCTTTCTTTTTTTCCCGTTACCTCTTCAATTTTTACGTGAAGCTTTCTCTCAAGCTGGTAAGCACAATTATTCTATGCATGTCCCGAATCTAATCAGGTTTTTTGGTGTATGTTTCTGTTGCGTGTGCTTTCGTTGGTGTTTCTTCGTTAGACCTTTGCAATCCAAAGGTCCAGAATCTACGAGGGGCGATCTTAATCTTTTCAAGTTGCTAAGAAAATTAACGCTTAACTCATGATTTGGTTTCCTTTCTTATTGGGGCCTTAAGAGGAGGACAGATGTTAATAAACTTTATTTAAATGTGAGCATAAATATAAATATTCGATATCGGGGAGTTTATTTATTGGATCATTTGGAATAAAAGTAAATTTAACAGCTAAAGATGCTCCTCCCTGGGAGCCACAGAAGCAGATGAAAAACACGGAAAGCCTGAGGGAGACGTGCAGGAATGGTGCCAGTCTCAGACTCAGGTCCAAGGCAGCCTGCAAGATTCGCAACCAATGGGATCTTGAAGTTGCAACATAAATACGTGGGTGCCTTGTGCATAGCTGATTTAAGAAATCACAAGATGACTTTATGGACAGTTAAAAGAGCCTCCTAAGCCTTTCTAAAATAATTTACTTAGTATTCTATGTTGTTCCTACCTAATTGCATAGCCCTAGTAAACAGACTAATCATTAAACTTATTAAAAGAAACCCTTAACTCTATAACCCCTAACTATACTTGAGTAAGTTCTCAACACCACAGCTGAGAATGTCCTAAAATTATGGACAGTGATAAGCTGCAACAATTCAACCAGGAATGAGGTCAGCTACTTTATGCACTGCTGTTGATGATGCAGGATAATAGTTTCTGGTTGTCCTGATATACACATTTGTATGTGTGTACATGGATACATATATGTGTGGATATCCAGAATTTTTTCAACCTGACTCAGTATTTGGCAACCAACCCGACCCTAGAGAAAACAAATATTTTATTAAATGGAACATTTCTTAGACTGTGAAATAAAATCCCCAGACGAGTCCTTAATTAAGGTCTCTACGAGAAGGAAAACATTCTAAATGTTTCAATGAACTGCGTTCGGTGGCAGCATGAATTTGGGAGAAACTGGATCCATTAAGTAGGAGTCTCTCAGGTACCAGGGTTTCTTCTTTGCCCTTTCTGTATTTCTTCTTTTGCTGAGGGGCTAGCAGCAAAAGCTAATAGTATTAATAAATTAGGCGGTCTTTCTGTCTGAGATAAAAATCACTTGACCAACCTGGTATTGAATTGTTGCTTTATACCATTACTTGGAAGCCAGTAAAAAAGTGAAGCATTGCCTGGGGTGAAAAAAAAGTGTGAACTCTCAAGAAGCAGCTCATGCTTGTGCTATTGGGGAGAGATGCTCAGAAGCAAGCGTTTGAGTCCAGAAGTGTGAAACAAGGTCCTCCTAGAGGCTTAGCCACTTAAAATAGCCATATACGCGTTGACCCCCTCTTGCAAAACCAGCGCCACCTCTGGGGCCAGTCTCTTTCCAAACTGGGCCACTCCAAAGATTTCAGAAAGTCTGCTCTGACTCAAAGCTAGAAATATAAATTCCTTCATGGCAAAATGAATCATAGGTCAGAATATGGTTTAAAATAATCCAAGCCTTAATGGCCTTTTAAGGTACTTCCAGACACCTGACGCACCTTTGGATCTAGAAGAAGCCGTGACCTGAATCTCCAAGGGCAATGCAAAGTTTGAGGCACGGTTCGCGAGATTAGTTTCTAGATAACAATACAGAAACACAGACTACCTATTGAAAGGGACCTAATTCGTTCATTTATTATTTAATGGGTTTTAGTTCTCGTAAATAAAGTTAAATTTTTTGCTGTAGAGGGTATCTGTTAATAAGTCACAAGTGCTGTTTATACACTGCAAACCTTCCACCTGCTCACAGTCTACACCTGTGTCCCATACGGTAGCCACCCATCACGTGTGCCTATTTAAATGTTCGTGAATTAAAATCCAGTAAAAACGTAAAATTCAGTTCCACAGTTGCACTGGCCGTGTTTCAAATGCTCAGTAGTCATGTGTAGCTACCGTATTCACCAGTGCAGAGATGAGAACTTTTCCATTCTTTGTAGAAAAAATTCTTTGGGGCTCCTAGCCCGTCGTTAGGCTTCGGAACTATTGACGAATTAACACTGAGCGCTCCCTGGATTTCCCGGCTTCTGAAGCAGCGCGTCTTTTGTTTTGTTGCATTCCAGCACCTAAAAACAAAACAAAACAATCCCCTGAATTTTGGAAAACATGCTCATGTGATTTAAGTAAAATCAGCATGAATACAAGGTATTGTGCTTTCAGGCTCGGTGACGGAGCTGAGCGAAGTGAAAAGCACACGGTTCAGGCTCCAAGTATTCCAACACGATAATCACATAGGGGACAGAAAAAACAAGCCTGATTTATTTCTACCCTGAAGATGAGTTTGGTTCATCTAAGCCTTAGAGGCAACTGAGCTTGCTTGGCTTGCCGTGAGGGACTAGCCACTTGTGTTGTGGTTTCACTCATCTCTCCCTCTCTTTCTCTTACGCACGGACACACGTACACACGCACGCACGAGTCTAAGAACATCAGCTGAAAGGCCTGTGCGTGGCCTTCGGCTAAACTCGGCTGCCTCACACGCTCCCAGCACAGCCCTGGCATTCTGTCCTAAGCAGCCGAGGAACCTGGTCACAAGCACTATGTCAGCTGCTTGGCAAATTCAGCTCAGTTTTGGAATTATATTACCCGGGTCCTCTCTTCCACCCACGCCCCCAAGCCAGCCTGTTTCATTGGTTCGAAAGTAAAATCTCTTCTAAAATTCCTTGGCTTCTCCCTGGCGATTGAATAGGTGTCTCTTTCTTTATGAAAATCGCTTCATTGAAGCAAAGGCACTTGATCACCGACAGCTTCAGCCGCAGCTTCTGACACGTAAGCATCTGCAGGAGTCTGGAAGCTCGCTGTTGATGTGTTCTACTGCAATCGCCTGCACCGAGGAAAGCTACTAATTGTTTCTGAAAGGGGATCAAGATATCCAAATAGGCTCCTTCTGCTGGATTGGAAACAGCTGGCTTGGATTTCGGGCGCTGGGAAGTTGGTGTGGAGGTCGGGGGGCGCATTCTATGTGGATTTGCTGAGGTCACCCTACAGATGTCAGAAAGGAGTGGCCAGACTTTGAGAGGCCGCGGAGGGGAGAGTGCAGGGGGTGGTGGAGGGGAGAGAGGGGGAGAATAGATGTTTTAATGTCCTTCCCCCCACCACATTCTCTGAGGAACCAGACGTCCCATCTGTCACTTGGTGGGGATGGAAACTTTTGGCCTCAGCCTGTGTGGCGAAGTGGAAAGACTCCGAGTAGGGAGTAAAACAGTGCCTTCGACATGAGACCGTTGATGATGGGGGCACTTGTCCCTGTGTTGTATGAGGGAGCAGAAACCTCAAACTTCCTTCACGCTCCAGTGTTGGCTACCAGCACTGACGGGCAAGTGAAGAATCTGCCTCAGACTTTGTTTTTCATCGATTCTCTTGGGGGCGGGGGGGGCAGAATTTTTTCTTCCCCTCCCTCCTCCTGCAGCCTTGCTCCTTGCCTTGGCGGAGGTGGTTTGGCCAGCAAGCCTGGACCCCGAACCGGTGTGTGGGACTTTTTTGCAGTTTGCATGCACTGATCTTGCATCTCAGCTGGGTGTCATGGGAAAGAGCTTCCCTTTAGTTCATGAGAACACATGCAGACATCTGCATCCCCTGGTGTCTGGGGAATGTGTCCTGCGGGCTTCACTCGGTGTCTGTCCTCAAGGAGGAGCGCCGGCTCATGCCTGTTTGCATTTGCAGGGCGCCACGCCAGAGGATTTCAGCAACCTCCCGCCCGAGCAGAGAAGGAAAAAGCTGCAGCAGAAAGTCGATGAATTAAATAAAGAAATTCAAAAGGAGATGGATCAAAGGTAGAGTGGAGCGATACTACTTATTTAGAAATTCAGGTTCAGTGTGGAAAGATGGGAAATCCTAAAACAGCTTCAAGAGAAGTGATTATTTCAGCCGTGTGTTTTTTTCATGGAGGGTCTACTGGATGGCTTCATTACAGATCGGGAGAATTCTTTTAACAAATAGGTTTTACTCTCAGTTTGGAGAACAAAATACATTTGGCTATCTTTTTTTTTTCTGTATTTCTGTACTTTTTTTTAATTTTTATTTCTCTTTAAGTTTTAAATTTTAATTCCAGTTATATTAGTTTCAGGTGTACAATATGGTGGTTCAACACTTCTACACATGACTCGGTACTCGTTACGATAAGTGTCCCCTTAGTCTCCTTCACCTGTTTCACCCATCCCCCACCCTCTTCTTTTTTTCTTAATCTTACGTATGTAGCTGAGTTTTTTGTACAAATGAGGAAGAGATACGTGGTGTGAATCCTGCCCCCTTCCCTTGCCCCACGTTCTAGCTTTGGGTCTAAAATGTCCTTGTCTTTCTGTTTGAGGATAAGTGACAGTCAACCTTTCCAGAGGTTCCCGTGTCTCCTTATCTTGTTATAGAGCATACTGATAGTGTCTAGAAAACAGATCATAGTATGTCTTATTACACACACACCACCGGCCATCAGAGTTATGATGTTTGCCTGCTCTTGAGAAGCTTCTGCATCAGGATCCCACTGCTGGGGTTCCTGGTTTTCTGAGCTGTTTTGTAAGTTTGATCCCAGGATGGTATATATGCAAAAAATAATAAGAAAAGATTTGATACCTCTTCATTTGCGCTTCCCTTCCCACATTTATAACCTGTAGATCTTTTCTGTCACTTAGGGGTTACTTGCTAATGAATCTGATTGAAAAACCACTTTATTATTTGTCTCTCACCTTATAAATTCTCAGAGTGAATTAGGTGAATCATTCATCTATTTGAGATTTTCTAAAAGATAACTTGAGATTTTGTGCCCTGTACACAGGCCAAAAAGTGATTCTACATAAATTTAGTTATGGCGGGGACACCTGGATGGCTCAGTTGGTTGAGCGACTGCCTTTGGCTCAGGTCATGATCCTGGAGTCCTGGGATCGAGTCCCGCGTCAGGCTCCTGGCTCAGCAGGGAGCCTGCTTCTCCCTCTGGCTCTCTACCCTCTCATGCTGTTTCTCTCTCTCTCTCAAATAAATAAATAAAATCTTAAAAAAAAAAAAAAATTTAGGGCGCCTGGGTGGCTCAGTTGGTTAAGCAACTGCCTTCGGCTCAGGTCATGATCCTGGAGTCCCGGGATCGAGTCCTGCATTGGGCTCCCTGCTCAGCGGGGAGTCTGCTTCTCCCTCTCCCGCTCCCCCCTCTTGTGCTCTCTCTCTCTCTCACTCTCTCTCTCAAATAAATAAATAAAATCTTTTTTAAAAAAATTTAGTTACAGCGAAGCTGGGGTTAAAATTTGGTTATGCAAAAAGCCAAGAAACAAACAAAATTGGGGAGGCAGTACAGTTTAGTACATGGCAAAAGAAAAGTAGTTGCTTATTCGTTTACTTCTGGTAGAGCAACTCCTGAAAAATGGGTGGTTTTATTTATTTTTATTTTTTATTTTTTTAGAGCGAGAGAAATCGTGGGGGTGGGGGCGTACAGAGGCATAGGGAGAGAGAGACTCTCAAGCAGACTCCACACCCAGTGCAGAGCCCAATGCGGGGCTCAATCCCACGACCCTGAGATCATGACCTGAGCCGAAATCAAGAGTCAGATGCTGAACCGACGGAGCCACCCAAGCGCCCCAAATGGGTAGTTTTATAAACCCTGGTACAGTGCCTAACAAACAGTGCATATAATTAACTTCGGTTTTGTTTTGTGTTAGAAATACACCTCATGAGATGAAAATTTTCTTTATCCTTTTTATTACATGTGGGACCATATATAAAAAGGGTCATGTATATATAAACCAGTTAAATCTCGGGGTGTTGAATAAGTAATATTCTGTATGGGAGTAAGAAGTTCTGGCTCGGGTATTTGAAACGACATTGAAGAAGGTCGTGGACAGGGCGCCTGGGTGGCTCAGTTGGTTAAGCGACTGCCTTCAGCTCAGGTCATGATCCTGGAGTCCTGGGATCGAGTCCCGCATCAGGCTTCCTGCTCAGCAGGGAGTCTGCTTCTCCCTCTGACCCTCCTCCCTCTCCTGCTGTCTGTCTCTCATTCCCTCTCTCAAATAAATAAATAAAATCTTTAAAAAAAAAAAAAAAAAGAAGGTCATGGACACTACTGTCCAATAGTTATACAGAAAAATTTCTCTGCCACTTGGGTTGTGGCCGCGGAAGCTGGCTAACCTTTTAACCCTCACAGCGGCCTTGCTGGTAAGAAGGCAAATCCAGTTTGACCATTTACTTGATGACTGTTTATTGAGCATTTACTGTGTACAAGGAAGTATCCTAGATCCTGGGAATAAAGCGATGAACAAAACACATGAAAACCTCTGCTCTCATGCAACTTACGTTTTGTACAAGAGGGACGAGGCAGGACTAATCAAAAGCACAAAGTGTGAGGGCAGATTTAAAACACCCTGGGGTTCAGGGGTGCCCGGCTGGCTCAGTCAGAGGAGTGTACGACTCTTGATCTCCAGGTTGTGGGTTCGAGCCGCACGTGGCATACAGAGATGACTTAAATAAATAAAACTTAAAAATAAATTAATATACCCTGGGTTCAAACCTGGTTCCGCCTATTTCTGTTGCAGACTTTGGATAAGCTTCTTAACCTCTTCTTGATCTTAACCTCTTAACTTTACCTCGGTTTCCTCATCTTGAAAAGGAAGTTAATAGTGAGGATTAAATGTGTCAGTGTATGGAGGTGCTTGGACCAATGCCTGGCACATAGTGTGTATAAAATAAAATGAATATGTTCAGTGTCAACAGACTACATGTCCCAATTAGATTTTCAGACTGAAAAACAAACAACCCAAAATCCACCTGTATGCTACCTACAGAAGGCACATCTAACTCATAAGGTATAAAAAAATAACATACCTCATAAGGTATAGACAGATTGAAAATAAAAGAATGGAAAAAGATACACCACCCACGCACTGGTTGACCAGTGCCAGCCAGAGGAAGACTGACTTTCAGGCCAAAAAAACCCTCAAACTATTAAGCTCCAGAAGGTCAACTTCATAACATTAAATGCTTTGAGTAACAAACAGCCCAGTTTAAAGCTGTAGGACTGTCTGATCTCAAAACATAAAAAAGGTTATACTATTAACCCTTTGCCATGAGTATGTACAAGAAATACAAACACATCACTGTTGGGGGAGATGTTTAATGCACTTCTCTGAATAACTAGTAAAACAAATTAACAGATTCAGGGTAGAATATTTAAATAATATAATTGACAAAATCGACCTCAATCATGTCTATCCAATAATTGCATGGTGCACATTCTTTTCAAGCACACACACAACATTTCCAACAATTGAGCATATCCTGTTTTCACAAAGCAAATCTCAACAAACATCCAAGGGTAGACACCATTCAAGGTGTGTTCTCTGAAGCCTGCAGTAAAGCTGGGTACCAATAACAAACATTTAGAAATTAAGAAATGTAGCCCTAGATAACTCAAAGACTAAAGAAGAAATCATAAGAGACATTGGAAACACATACCTGTACCCTGAAACAAATAATACATTATATGTTAAAAAAAAAAAAAAAGAAATACACTGACAGCACAACAAAGAGGAAAAAAAAGAGAGACATTGGAAGATACTGGAGCAGAGCTGAACCTGAACCCATATTCTATACATCAGTTACTGGGCTGTCACTAAGGCAACACTCATAAAGGGAATGATACCCTTCCATATGTATTAAAAACAAAAAACACTAAACATCAGTGAGCTAAGTGTCCATCTCAAGAAGTTAGAAAAAGCACAGCAAATTGAACCAAAGAAAACAGAAGCAAGAGTGTAAATTAGTGACATAGAAAAACATACGCACTCAACAAAGAGGATCAACAAATCCAAAAGTTGGTTCCTTGAAAAGATGAACAAAATTAAACTTCTGGAGAGACCTACCAGGAGAGACAGGAGGAGAAGAATCAAAGGTAATGAATCTCGACAAGTCTTTTGAGAAGTTTTGCAGAGAGGTAGGACAGTAGCTCGAGGTGTAGGCATAAAGTCAAGAGAGGAATTTGGTAAAGGTAGACACTACAGCTTGTTTGTAGTAAGAGCATTTATTCATCTCAGATACTTACTGAGCATCTACTGCGTGCCATGTAGTGTCCCGCCACTGGGGAGATACCAAGTTAACAAAAGAGCTTGAGCCCGAGAGCTTCCATTCTAGTAGGAAGAGACCGACAATAAACGATAACAAGCATAGTAACAACTTACATAATGTTGGAAAGCGATACACGCTGTGGGAAAGAAGGAAGTGGAGAAAAGTCAGGGGGCGCGGGGAGTGCAGGTGGAGGGGGAGGGCTGTAGTGGAGATGGGACCTCAGGGAAAGTGAACAGTCAGTACCCACAAAGGAGCAGCGGGTCAGAAGGGCTCAGATGCGAGGGGATGGGCCCAGGCCTGGTGAGGACTCATGGAAATTCTCTTCCTGTTATTTCTGTATTTTCAGTTAAACTATTTCCCATGACTCAAAATAGGGTTTGGTTCATTGGTCTTATGTTGTATAACAGGTTGAGGCTGCCTTTTACTGAAGCTCATTAAAATTGGCCCCCTTACCAGCTGCAGAGTCATTTGCTCTAAACTTTTAACACCTCGAACCCTACTGAAAGTCTCTCAGAACCAGAGTTCAGAATTAATAGAGCTCTTTGGTCCCAGGGATAACCCCAAGCTTGGCTGCAGCACTCCTGTGGGGATTCATTTACTCAGGTTGCTGTGGGCGGGCCGCCAACACGATTTCAGGAAGGGTGTGGGATCTTGCGATATGTAGCTTTGAGGCTCAGTTACCTGCCTGTC
Organism: Leptonychotes weddellii; assembly: GCF_054177405.1. Taxonomy (NCBI): domain Eukaryota; kingdom Metazoa; phylum Chordata; class Mammalia; order Carnivora; family Phocidae; genus Leptonychotes; species Leptonychotes weddellii. Next base: position 74,981,937 of record NC_138382.1, on the reverse strand, counting down.
ATGGATACCAACTGTGGGTTTGGTTTCTTAATAGTTGAAAGAGTGTGTAATAAAATTTCCAAAGCAGTTAACCGTGCTTCTCCATGAGGGGAACATATGGTAGCCCACAAGACCAGGATGCGGGCTGGAGCTTCGGTTTGCACGAAAAATGTGCGCCTGGGTATTTGGGCTTTGTTTGTTTTTGTTGTTGTTTGGGGCAAAAGGCAAAGGCACAGGATTGATTTATGTTTCTCAGTTGCTGAGGGCAGAGGGAGGTACCACATACCGTTCAGAAAAGGCAACCAAAATTTTCATATCCATCTCTGGATTATACAGACCTCGGGAGCAGAATTCTTACGGAGTTTTAGGATGAAAGTCGGCCCCAATACTCCCTTCCAACCCACGTGGTGACATCGCCTTCCCGCGCTCCCATTCACACGGCATGCAAGATGATGGGAGAATACACTAGGCGGGTGACATTCACCTTTACCGTGTCCTGCTCCCTCTTTTTTTTTTTCAGAGATGCCATAACAAAAATGAAAGATGTTTACCTGAAGAATCCTCAGATGGGAGACCCAGCCAGTTTGGATCACAAATTAACCGAAGTCAGCCAAAATATAGAGAAACTGCGGCTAGAATCCCAGAAATTTGAGGTATGAAAACGCTGTGGGTGGTGAAAAGCTCTGTTGGAAAAAAAAGAAAGCGAGGAAGGGCTGTGGATGCTGTAGAACACCAGCGATTCGTGCAAGAGATGCGGCTGGAGGGTGTCGGGGGGGCTTGGCAAGTTGTGATAAAAGGAAAAGTGGTCACCCACCAGCTGTTCTGCCCCTCGGCATGCCCTCTGCCCAGGATGTCCCCTAAAACCGACATGCACGGTTGTATTTGGACGCGTTGTTCTTTGGTTTAAGTGCTTCGCTTAGTCGGTCCTGTTCCAGCGCCTGTTGATAATGGATATAGCTGCCAGTGTGCCCTTGTGAATCCAGAAGTGAAAAAAAATCAAGTCAAATACGTTATGGTTCTTACAAAGGACCCATCATCAAAGGGTCATAGAGGTGACAACCTCTGAGAGACACAAATTAGAAATGAGTAGGAAAAATAAATAATAAATGTTTTAAGGAGGGAGAGAGAAGCACTCGAGAGCTGTGGACAGAAGGCTTCTTTTACCCACAAATTTCGAGGCTACAGAACATGGAAAAATATATCAGTGACTGATCGCTCCAGTCGGAATCGGTTACTTCTAGCAACGAAGGGTCAGATGCAGCTTTTTAAGATTCTTCCTAGAATCCGTCAGTCAGTTACTACTGTTGGAGGGTTTAGAACCTAGAAATGTTCCTTCCTGGTCATTGTTATCCTTTGGCCTTTTTTACACTATTTCAAATGTTGCCCAAGATAATTTTATCTTTTATCTTATTTGATTTCCTGTATATACGTTTCTTTACTATTAAAAAGAGTGACATACTCCTCAAAACAAGAAAAGGTGAGTGTAGCTTTCACACTGAGTCACCGCTGACGTGCGGCGGGAGTCTCCTCTTCTCCGGTGGGATCTCACGGTCACAAACTTTTGGAACCAGAAGGAACTAGAAGCGACTTACCTGAAATCACACAGCTGTTTTAAAAAGCCCAAGAGTAGAGGGGCACCCGGGTGGCTCAGTCGGTTAAGCGTCCGACGCTTGATCTCAGCTCAGGGCTTGATCTCATGGTTGTGAGTTCAGGCTCTGCATCGGGCTCCACCCTGGGCATGGAGCCTACTTTAAAAAAAAAAAAAAAAAAAGTTAAAAAAAAAAGCCCAGGAGTCTAACACAGTCCAGCGCTCTTTCTGCCCCATTGTGACAGTTGCCTAAACACGTTTGCTTCTACTTCTCCAACGTGAGATGCACTAGGAGCAGTTGCCTGTGGGTGCCTTATACAGCTGAATGCAGAGACCCTAGAGACCCCCCCGTGTGGTCCTTCTCGAGTCTCAGCTTCAGTGACCATTGAGCCCCCCGAATTTGGGGCCTGTAAGACTCCCTGGCCGGGCCCTCAGCTGAGCTCAGAGCAGCGTCTTTGGTGGCTTTTGCTCGCAGGCCTGGCTGGCGGAGGTGGAAGGCAGGCTGCCGGCACGCAGCGAGCAGGCCCGCCGGCAGAGTGGAATGTTCGACGCCCAGAACCCGGCCACGGTCAACAACTGTGCCCAGGACCGCGAGAGGTACAGTATCTGTACCGTGCCTGGCGTCCGGCGGGGAGCAGGTTTGCTTTGTGTTCGGGGCCCGATTCTGGAGGCTGCAGACGAGCGTGCGGCACTTGCTCTGTTGCCAAGAGCCCAAGAGGCCTGACCTGCCCCTTCCCCACCGCGCGGGTCCCCAGTGCCGCGTGGGGCGGCGACGGAGCACGCGGGTGACCTGCGATGGCCTTGGTGACGGCAGTCCGGGGGTGGGGTGCAAGCGCGTCACTGGGCAGTCGCTATAGTTGCTGTGTGGTTTCCTTTCTTGAGCAGCCCGGATGGCAGTTACACGGAGGAGCAGAGTCAGGAGGGTGAGGTGAAGGTGCTGGCCACGGACTTCGACGACGAGTTTGATGAGGAGGAGCCCCTGCCCGCCATCGGGACCTGCAAAGCCCTCTACACGTTCGAAGGTGACCTGCGTCCGCCCGGTTCCCCGCTTGCGCACGCTGTCCCTCCTCCTGCTGTGATCTTCTTCCAGATCTTTCTCTCTCGTCTTACCCTATCGTTCTGCTCACCGTCATCATCATCATCATTTGGTTCATGGCTGCACGTTTTGCCTGTTGGTCCGTACAATGGAACAGTTTCCGTGCAGCTTACTTGTAGCAGATAGCGTGAAATGATGATTTCATCCGTTCGTCCAGTATTTCCGGGAGCTCCTGTCTTGTAAAGCCCCCAAAGGGGTGGGATACGGGCGGGTCGGTGTGGCATCTGCCCCCGGAGAGAGCAGACACACATTTGGGGGAGGTCAGCTGACAGCACTTACAGAGGTGGGGTCCGGAGCCATGGGGGTTCGTGGGACTGCGAGCTCACTTCCTTAAGAGAATTAATTCAGGGAACTCTCCAGGCTGCTCTGCACCCGAGGCAGGGAGGTGAGAGAAGCAGGGGCCCGTGTGGCTGGAGCTTAGACGTCTTGGGTAGGAGTAGTGGAATCTGAGGCTAGGAATGGTGTCCTTGAGCGGGGAGGTGGGCAAGAATCGTTTGGATTGTTTTGGGCCACAGTCGAGGAGCTATTGAAAGCGTTTGAGCAGGGAGTTGATACCGTTAGAGCTGTACCTTAGGACATGTATTGTCCCGTGTGTGGGGCCCATCGGAGAACAGGGATGAAGGGCTCGAAAGACTAGCCTGAAGTTGCCAGAACGATGTCCCGTAGAAAGATATTAAGGATGCTGTGGAAGAAGCGTCCGAGCTCAGGGAGGTTTGCGAAGCCCTGGGACAGATGGATCTTCCAGAGCTCCTCACGACAGACCACGTGTTCAGTGCGACAAGAAAGCACCAGGTTCAATGTCGCCAACTTAACCCCATTCCCGCGCCCCGGCTCCCCCCCCACGGCCCCCCTGTGAGCAGCTCCCCAGACAGTCTGCCCTTGAGAATTCTGTGTGAGCAGTGGGGCGCTATACTTGGGCAGTTATCTTAGCAAGTGGTCGTGGGGGCCCCCGTTATTAAAGAGTGGGCCCAGAGAGGTCACGGTCAGCAAACTGCTCAGGCCCCTGGCTGACTGGAAGCAGGGAACAAAGACGGGAGGAAAGGGAGCGGATTCCTGAAGGTGCCCTCCTGGGGGCCCCCTGAAGTGGAAAGGTAGGAGAAAGATGTAGTTTGGGAAGAGACACAGCGAGGCCAGGTTTAAGAGCCAGGGCCGACGTTGGAAGTGGACACGTGTTTCGGGCCCAAGAAGGGGAAGCTTAGCTACCGGCAAGAACCGGGATGGGAGAGAGAGAAGTGGGGATAGTGTCTGAAAAGGTGTCATTTGAGGCCACAGGTGGTATGCTCCCCGTGAGAGACAGAGGAAGGGCAGAGCAAAGATGTCCCCTGGGGAAGCACCTGGCTTCCCGGGGTCGGGGGGAGGGGGCGGCTCTGGGGTAGCTGGAGAAGGGTCCCGGAGAGCTGCAGTGGGGGGCCTGGAAGCTTCTGCGTGGTAGGAGGAGCCCTTGCAGGGCAACGGGGGAGGGGTCCGTGCATCTGTCGCTCGCCCGCTGCACCTCTTTCATTGCCAAGCTCCCTGTTTGCGCTCCGCCTGGATGTGATGAGAAGCTGACTTATTCTGATCTTGCTTCTCCAGGTCAGAATGAAGGGACCATCTCCGTGGTTGAAGGAGAAACACTGTACGTGATCGAGGAAGACAAAGGCGACGGGTGGACCCGCATTCGGAGAAATGAAGACGAAGAGGGTTATGTCCCCACTTCGTACGTCGAAGTCTATTTGGACAAAAATGCCAAAGGTGCTAAGACTTATATTTAATACAACTTAAAAAAAAAAAAAAACTGTAAAAAAAAAAAAATTGGAGTTGTCTCTCCCCACAACTATGACTGTTCCCGACGGTTCTTCCAAAGCGTGGCTGGAGGATACCGGACCGGAGTGCCTGTTGTCACATGGCCACGCGGTGGGCTTGTAGGCATTCGACACCCGAATTTCAATGGCTAGTTTTGACTATAATCACGTTTCACTTGCTCATGAAATATGACGCGGAAAGCTGCCAACTGCCAATTTACAATTCTGTCATTTGAAATCGGATAAACAGTTCTTCTGGCAGTATCTGTAGGTATCCAAAAAAAAAAAAAAGAAAGTTGCCTTCTAGCTTCTAATCGCTATTTCTGAATTTAAAGGTCCACACACATCAGAGGGGTGGGTAAGACTTCAGTTCTATCTCCAGTTCTATCTCGCAACTGCCGTAAATGGAACCCCCTTAGAAAGTGTTACATTTTGTAACTTAATAACTTGAACTACGCTAGTTTGTTTAATCTTACAATCATTTGCTTTGGAGGAAATCATAAATAAAACCTCCCCCTCCTTGAGGAAAGAGTAAGACGAGTCCTATATTGGTACTAAACGTGTGTATTTTTCCTTAAACGTGTTTAAGATCATTGGTAGATCGCCGTGATTATCCTCTCCCCTCCGCACGATCCCAGACAACCGACTGAAATCTGGAAAAGCTTGGTTAACAATTAACCAGTTGACTTTTACAGGAGACCACTGAGCTCCCCGCTGCCACTGACAGAGTCGATCAGATGCCCTGGTGCTGTTTCGATCACTTACAAAAAACAGCGTTTCTGTTGGAGGTTTTGTGGCAAGTGGAGCTGTATTCAGCTCACACTTCCCCAGGTGGGGCTATAAATAGCAGCAGCTGCTTCTACACGCAGACCCCAGCTCCTCACTTCACAGAGGTGTTTGGGGTTTTTGGTTGGTTTGTTTGTTTGTTTTTAATCCTTGACATCTTTAAGACCCAAAATATGAATTTACTGAAAATCGTTTTATATAATGAACTATAGCCAGACTAAAATAAAGTATTTCACCATCTTGAAAGGGATCTGGGTCACGTGGGGATTTGCATTTTTAAATTGGCAACATAGGTAATGAAATCGATCACATGCATAGAGATGGGTACCCAGCCCAATGTGTGTGCCCATTTCAAGAATCTACCCTGAGGTCACGGAGAACCAGCTATGAATGGCTCACAATAAAGGTGTCAAGTTCCAATTTACTTTTTATTTGGCTTTGAGAATTATTTATTCATGTCCTTCCTACTTTTAAATAGGAAATTAGCTCCTTGCTTTTACATCGTGAGCTCCTTTTATAAGCTCAAGTCGATTCAAAGCTGATTCTACCAAAAAAAAAAAAAAGCCGGTTTAAAAACCAACAGCTGCTTATCATCGGGGTGTGGCACCTGGCCAGAGTTATAGGTGCTTGTTGTAGATTCTAGCAGAAAGTTTGCTACATTCCCCAAGGACCACCAAAATGGAATTTAGTAAATGTTAATGACAGCCTGATTTTTAAAACACGTTTTATTGTTAAGTAATGACAGATTGCCAGGAAGCTGTAAAGACAGTCCAGAGCCATCCCGTGTACCCTTCAGCCGGTGTCCCCCCAGTGGTGACTTCTGACGTAATGGTAGAATAATGCCCAAAGCAGGAAACTGACATCGGTCCGCCTGCTTATTAAAATATCATTTTGTGATTCAGATTTCTCTTGCCTTGTTCTACCTTTGCCGATGTAATGTCGATAAAGCCATTCACCCTGGACCCCAGACCTCTCAGGAAAATCATTTCTGTTCCCCTTTTTAAATATTTGCCACAAGTAACTCAGCTGGCCCTGAAACCACGGGGATCCCTCTTCACGAGCTAGGGGAGGTTACAGCACTAGGCACGGACCCAGGCGAACGGGGGACCTCAGATATTAAAACCGGAGCTTTCTGTCCGATGATGGGACTCATTTCCAGCCTGTGAACTGCTACAGGAAGCAAACCAAACACTGAAAAAGTCTTAAAATGGCCGAGACAACGTGAGCCTTTGGAAGCCTCCCTTGGAAAGTATGGCATTCCATGACGTTGTTGTGGGCTTATTTAGGTTTTTGTGTTTTTTGTTTTTTCCTTAACAGTTGTGCAAATTTGATTCAGAAAATGGCTCAGTTGGTTTATGGGGGGCGGGGGGGCGTGTGTGGGTTTGGGCGTGTAATTGGATGCTCATGATTTTAAGTTGTGTGCCTCAGGCCCTTAGCACAGGCAGCTGCGGAGGAGGGACAGAACAAGTGTGCCTTGGTGCCCGCCGCCGGTCAATGCACCGAGTATTAGGAGAAGTCCTGAAACCATTCCCAAAGAATCAGAATTCCCATTTCTGCCCAGAGCATACTCTGGTTTTTTCTACCCTCCCCCCCACCCCCGGTTATCTGCTAAAATGAAAGAAGTCAAGTCTCGGCTTGTGGGTAAAGTTTTCTCCTTTTATTTTAGAGACACATTTAGAGATTACTCGTGTACGCGTAGAAGCCTGTCTTCCCCACCTGGTTTCTCAATCTGCTCGGCACCCCCAAGAACACTGTCCCCCCAACCCCTCCCAGCCCGCGGGGAACTCAAAGCGGCTGTTCTGTGCCCGTGCACACGTGTGTGTGTGTGTGTGTGTGTGTGTTGTCGTCTACAATGTGACTATTTAATAATTGCCAAAATATTTAGACTAGAGGAACGTCCAATGGGTCAGTTGGATTGTGACTGTCTTTTATGGTTCAGTTTGGTTTTTTAAATTGCTTTCTGTTAAATATGTCCGTAATCCCCCCACCCCCCATCTATTTGTATATAGTGCCATTTAAAAACTAAAAGGATGACTTGAATTCGTTGTTTTAACGTTTGACTCTTTTGTCTGTTTGTTTTATTGGTGCTTCTGCTGCCTAATGACCATTTTTGTTTTTGTACCCGCGGGGGAAGCCGGAAGGACTAGGTCCCCTGCCGGCCACTCCAGACTTGAGTTTATTGTAGACACTTGTGTTCTGAGTAAGTTTTGTTCCAGTATGGCCAACATGATTGTCTCTCTCTCTTCTCACCCTGAAAGAAAAGAATCTGTCTGGCTCCTCTTAGTTGTACCCTCGTATCTGCCTCTCTAATAAACGTATTTTTCTCAGCGTTGTGTATTTTAAATGATTTTTCACCTTTCCGAGAAAATGATTCTGTGTAATCCGGGTATTTAACTCTTTTGTCTTCAGTCATGGGGAACTTTTCCAGCCAAATGCTTTTTTAAAATTCTGCCCTCCCCCCCCCCTCGCCTTTTAAGTGATGACACCTTCTCTGTCTCTCGCCCTGCGTGCACCTGAGGGCTTTATGAGTCTGTCTCTCCTTCCTCTCCTACCCCCTCCAGATGAAGAACTTTCACTGTTGATTGCTGAGTAGACGCTGAGTGACACGTTTCTCCTTTTCGCCAAGATTTTACTTTTTTTTTTGTAAAGCACCGAGAGTGTCGGTCAGGGAGAGAATCGGGCCTTGAAATTCCTTGCATCCTCCTGGGAAGCGGGTCATGTTTCTTTCTGCTGAGACTCGGCGGACCCAGAAAGAGGGGCCGGGGGTGGGTGGGCGTGGGTCTTCCGTGTGGGCCTGTCTTCCCTGCAGGGAAGGCTAGCCCCTGAGGCGACCTGAAACCGTGAAAGTTCCTTATCTCAGACGTGCCCCGTGGTAACACCCCACTGCTCTAAAGCTGTCCCCCTCCCGGGTGGCGCAGTCCACGAAGCAGACTGCCTGCCCTGGACCGCCGGCCTCCCTCTAAACACTTTCTCTTTCTGTCTTTTTGTGTTGTAGATTCCTAGAGGCGGTTGCAGGAGCCGGAGCCTCGGTGAGCCTTCCCAGGAGAAACCCTTCGGTCTGCTTGTCTCCGCAGGCCCGGGCGCCCGCGCACAGACGGCTCCCGGGCTGGGCCAGCGCGCCGCCCTCCGACGACATCTCAGCCTCAAGCCGCGCCCCCCCGACCCGCCACGCGGCTGCTTGCCGTTTTCTTTCTTTTCCTCCGACAGCATGCTTCTCGTGGCCCGGCTCCCCCCCACGGCCCGTCCGGCCACCTCTCCGGGGGCAGTTCTGTCCCTGTCCCCGTCCCCCCACCCCCACCCCACACGGGGCCACGGAAGGCAGCTGGACACGTGCTCCCTCCTTCCCGGGCCCCTGCCTTGGCCCTCAGTCTGCCTGGCGCATCCTGGCCCGTCCATGGTTCACACCGTGCCTTTCGTGAAAACTCCGCCACCGGTCTCCCCGGGGGAGACTAACAGAATCTGGACAAGGAGGGTCAGGCGTGCACCAGGCGGACTGAGCGCCCGGACGTCAGGGATGGGTTCCCGCGTCCCGAAGAGTCCGTTGACTCTTCGGTGGTCCTTTTCTGGTTAGGGGGCCTCACCTCATACTAAACATCGGCCCTTGCAACATTTCCTGGCCTGAGAGTGTCCGTGGGGGGGCGCTGGGGGACACGGAGGCACGCACACGCATGCATGCATCCCCTCCATGGCGTGACACGCGCGAGCACACACACGTTTTGATTGGGAGCCTGTGCTCCGTGGCCTGGAAAGGTCTGCACCGGAAGTAAATTCCATCTCCAGGGCCACACGCAGAAGCATCCACCTTTCACGGGGCGAGGGAGGGTCCCAGCCCACCTCCCTGCCATCGCCCTGTGAACGGGAGCTGCGGGACGTGGCACTTGAGCGAGCGTCTCACCTCGGCCCTAGCTCCTTGCAAAGTGACAATTCCCGTCTTCCCGTGAATTCCCGAGATTCGCATCTTAGGATTCTAGCGCTTTCCTCACCAAAGAGCCTGTGAGGCTGGCGGTCCTTCAGGTGGTCCTGCGGCCACGGCTTCCGCATGTTCTCACGTGCTCCGAGGGCCACGGAGACTGGATGGAGTTGGCTTTTTGAGCGAAGTTCCCTTCCTCTTGCGGATCCTTGAGGAAAACGTGAGGCCGTGTAGCCTGTGGCCAGTCATGCCTTAGAGCAGCCTAGCTTCCCTTCTCTGGTGCAGACACGGTCGGGAGGAGTCACTGGCTGCGAGTTTCTGTGAACGAGACACCATCCAAAGCCCAAGAAGGAAATCACCCTCTGTCTTCTCTCGTTCGGCTGTTGGTAACTAGGTGGTCACCTCGAACATCCTCAATTCTTCTCGACCTTTATGAATCTAAGACAAGGATGTCTTACGGGAGCCGAAGGGACAGAAAGGACAGGTGCTAAGGGCTGGGCCTGTGTTCAGTGGCCAAAACAGGGTTCCTCTCAGTAAACCAGGGTTGAGCTCGACCACACACCCCCTTCCGACAGAAACCTCTAGCAAGCAAATGCCTGGGGAAAGCAGGTGAAGAGAAGTGGCTTTGGGTTTAAAGGCGAGCAAGCAAGCGAGCATGAGCCGCCCCCTCTTCTGTCTCTCTGTCTCTGTCTCTGTCTCTCTCTTGCCCTGAAGGGGGCCAGGCCCTTCGGGTAAAGACTACCTGCCTATCTGCCTGGACGGCTGAGGCCGTGGGGGTCTCGGGGCTGCTCTGTTGGCAGCAGGCCTCCGTTCCCCACGGCGGCGGGAGCTCCTCCACCTTGTGAGAGGGCTGCTTGCCAGATGCCCCGGGGCGAGGGGGACCGGGCCTCCCCCGAGTCCCTGCAGACGTGCAGGTGTGTGGTTAGGCCGGGCCGTCCTAGCAGCTCCACGGAGGCTCCTCCGCCAGCCCCGGGGGTGTGGGGGGTGGGTGGGGTCAGGAATCTCTAGGAACTTCTGAATCTCACCAAGCCAAGCTGACCGCTCTCCACTCCACAAGGATGCTAAATGGTTTTTTTTAAATCGATTTTAGAGCCTCAGTAATGCATGTGCATTGCATCTTTCATATTCTGGGGTCAGGACAGATTCAGTTCTCACAACATAGGGAAAATGGTATAAACTGCAGTGATTTGTTCTTTTAGTGTCTGTTAAGCCCAATAGAGAATATGCTCGTATCTTGTAACCCCTGCGCCTTTTTTTTTTATTCCCTTCTGTACCACGTGCGTCCAGAAAGGAATGGATCCTTAGTGCTTCTCCGTGTTAGCCTTGGTGTTTGCCACCCCCCCCCCACCCCGCCTCTGGCGGCTCTGTGCCGCTGTGGGGCGGGGGGAGCGCTACAAACCTGAGCTCATTCAAGGAGATAAGTCATTAGAGGATAGTTGAGGTGTATCCTTTACTCTGGGGATCCTCCTGGGAAATCATCTCTATAGGAGTATGGACCAGTTCCCGTAGAGTAGGGGAACTTCTCCATCTGCTTCTCGGGCCCCCCTCCGCCCCCCCACGCCTGTCGTTTCTCCACTGATGCTAGAATAGTGTTGTTGTAAGAATGACTAAGTTTTAAAGCACCTGCCCTGAACATGACCTAAAAACAACGTTTTTCTGCTGGAAAGAGAGGAACTTGTCATTCACCCGGTTTTTCCTTTGCAAGATAAAAAAGGCATGGAAAGCTGTCGTGGGATTTTCCTTCGGGGGTTTAGCACGCTCACCTCGGAAGCTTCCAGGCTGTGAGGCTCAGGCCAGATAAGCTGTAGCAGCTTATCTCGCAGCACAGAGGCCCCCCTCAGGCCTTCTGGTGACATCTGTAATTACAGGAGAGAGTTTATGGAACGCGAAAAAGTGACATGGATGCTAAGTATTTTTCCAGAAATCTTAGTTTCATACTTCCTCATACCTCTGCCTCCCCACACTGGTGCCGTGAAAACACTTCTTTAAAGAGTGGTCCAAAATTCTATTTTAGCCTGATGTTGAGCACCTTTAAACGTTTTGGTTTATTTGTGTGTGTGGCACTAATTCTAAACTTTGGAGGCATTTCAGTGTTGTAACGGCCCCCTGCCATTGTGAAGGTTCTGGAATTGCCCATTTGTCTCTGGAGATGGAATTAAACCAAATACAGTGCTTCCATTGGAAGGCTTATATTGACCTTGTAACTATATGTTAATCTTCTAAATGTTAAATAAAAGTATAACCTCTGTTACGTGGTCACGGGACTGTTTTGTGGCACGAAGGAAGAGGAGACCTCGGGCCCGGAAGGAGCCCGGGGCCGCTGGGTCTGGGGAGGGGGGGAGGGGGGAGGGCGGCTGGGGCTGGGCCCGTGTGCACCTCACTGATTTACTGCGTGAACCCAGGACAAGTCACGTAGCCATCCGCTCAGGCGCGCTTGCGACCCACTAGTTCTACCCACCACCCCACCTGCTGGAGGAAAAGCTGTGGGGGACACTGATGTGGGATTCAGGTCGGTTCAGTACAGGGATTTGGGGGGGCTCCTTAGGAGCAGGAAATTTGTTTTCCATGCACATTCAGCAGGCAGCTACTCTAGGTCTTCAGGGCCCCTATTGTGGGGGGTGGGGGTGCCGGGACCACGGGGCATGTTGGCATTCTGTGGGCAGTCTGCTCTGGCAAGTGCTCGAGCCCACCCTCTTGGTAGCCTGGCTGCAGTAACCACGGGCTTGTGCGACACTGAAGCGGGGAGGACCCCAGCCTGCCCCCTCCCCCAGGATGTGCGCAGCGGGAAGCCCCATTTCCCTGCCAGCATGGAGAATCCCACCCCAGGCCTTAGGGGGAAGGTACAATGATTTGTGCCCACCTTTTTAGGTCCTAAAGCCCCTCAGAGCTGTTTTAGTACAGTCGGGAGGGAGTGGTCGCAGCAGAATTGCTGGGGGGGGGCGGTAGGTGAGGCCACCAATAAGACGCCAGGCTTCACCTCGGCCTTCACCTCCTCCCCCAAACGGATGTGAGTGGCCTTCAAAAAAGCAAGAGCTCCTGGCTCCGAAGGCAGCAGACCTGTCGGTCAGGCTCCCCCAGTGGGCCTGGGAGACTCAGCAGCCCGCCCGGGCTCAGGGCCGGGCCCCCGCGGCCTCTCCTGGCCTCAGGGGCACCAGCCGCACCCAGGCCCCGCCACACGGCCGCACAGGCAGTGGCGACCCCTAGCGGGAGAGGGGCCAGCACAGAGGGGAAGGACACCCCGTGTCGGGGACTGGGTGACCAAGAACACAATGGAAGCGGGCTGAGCCGGAGGGTGGGGGTGGGGCGGTCAAGTGTCCCTCTTTTTTTTTCAATTAAAGCAAAAGAGATCTCTGGAGTTGTTGGCCCCCCGGGACAGCCCGGGGAGCCAACTCTGAATGGCTGCAGCCAAGGGAGGCGCTGCAGGCCTGTGGGAGGGAAGGTGCTGGGGGCGGCCGGCCAGAGAAACGGCTGGCCTAGCGCAGCGGGGCTAATGTCCCTGAGTCCTGGGCAGTGAGGAAGCCCCGTCCCCGGCTGGAGGAGGACTCGCCTTCCCTCCCTGGCCTCTGCTGTTCTTTTCTGAGAAGGGGAGGCAGCAAGCCTGTGGCCAGCACCCTCTCGGACCTGGGATTAAAGTGCAAACCCGGCACTCAGCAGCCACTTTGTGAGCATCAGGAGCTGCTTCCCCCGAAGTGCATCCATGAGGCCCTGGTTTAAACACTACCTGTCCAGGGGCGCCTGGGTGGCTCAGTCGTTAAGTGTCTGCCTTTGGCTCAGGTCATGATCCCAGGATCCTGGGATCGAGCCCCGCATCGGGCTCCCTGCTCAGCGGGAAGCCTGCTTCTCCCTCTCCCACACCCCCCTGCTTGTGTTCCCTCTCTCGCTGTCCCTCTCTGTGTGTCAAATAAATAAATAAAATCTTTAAACACTACCTGTCCAGATGGTATAGTGAGCGACCTGTACTTAAAGACCTCCCATCCACTGGGGGCATTGCTGGGCCACAAAAGGTGGAGCAGAATCGGAGAAAGGCCCCCCTGTGCCTTTGTCCTCAGAGCTGAGGGGCTAAAAGCCGTGGGAGGAAACAATGGGGATCTCCTCATTCCCGGCTGTTGGGCCCGGGAAGGAGGTGGGGGGTGAGGTGGGGCGGGAAGGATCCTGGGCAGCATTCTGCCCCCTCAGTGTGCACATCCTCCCACCGGTGGCACCAGGCTGTGCCCTGTCCCCCCTCCCAGCTCCCCAGACACCACCTGGGCCAGGCTGCTCACTGCTCTCAGATCCAAGGAAGGGCTGGAGACGGCATTCTAACGCGTCGCTGGGACAGCTTTCCAGAACACACATTGTCTTACAGTGTGGACTGCCCTTTTCATAGCTTCTCCTCAGGGCGTTCATCTCCTCTCTGCTGCAGGCAGAGGAGCCAGAGGGAGGTGTGATTCCAAAACCCCACTCGCTTCCCCCGAGGCTCTGTGGGGCTCAAAACGAGGTGGTGTAAGACTCACAGGATCATTTATGTTTGCACTGAATTCCAACTAGAACCAAGGTAGGAAGCTACACTTTTGGGGGGGCCTGCACCTTGCAAATGCATTTTCTGATGCGGGTTTGTGAGCAGAAGCACGGGCAGCCGCTGGCCCCCACGCTCCCCCGTCTGTGGGTAGAGGCTCTTGTCTCCTCTAAGAGGGGCTGCTGGAGGGAGGCCCAGGCCCAGCCGAAGGCAGGAGCCCGACGGCAGTGGGGGAGGGGATGCCTGAGGAGGAAAGACAGGAGGTGGCTTCCCCACTGCCCCGGGCTTCCTGGCCCCATGCTTCCCGGCCCCACCCAGTCTGTGAACATCCAGAGTCTCCTGTTTTGTCTCCCGATTCCAGCATCTGAGTTTGGCGGAGCCACTTAAAAGCCTGGTATATCAAGGGAAAATATAAAAGAAAATTTTAAGGCCAATTTGGCACCTCCCTCTTTCTCCTCCACCTTCCCGTAGTACAATGAGTGTCCCCAAACCTCCGAAATCAGGCAATCCTTCTTCATTCTCATCTTCCACGGTAAACAAGGCCAATCACGAAATCCGTACCACGAATTCCGTGTGTACAACGTTCAAATGTGAGCAAAGCTAAAAATAGTGCTTAGACTCCGATACACACAGACGTGGGAGAGCTACAAAGAAAAGTGAAGGATGAAGGACAGGCAGGAGCTACTTCTGGGGCGGGGCGAGGTGGCGGCTGTGCTCAGGAGGGACCCACAGGGGCTCACGGGGCCCGGTGATGGCAACACCCGGGGGTAACCATTCCTGATGCTGAACATGGGTCTGCACACTCACATCTGATGGGATTTCACAAGCATATGTGCTTCAAATAACACATAAAAACCTCCCATTCTTCTCTCCCCACCAAACCCCAACAAGTATAAACAAAAACCAACCAAAACCACAGGGAGAATAAAACACTAGCATCATCAAGTGCCGGGGACCGTGTACGACCCCAGCAACTGTGATGCTGTGATTGGAGGAGCCAATGTCTGCCGTCAGCCGAGGAGGGAAGGGTCCCTCCAGCTGTGGAGCCCTTGCCCATCCCAGGGAGGGTAACCCCAGCTCTCAGAGGTCACCCCAAGTGGCCGAGTGGCCGGGGGCGCGGCGCCAGTAGGGGCCCGGCCGGTGGGATGTGCTGGCCTTACCCCTCCCCCCCACACACATCTGGCCCCACTTCTCTGGGTCCGGGCTGGTTCCAGGAAGATGTGTCGCGGCCCCCTCTTCCTCGTCCGCTCCTGCAGCCTCCAGACGCTGTCTGGCTTCAGAGCCCTGCCAAGCCCCCTCCCTTGTGTGGTGGTGTGGACCGCCGACCCCCCCACCCCGGGCTCAGGCCCCCCCGCTAACACAGTGAGCTGCCCGGACACAGACGACAGCGGGGGGCTGTGGGGAACGCGTATGTATTTATTAGGACATTCTGAACACCGACGAGGCCTCGCCGACGGGGTGGCGAGTTTACAACCTGGCGCAGAACCTGTCACCAGCGGGGTGACGACGTGTGGCCGCCCAGCCCCACCATGGGGTCGCCTGCTGGCTGCAGCAGGAACTTTCAAAAGACTGTAGCACATGTCAAGGGACTCCAGAGCGGCTTGTTCTTCGATCACATGCTGCCTCGGTGGGGAAGGAACCGGGTAGAAGGACTGCAGAGTGAGCTACGTGCCGCACCAGCTTCTGGGGCTCTGCCGGAATTCCAGCCACATCTGCTTCGAGAGACTGAAGGCCACAGCGTGTGGGGGCCTGGGTCCTGAGGCCCCTTCCCCGCCCCCATTCCCTCTGGCCCTGACAAGGTGGGCATCTGGCCCCAGCAGCTTCGTCCAGGGGCATGGGCGCCCCCGGAGGCAAGGCCCAGCCCCGGGGGCTCATCCCAGCGCCCCAGCGTGGCCTGGCTCAGCATCCAGAACGGGCTTCCACTGCCGACTGAGAGCTGCCCCAGAGCCACAGCTCCCTGGGCTCCCCATACAGTGTGGCGAGAAACAGGGAGCCCCCCAGGGAGGCCGCATTCGCAGCAAAGCACAGTGACACGGGGCACTTGTCACCTGGTTCCCCGGTGGGGACGAGCGACAGCCAGACCGTGGGGCCAGCTCGGCAGCATGGGGAGCCAGGGACCAGCTGCCTCCAGAAACAACCCCCAACCCGGGTCCCCACCGCACAGGAGTCCAGAGTCGTCAGCCTGCAGGAGAAATGCTGAGAGCAGCCCAGGGTTCCGGGGCCTTTCTGTGACACTGGGGATCGGGGCCGAAGCGGGGCCTAGGGAGGAGCTGGGTCCAGCACCCCCACTGCTCCAGCTCGGGCCTCTGCACCCCAGCTCCCTGCTGTGCATCCCGGGTGCTGGCCAGCGCCTGGAGCTCCTCCCACCCCTCAGTCCCTAGGCCACAGCCCCTGACTTGGAGCTCCAGGGACCCAAGCTGGGCCCGAGTAAGCGAGGGGGCGGGTGGGGGACACAACGACCGTGACAAGTGGGCACAAAGACCCAAGTTAAGGAACGTCGCAGAGCCCTGGTCATTTGAAGAGCCCGAAGTGGATGTATTTCCTGGTTGCGACATTACTCCCTGGAACCCAAACGACTTTTCTGTCTCTTTACACATCTGGGTTTCCCAAACGGCCAGCCTCTCTTCCGGGCACAAGCACGCCCTCCGCAGGGAGGAGGGCCAAGGCGGGGGCCTGTGGGGACACTTGGGTCACTCAGCCCGGCGGGGCCCACGAGAGGGTTTTTCCAAACAGCCTCACGGAAGGTGCGTTCAGGGATGCACTCTTCCAACGCACAGGGGACGGGAGAGGGTCTCTGCAAAGGGAGGGGACTTACAGACTGGCCCACCAAGTCACACGGCCCGGGTCTCGGCTTCGATCTTCTGCTCCCCGTGTAGGCTCTCTGGGTCCTGGAGCTGGGCCACGCTCTGTCGGATGGCGATCTCGGGGCCGCCGCCATACAGGTTGTTCAGGTAGACCCAGGTCTCCTCTGAAATCTGCCCGTAGTCAGCTCCTGCGGGGCCCCAGAGGCCACGTGGTCGGGGCTGGGCTTGTGCGTGCCCCCTCACCCCGTCCGGGAAGCCATGGTCTTGACCGTGGGGGCTCCGGGAGGTCTGGGCCTCACGAGGGAGCTTCCGTGCAAAGCTGCTCAAGAGCAATCTCGGGCCGCTCCACGGGGACGTCCGTCCACTAAGGACCCCAGAAGGCACATCTCCGCTGCCACCCATTTCCCGGGGTGGGGGGATGCCCGCAAAGGGCAGGCAGAGGCCAGCACAGGGCCTGGGTAGGAGCGGGGGGGGGCTCCCGGAAGGACTGATTGGCAGCCAGGAGGGACCGTGGGGAGGCTGGCTGGCCGGGGAGGCAGGCCTGGAGCCGGCGAGACTCACCCTGCTTCAGTTGGATGTGGCCGCTTCCTTTGACCTGTGCAATCCTGCTGTTGTCAATGGGCCCAGGGGGCTCTGGAACAGACGCAGCTCAGGCTCAGCGCCTCTGGGCCTCTGCAGCAGCGGGAAGCCCCCCGGTCCCCAACACGGCCCTCCGGCTCTCAACAGGTGAGAGCCGTTCTCAAGGCATGACTCCAACACCGCGACCCCAGAGAGGCCGTCCGGGGCCCACGGGGTCCGTGTGACATCCTCACAGGGGCAGGTGTGGGGCACCGGATGCTCATCCACAGAAGGGATTTCTGGGACTCGGGCACTGGCTTCAGAGCACCCTTCCCCAAACCTCACGTAATCCTCAGCCACCGTGGGACTTGAGAGCTGTTCCCAGAGGCAGGGCGAGGACCTGCCCAGGGAAGAGCTGGCTGAAGGCGAAGCCGGGGCCCGAGCGCGGGCTGCCAGCGACTCTCCAGCGCAGCCGAGCCTGCCTGCCTCCGCCAACCCTAGGGAGCCCCCGGGGCGCGCCTGGCACCTCGCCGCCCAGCAGGGCCTGGACGGCAGCAAGGCCCCTCCCCCTGCCCCGAGGCCTGGCTGGTGCTTAGGCCCTGAAAGGCCAATGTCCCGGGCACAGAACCTGCTGACCCTGCCAGGCCCCCCAGCCCTAGGCTGGGAGCCATGTGTGGAGCTCGGGCTCTGCTGTTTCTTGCCGGGGACTGCGGATGACTCTGGGAGGCAGCCTTGTCTGGGCACAAGCAGGGACAGGACGTGAGGAAGGGGTGAGCAAGACGGCTCCTGTCCTGCTGCAGCAAGAAGGCCTGGCCCTGGGCGCTGGGTGGCCTGGCCTGGGGTAGGGGGGACGGGACAGTGATCCCAGCCCTGGGGCAGGGGGAACAGCTGTGCTGGGGGCGGGCGGGGGGGCCGTGCTCCACTCACCGTTGTCCTTGCCCTTGACAAAGGCCTCCCACTCCCGAAACCACTGCATGCTGATGCAGTAGATGACACCGGGGGACTCCTCCGCCTGGAAGGCTTTGTTCAGCTGGGCCGCCGGGGAGAGTCAGCAGAGGGGAGGGTCGGCACCACTGCCCAGCACCCCGCTGACCCTCCCCCTCATCCCCAACTCTTAGAACACACCAGATACTCCAGGTAGAAAACTTGGGGCTCCCAGACAAGTCCCACCACTCCAACATCTGCAGGGAACACTTGGGGGGATCTCTCCAAACGAGACCACAGGCCGATGCGGCTCCCCCCACTTAACTGAATGCGCTGATTTGCTCCATTAACTCTTCTGACCCGTCATTTTTCCACGGGCACAAAGCTCAGTGGCCTTAACTGTCTTCCACCCACGATCCACCCCCAAAGGGCGGGTGGTCCCCGGTCACCCTGTTCCGAGCAGCCCCGGGCCTCACACACGCCTGCTTCCTTTCCTGAACAGGATCATCCTGGGTCGTTTTGCCACTTGCTTTTTTCACTTAATGCACCTTCCGTGTCACTTTGTAGAGCCCCGTGGTTCTCACTAGCGGGGAGATCTGCCGCCCAGGGGACATGGCCGATGTGTGCAGGTGATTTTTGTGGTCACTGGCAGGCGGGGGGCCAGGGATGCCAACTGTCCTCTCACACACAGGACAGCCCCCACAATAAAGAGTCACCCAGCCCCAAACAGCAGGGCTCTGTTCTTTCCAGAGCTGCTCAAGCAGAGGGACCTGAGCCTCCGGAACCCGACCCTCTGAGAGCAAAGCCTGCAACGTCTGGCCACTCCGTTCTCCCACAGGACAGGTCTTCCAAACAGAGCCTGACCGCACACGGCTCTTCAGTCCCCAGCTCCCCACATGTCCCCCCCAGAGGCCGGAGGCACGCCACCCTGCCCCCGCCCGCACGCACCTTAATGAAGGTGTCGATCTCGATACGCCTCCGCTTGGCCAGCGCCTCGATCTCCACCTGGCAGATGCAGCACACGTACAGATGGTTCACGGCGGGGCCGCCCCCAAACCTGCGCCCGGGGGGAGGGCAGAGAGAGAGAGAGCACGTGAGCGCACCCTGAGGGGAGGGGTCCGGGAGGGGAGGCGGCAGAACGTGACTGCCCTCCACTTGGCGGGTTTCTCCTCCTCCTCCGGGGAGCCTCCCTGATGCTGCCCTGGGTGCCCAGTGCTCGGCCTGTTGACTTTTCTGTCTCCCTCACGCGACTGGCAGGAGGACCTGCATGCCGTGGGCCCACAGTACCCGGCCCCGCACCTGGCCCAGGCGTGTCACAAAGCTATGTTTAAAGGCTAAAGGGCAGGTTAACATTCTCGCTTCCTCTCTTGGCTACTGGGCAGGAGCCGCTGTGGCCAACAGCCCACCCGGCCAGATCCCGAGGACGGTGTCAAAGGGAGGCAGAAGCCTGTCCCTCTGCAGGTAGGAGGGTGAATTCCCACGGGATATGGGGACACATCTCCCTATGGGGCTCTGACCGACCCACCACCACCAGCCAAGTCTGCACCTGACCTGCCAGCGGATGGGGCAAAGCCTGTCCGAGGAGAGGCCTCCCCTGCCTGTCTGATTACTCTCTTAGGGGGGCACATCCCGCCTGCCCATCTGCAGAGCCACCCGGGCCTAGGCAGGTCCTCGACATGAGAGCCACGTTTCTGGTCCTGAGGGACTTGAACCTGGAGGGCCTCAGGCCGCACAAGCCCCAGGCCATCGAGCTGGGCCGGCCCGAGCCAGCACGCCGGGGACTATCTGTGAGAGGGCCCTGCTGGCCTTTGCTGGAGCCAGTCTCTGTCCCTCCCGACTGTCAGGGTCCGACGGGTGCCCGCAAGTGTCTTCGTCGCTGCAGTCACGCGCAGGGAGGCTGGCAGCTACTTCTAGGCAGCGTGGGGGCCCCTCCCGGCCCCGCGGACGGCGGCCCGGACAGGAGCAGGCACGGCACCTTACCTGTTATACAGGTGCTCCCACACGTTCTGGGGCAGGATCACCACCAGGTCGTCGATGTAGTGGTATTTGTGGGGCGGGATGCCTGTGGAGGGAGGCACAGGGATGGAGTGCTGGGGGCTCGGCCGCCCGCCCCCTCCCCCCCACCCCGATCACAGAGGAGGCGCCCTCACCTCCGTGGGAGCAGAGGAAGGTATGATTGGTGATGGGCCCCGGCTCGGCGAACGTGTTGAACTTGTTGAGCCATTCTCGAGACACGTAGAACCGCAGCAGGCTGGGCTCCCGCATAGCAGCCAGGGATACCACTTGCTGCCGTTCCCGCACAGCCTCCTCACTGCTCTTCCTGCAGCAGGGGTGGGCAGAGCAGGGGTGAGCAGGGGTAGAGCAGGGATGGGGCAGGGATGGGGCAGGGGTGGGGCAGGGGTGGGGCAGGGGTGGGGCAGGGGTGGGGAGCGGAGCCCCCGGCAGCATCTCAGCGGCCCCACCACCCCTGCCAGAGTGCGGGCCACGATCACTCCCACAGGAGAACTACGGGAAGACCCAAACTCAGCTTCTTGGGTTCCCCGCTTTCCCCACAGCCAGAAGGCTCTTTCTTACAAGCTGGAACCCTTACTGCCCGGGGCCTAGAACCGTCCAGGCTCCACCCCCCACCACAGGCACCCAGAGTAAAGCCCCAGGGCGTAGGGGCTGGCCATCCCGGCCCACAGGTCACCCATCTGTCCTTGACCCGGACCCCTCCCCGCCGAGACAGCCTGCCCGGGGCCCCACCGGTAGAAGAGCACGTAGGCCTCGGCGTTCTGCACCACCGTCTCGTGGACCTCAGTGACATACTGGTCATCGAACTCGTACCACTGCCCGTTGATCACGTTTTGGCAGTAGGCGATGTAGTGGCCACCTGCGGTGGGAGGGGCAGGCTGGTCACAGATGCCCCAGGGGACAGGGACAGGGGTGAGGCAGGGGTGGCTGACTCACTGCCTGCCGTGCCGTGGTGGCAGATGACCGAGAGGAGGTCGTAGGTGGTGATCTGGGACGTGCACTCCTTGGCAAGGAATGGACGCAGGTCAAGTCCCTCGAGGGGGAAGGAGACGTGGCTGCTGATTTTGAACGAGTACATGACCTCGTGCCGAAAGCGCTTCAGGTGGATGCACAGGATCTGGGGGGTGAGGGAGGAGGCGGCGGTCATTCCAGACAGGGCTGGCCGGGGCCCTGTGACCCCCGGTAACGAAGCGGGGGCTCAAGGCCGGGCTCTGGGACACCCACCGGCCCACTCAGGTCTCGCCCTCCAGGTGAGCACAGGAAACGAAGCAGCGAGAGCCTTCCGGAGGCCCAGGCCAGCTGAGGGGTCCCGCCCACTGGCCAGCTGGCCACTCGGAAGAGCTGTGCGCGGGAGCTGAGCTAGCTCGCTGCACGGCCCCGGGCAGGGGCGCCCCCGCAGGCTGTGCCCGAGGGCGGCGCTGGGCCGGGCAGGAAGCTGACCGTCAGAACTCTGACTACCAGTTCTGTGGCACTGACTTCCCCACAGCTTTTCCACGCGGGCTTCCCAAACCTGCTCGGCACCACCCAAGCACCCGCATCCCGGGCCACGCTCCTCTGCGCTCCGGCCACGCGGCCCTTCCTGGGTTTGGCCAAGCCCGTTCCTGCCTCGGAGCTCTGCCTGCCTGCTCCTTCCCGCTCTCCCTCCACCAGGCTGAAGCCAGCCCCTGTGCTCAGGGCTCACTCAGACCCACTTCCCTCAGAATGGCCTTCCCCAATGCAGACGGCCTGGTGGCCACGTCCCTCCCCAGACACCTGTCTTCCTCCAGGTGGCACCCTCCACCCCACACCTGCAGAGTGTAGGAGGAGCTGAGGGAGGGTCCCAAGTCACAAAGTGAGAGATGAGCCCCTCCACCTGCCAGAGCCTCCCCCCGCAGCAGGTCTCTCAGCCGAAGCAGGAGATGCCCCCCTGCCCTAGGCCTCTTCAGCTCAGGCTCCCTGAGGCAAAGGGTGACCGCTCCACCACACACCAGCAGCAGGCAGAGACCGTGGGAGGCTGCCCCACTCACCTCGGGCAGCCGCAAGACCTTACAGTACTTCACCCCGTTCCGCAGCCTGGCAGGGAAGAACGGGGGAGAAGCGGTGAGCATCCCGGTGTGCGGGCAGAGGGGCCCGGCGAGCACCCTCCCCACACGGTCACCTCTGTGAGGTCAGGGTCAAACTCTCTGGAGGAACCGGGGAAGTACGTGGGACACAGACAGACCGAGGCGTGGGAACGGACCGCTGGGGGGAAAGCCCAGAACACACACACTTACTTTTTACACCGTTCACAGCTGTACATGTTGTCACCTAGGGCAGGAAATGCAGACAACGGTGAGCAGGGACCGGAAGTGGGAGCCGAGGTGGACATAACGATTTATGCTTACAAGACACAACCCGATATGCCGCCTGCAAGAGACTCACTTCAGCTTTAAGGGCACACGGGCTGAGAGAGAGAGGGATGGAAGGAGACATTCCCTGCGGATGGAAAGCAACAGAACAGAGGACGCTGTACTGACATCACATAAAGTAGACTTTCAGTCAAAATCTGTCCCAAGAGACGAAGAGAGTCACTATGTAGTGATAAAGCAGTAATTCAACAAGAGGACGTAACCATTGCAAATATATGCATCCAACACCGCAGCACCTCGATATTTCAAGTGAACATTAACACAACTGAAGGGAGAAATAGTCAGCAATACAATAATAGTCGGGACTTCAATATCCCACTTTCAACACTGGGCAGATCATCCAGACAGAAAATGAATAAGGGAACCAGACCTGAATGACTACAGACCAAATGGGCCTAACAGACATATACAGAACATTCCATCCAACAGCACTGGAATACACATTCTCAAGTGCCCACGGAACATTCTCCAGGACAGCTCCAGGAGCTGGGCCACAAAGCAAGCCTTAATGAATTTGGGAAGATGAATATCATATCGAGTATATTTCCAACCACAGTAGTATAAAACTAGAAACCACGAAGAGGAGGAGAACTAAAAAATTCACAAACAACACACGCCTCAACAACAGACAAGTCAAAGAAAAAATCAAAAGGGAACTCAGGAAGTATCTCAAGATAAACGAAAATGAAAACACAACGTACCAGCACATACGGGATGCAGCAAAAGCAGTTCTAAGAGGGAATCTCATAGCAATAAACACCTACGTTAAGAAAAAAGAAAGATCTCAAATGAACGACCTGACTACACCTCAGTGAATTAGAAAAGGAAAAATAAATTGAGCCCAAACTTGGCAGAAGGAAGTAAAGAATAGAGATTAGAGCAGAAATAAGTAAAACAGAGATGAGAAAATGAATAGAAAAAAAGTCAGTGAAACTAAGAGTTGGTTTTCAGAAAAGATAAAATTGAAAAAACCTTTAGCTAGGTCAGCAAAATGAGAGAAAGAGAAAGAGAGAGAGGGAGGGAGGACTCAAATAAACTAAATGGAAGAGGACTCGGGCGCCTGGGTGGCTCAGTTGGTTAAGCGACTGCCTTCGGCTCAGGTCATGATCCTGGAGTCCTGGGATCGAGTCCCGCATTGGGCTCCCTGCTCAGCAGGGGGTCTGCTTCTCCCTCTGACCCTCTTCCCTCTTGTGCTATCTCTCACTCTCTCTCTCAAATAAATAAAATCTTTAAAAAATTTAAAAAAATAAATAAATAAATGGAAGAGGACTCTTACAACTGACACCACAGAAATACAAAGGATCATAAGAGGCCCTACAGCCAATTAATTGTACACCAACAAACTGGATAACCTAGAAGAAATGGATACATTCCTAGAAACATACAACCTACCAACACTGAATCATGCAGAAAGAAAAAATCTGAATAGACCAATAATGAGTAAGGAGATTGAAGCAATAATAAAAACAAACAAACAAACAAACAAGAAACCTCCCAATAAACAAAAGTCCAGGACCAGATGGTTTTGCTGGTGAATTCTATCAAACAGTTAAAAAAGAACTAACACTAATCTTTCTCAAACTCTTCCAAAAAACTGAGGAGGGTACCCTGATACCAA
Source organism: Leptonychotes weddellii (assembly GCF_054177405.1). Classification (NCBI taxonomy): domain Eukaryota; kingdom Metazoa; phylum Chordata; class Mammalia; order Carnivora; family Phocidae; genus Leptonychotes; species Leptonychotes weddellii. The sequence goes on along the minus strand of NC_138382.1, from coordinate 74,957,998 downwards.
AGGGAGATAAGCACACGATAAAAAAAGAAAACCATGGGCCAATATCCTTGATGAATATAAATGGAAAAATTCTCAACAATATTCTAGCAAACCGAATTCTGCATCATATTAAAAGGACCACACACCATGATTAAATGGAATTTAACTGTGGGAGGCAAGTATGGTTTATCATACACAAATCGATGCACATGATACTCTACATTCATAGAATAAAGGATAAAAATCATATGATCCTCTCAACAGAGACAGAAAAAGCACTTGACAAATTTCAACACCCTTTCACGATAAGAGCTCTCAACAATTGGGTGTAGAGGGAACATACCTTAACACAACAGAGACCACATAAGACAAGTCCACAGCTAACCTCATCCTCAACAGTGACAAGCTAGAAGCTTTTCCCCTAAAATCAGCCATGAAACAAAGGTGCTGCCTCTCACCACGCCTACTCAACCCAGTACTGGAAGTCCTAGCCAGAGCAATTAGGCAAGAAAAAGAAATAAAAGACATCCGAATAGGAAAAGAGGAGGTAAGACTGTCTGCAGGTGACATAACCTTATACTTAGGAAACCTAAAGACTCCATCAAAAAATTGTTAGGACAAATCTATGAGTTCCGTAAAGTTGCAGGGTACAAAATCAACATAAAAAAGTCGGTGGCATTTCTATACACTGACAGTGAAATATCTGAATGAGAAATAAAGAAAACCATCCCATCTACAGTTGTGTCAAAGACGATAAAACACATAGGAATAAATTTAGCCAAGGAGGTGAAAGATCTGTATGCTGGAAACCATATGACACTGATGAGAGACATTGACAAAGAGGGCTCTGACATCATAGAAAATACAGCCCAAGGTTCCTGGCTCAGAGCTTCTAAAGTCCTTGTACTTTCCTAAGTGGTAAGAGCACTGGGAGCATCATTTGTCCTGATATTTGCTCTTTGACCCTGCTTCCTGACACAAGATTCCTAAGTCCCTTGGAATTTCCTAAGTGATGACAGTGACTTTTGTTCTATGAGGTGACTCTAGGGGCACCTGGATGGCTCCGTTGGTTAAGTGTCTTACTCTTGGTTTTGGCTCAGATCATGATCTCAGGGTCATGAGATTGAACCTGCATCGGGCTCCATGCTGAGCATGGAGTCTGCTTGAGATTCTCTTCCTCTCCCTCTGCCCCTCCCCCTGCTCACACGTTCACTCACTCTCTCTCTCCCTCCAAAATAAAAAAAATAAAATCTTAAAAAAAAATAAATAACAAGATGACTGTGGATGGTTCCGGAATCAGGGCTGGTCACCAGAAAGACCAAGCCATGATTAGAAGTTTGGAATTTTCAGCCACACTTGTGTTCTACAGACAGGAGTTTATAACTGATCATGCGTACGTGAAGAAGCCTCCATAAAAATCCCAATAGCATGGGCTTTGGAGACCTTTGGAGTTGGTGAACACATGGAGACCGAGGGAAAGTAGCGAGCTCAGAGACCGGAAGGAAGCTCCGCGCCCCTTCCCACATACCCTGCCCTGTGCATCTCTTCCATCTGGCTGTTCCTGAGTTACAGCCTTTTATAATAAACCAGTCACCTAGTAAGTAATGGCTCTAGCAAATTTATCAAACCCGAGGAAGAGGGGTTGGAACCTTCGATCTATAGCCGATCAGTCTGAAGCACAGATGACAAGCGGGACTTGTGACTGGCTCTTGGGGAGGGGAAGTCTTGTAGGACTGAGTCCTTAACCTGTGGGACCTGATGCTGTCCCCAGGTGACAGTATCACAACTGAGTTGAATTCTCAATACCCAGCTGGTGTCCCATAACCGCGTGGTATGGGCAAACCACCATGCATCTGGTGTCAGGAGTGTTGTAAGAGTGATGGGACAAAGACGGAGCTGTTTCTACACAATGACCAAATAAGTGAGAAGATACCCTGCATTCATGGATCAGAACAATAAATATTGTCAACATGTCCATGCCAGCCAAAGCCATCTATAGATTCAACGCAATCCCCATCAAAAGTCCAGTGACATTGTCCACAGAAATAGAAAACAATCCTAAAGTTCACATGAAACTACAAAAGATCCTAAATGGCCAAACAATCTCGAGCAAGAACAAAGCTGGAGGCATCCCATTTCCTCACTTCAAACTATACTACAAAACAACAGTCATCAGAGCAGTATGCTCCTGGCATGACAACAGACACATAGACCAAGGAACAGAATTGAGAGTCCAGAAATAAACCCATGCATATATGGGCAACTAATATTTGACAAGGGAGCCAAGAATATTCAACGGGGGAAAAGAGAGTCATTTCAGTAAATGGTGTTAAGAACGCTGGATATTGGGGCACCTGGGTAGCTCAGTCGTTAAGTGTCTGCCTTTGGCTCAGGTCATGATCCCAGGGTCCTGGGATCGAGCCCTGCATCGGGCTCCCCGCTGAGCGGGAAGCCTGCTTCTCCCTCTCCCACTCCCCCTGCTTGTGTTCCCTCTCTCACTGTGTCTCTCTCTGTCAAAAAAATAAATAAAAATCTTAAAAAAAAAAAAAAAAAAGAACACTGGATATTCACATGCAAAGGAATGAAATTGGACCCTTGTCTCGTACCACTCACAAAAATTACCCTGAAGTGAAATGGATGAAAGGCTTAAATAGAAGGCCTGAAACCATACAACTCTAGAAGAAAACATATGGAAAATGCTCTTTGACATTGGTCTTGGCAATGTTTTGGATAGGACACCAAAAGCACAAGCAACAAGAGTAAAAATAAACAAGCGGGACTACATCAAACTAAAAAGTTCTGCACAACAAAAGAAACAATTTGCAAAATAAAGCAGCAACCCACAGAATGGGAGAAAATATTTAGAAACCTATATCAGATAAAGGATTAATATCCAGAATATGTAAGGAATTCATTCAAATCAATAGCAAAAAAACAATAATCCATTCAAAAAGTGGCAGAGGACCGAAGAGACATTTTTCCAAAGACAAACAGATGGCCAACAGGTACATGAAAAGATGCTCAACATCACTCATCATCAGGGAAATGCAAATCGAAACGATGAGATATTACCCCACACCTGTTTTAGAATAGCTACTCAAAAAGAGATTTTAAAAAATGAGATAACAGGCGTTGGCAAGGATGTAGAGAAGGGGGAACTTGTGCATTACTGGTGGGAATGGAAATTGGCAGAGCCATCCTGGAACACAGTGTGGAGGTTCCTCAAAAAATTAAAAATAGGGGGCGCCTGGGTGGCTCAGTTGTTCAGCGTCTGCCTTTGGCTCAGGTCATGACCCCACAGTCCCAGGATCGAGCCCCGAATCGGGCTTGCTGCTCAGAGGGGAGTCTGCTTCTCCCTCTCCCTCTGCTGCTTCCCCCGCTTGTGCACTCTCTCTTGCTCGCTCTTTCTTTCAAATAAATCAATAAAGTCTTTAAAAAAAAAAAGGCGGGGGGAAGGAGATCCTGACACCTGCTACAACACAGATGAACCCAGAGGACATCACGTTGAATGAAATAGGCCAGTCACAAAAAGACAAACACCATACGAGCTGACTTAGATGAGGTCCCTAGAGTTGTCAAGTTCACAGAGACAGGAAGTAGAAGGGTGGGCGCCAGTGGCTGGGGGAGGGGAGAATAGAGAGTTGCTGTCTTGGGGGTAGAAAGTTTCCATTTTGCAGGATGAAAAAGTTCTGGAGAGTGACTGCACGACAACGTGAATATAGTCACAACGCTACTGGAGTGTACACCTCAAAATGGTTAAGACGGTAAATTTTAGGTTATGTATGTTTTACCACAATTAATTTTATTTTTTAAAAGAGCTTTCCCAAAGGTTAGTAAGATGCCCAGCACTCAACAGAAAAATGGGAAAAGGACAGGAGTGGGAAATTTCAAGATAGGAAATAAAACACAGTCAAAACACTAATGAAAACTGCCCAAAACCATCGGTAACCGAGGAAATGCAAAATTAAAGCACGGTATCGTTTCTGTCCACCAAACTGGTAAGCAAAAGAAAAACAGGGGAAGCCCTAAGAGCGCTCCAGGCAGTGGGGCTGGGGGGACATGCAGGCCTAGGCTGACAGTGGGGAGGGTGGGGGTGATACTGACAGTGAGTTCCAGAAACCAGCTGCATGCTCACCCAGCAAACCCCTCCCCAGCCAAGTCCACTCCGCTCACCCTTCAGCTCATCAGCAGCAAAGAAAGCAGCAAGGCAGTCTTCCAGGGTGACGACCGGCCCCCAAAACCAGCTGGGGGTACAGGATACCACAAACCTAGGGAGACAGAACAGGACTGGTGGGGTGGTGCCAGGGCCCAGGCAAGACTAAGACTTGGTCACTTTGGGCCCAGGGAGGCGGCTTGGCCAGGTGGGTGGGATGGGCAGACGTCTGCAGCCAAATACCTGGGACCACCCAGCCAGCAGCCCCGGTGTCCTTGGGAGAGAGACATCACCTCTCCCGGAGCCTTGCCTTCCCATCTGTGAAGGGACTCCGGTCCCACTGGCCCATCCTCTGGGCTGATGGGCTCCTGACATCGGGTAGGTGGAAAGCGGACCTCGTGGCACACAGTGAGGGCTCCAGAAAGCTGCCCACTGCTCTCCCCACAGGGCCAGGCCCGCTTTCCAGCTGCCACCCTCCTTTCTAGCTGCCGCCTGGTGACCCCCGTCGTTACCTGCTTTCAGACCCGCGGGCCCACCCAATCCAGGCCATCCCAGTGTGGCTGAGGAAGCCCCCACCCCGCCCAGGCAACATCTGCACATCCAGCTGTGGGCGCCCTTCCAAACCCTGCCCTTGGCCCTGCGAACGCCTGAACTTTGCTGTTGGTGGTCTGCTGCCTGCCAGGGCTAGGGCAGTCTCGCGTCTCCGGCAGGCAGGAAGGTGGGAAGGCAGGCCTACCTCCGGATATACTCCATGATGAAGGCGAGCCAGCCCTGGGTGGCGTAGCTGTCGCTGCAGGCGCCCGGCTTGGCCGGCACGTTCTGGTAGATGGCCGAGTGCAGCTTGGCCAGGTCCTCCTTGCCAGGAATGGGCAGTGACAGGTCCTGGAACGTCTCGACTGTGGTGGACACCTGTGCGGTTGAAGGTCAGCCTGGGTTTCCATCTTCCAGGGTTCTGCCCTGCCCAGACCAAGCAGAGTCTGCAGCCTGGACCCCAGCCACCAGATGGCAGGTGGAGGACAGAGGGTCTGCTCGCTGGACCCTGGACCCGGGAACCAGGCAGCCAGGGCCCTCTCCCTCCAGAAGGGCAGGGGCCATCAGGTGGAGAAGCCACTCCCCCCCACCCCCGAGGGAGGACCACCAGGGCCCCCGAAGGCTGGCCCGTGGCTCCCCACTCGCAGGGCTCACCCGGTCACAGGTGAGACACTGCACGAGGCTGAGGATGGAGCCGTCGAAGATGTCGGAGATGACGCTGCGGTGGCGCTGCTCCTTCCGCCTGCGACCACCGGCGCTCGGCACCTGGGCTGGGGGCACGCACGGGACTAGGCCCAGCCCCCCCGGCCTGTCTGCCACAAGGGGCGGCGCTGGGGCTTGCTTGGCTGGGACTCGGGGGTCTGTGTGCGTCACGTGGTGGGGTACGCAGGTCCCCTCCCAGGGCCCGGGTCACTGTAGGACGGGGCGCCCCCACTCGCACCCCAGTGGCGTCAGAGGAGGGTTTGGAGGTGTTGCTGCTCGGAAAGGCAGCCGCGGCACGACTTGCACACCCAGCCCGGCTGCGCGTGCAGATGCCCCGCCGACCCCCCTCCCTGCCCAATCCTGCCAACCTTTCTTGAGCACGTACGATGGCCCCATCCTCACGGGGCTCGCCCGGGGAGGGCTGCCGGCCAGCTTGGCGTGGCCCTCGTGGTGGTGCACAGGGCTGCAGGGGCGGGAGGCGCTGCGCATGTGGGCCTCGTTGTCTGGCTCTGGGGGCGGAGAGGGGACCAGGGCTGGGCCGGGAGGAACCACGTCGGCTCCGGGGCCCCGTCAGGAAGAGGACCAGCGAGCACCTCCCAGGGCCTGAGGCAGGAGCCCACCCCAGCCCCCACCCAACCCGCAGGACACATGTCCTTCAGTGTCCAGTGGGGGCGCGGGGCCGCCGGGCAGGCTGAGCCACACCCCGGCTCTGAGTGGGTGGGCCCACGCTACAGGCACGCAGGAGGTGCCGGACCAAGCGGGTGGGGGCGACCCCGAGCGCTGTCTGGCACCTGGAGTCCGGCAGGAGCTGGAGGACCCCGGCGATGGTGGCTGGGCCTCCGCGGGCTGGTCGTCAAGGGTGGCCATGGCCGTGTCCACATCGGCGTCCTCGTCCACCTGCTCGGAGCTGGTGCGCTGCTGGCCCCAGGAGAACTTGCGGTCCTTCATGCGCTCCTTCTCGGAGATGGCGCGGCCCGCCTCGTCGGGGATCAGCAGCTCCGCCTCGGCCTGCGAGCCGCCCCCGCCACGGCCCTGCCCGTCGCCCTCACCCCGGTCGCTGCTCGAGTCACAGGACAGGAACTCGTCCTCTGACGGGCTCCGGTCGCCCTCCCGCTTCTCGTCCGTGTCGCTGGAGTCCGAGTCCCTCGCCTCCGCCAGCGCCTCCGCGGCCGCCACCACGGGCTCCTTGAGCTCCTCGTGGAGCTGGTCCATCAGGCAGCGCAGGAACTCCTGGGTGTCCTGGAAGCGGGGGCTGCGTCAACCGGGCTTTCCGGGGTGGAGGAACCCGCCGCGGGCGCCCCCTGCTTCTGCTGCCGAGGACACCAGCGGATCCAGCTCGCGGGTGCTTGTGGCGCCCTGGGCAGACGCCCTGAGCAGCCCTACCAGAGGCCTCCACGGCAGCTCTGTCCTGAACCCTGCTCTACCGCAGACACTGTGGCCGGAGGGGCTGAGCCACCCCTCCCCAGTCACGCAGCTGTGAGGCGGCAGAGCCGCGTCCGTGTCATGCCCCGGGTCCTGCTCCCAAGCACCCATAGCCCTGCTTCCAGCTCAGTGTGGGAGAGTGGAGGGGTCGCGTTTGGCCTCCAAAGTCACCTTGCTGCCTATAGGAGGGGACCCTGGGGGTGGGCGGGGAGCCTGTGGAAGCAGGAAGGGGACCCATAAGACACAAGTGCACGTGAGGGCTCAGCTGGCTTTGTAGGGGTGATGCCAGCCGCCAGGCCAGGCTGCCTGCATCCTCCAGCCTTCCTCTGGGCCTCCCTGCTCTCCCCGTCCTCCTGCCAGCCCCCGGGGCCCGCCCCTTCCCTTGCCACGGTGGCCTGTGGTACGGGGACAGGCTCCGGAGGCAGGATGGCACCCTCCCAGAGACGTGGGCATGACTTGTCTAAGCTCCACTTCAGGCTGGTTGGGCCTTGAATCACAGCAGTGGCACTTTTATTCTGACCTCTGACTAGGTCACCAAACCGAGCAAAAAGCCTGGGAAGCGAGGCTTCCAACACCGGCCCACGGGGCCCAGCCGAGTGCCGCACCCCCAGGCGCTTCAGAAGACCAGAACACGGTGGCGGTGGCTGGTCTCCAACAACTGGGGGTACCAGGTGCCATGCTGGGCCACCGGGTTCACCGTCCGGCCCGTCACAGTGCCCCTGGCCCCATGCCCGACCAACACAGCGTTGGGTCACGGAGTGGCCAGGCCCAGCCAAGCCTCCCCAGCCCTCTGTCACCGGCGTGGGGAGAAGAGCCTCATCCTCTGAGTTCTGGGAGAGGGAAGGGAGGGCTCTGGGTGGATTTCCTCAAGCAAAGTATTGAACTTGAAGGTCAGAGAAATCAACCACTAGCTTATCCTGCAGAAGGGAGCAGAGAGGATTTGTGGGTCCTGTGTCAGGGGCCTGGGAGGTTCTTTTAAGAAACGGGCCCCGATACACCATCTACTTTTCTCTCTGGTTCTTCCTTTTAACAGAGGTACGGTGTTTGTTGCTAAAATCTCCAGCCATTAACAGAGGCCCACAGCCGTGCCTACGTTTCAGACTCAGAAATGTTCCCTGTGTTACGTCTAAGAACCAGAGACAGGGATGCTTCTGGAATCCAGCTGCGTGTTAGGCAGCAGCCCTGCTCCATGGGGTCCTCACAGAGAGCCTGGGGAATGGTTCAGCTCGGCCTGACCCCCGCCCTGCCGCTCTCTGCTGTGTGACCTGAGCGAGCTGTAGAACCTCTCTGAGCCTCAGCTCCTTACCCATAACATGGGGGTGACAACAGGACCCACCTCAGGAGAGTTCTGTGAGGATAAACAGGGCTGTCCTTGTGGGGCGGGTAGTGACAACTTAATAAACGGTAGCTGGTGAACTGTGACCATGGAGGGCATTATCACTTCCCAGAAAGGGTGGTGTTCGGGCAGCGCTGGACTTCTCGGTCAGGAGCCTGGTGTTCATCCAACTGAGGGTGTGAGCAGAGGAATACCCAGCAACCCTCCCCCGGGGAAGGGACGGCAGGCAGGGTGCTGGGGGCCGAGGGAGAGGGCGGAAGGCATCTCTCGCCTGACAGCTGCCCTGTTCCTGGCCCCCACGTTCGGGCCGCAGGAACGGCCGCCCAGACAGGCCCAGCTCCTCCCACAAGCCCGGCAGTGAAACCCCAGGCCGTGTGGCAGTCTGAGGCAGGGTACTGGACCACGTGAACGATCAGCTCAGCCTGGGACTGGGGCATACATGTGGCTACATTCTGCTTCGTTTTGGCCCCATGAGTTTATGCAATAGAAAGTACCGTTGATTTCCAAAGGGTTCCCTATATTTACCAAAACTAGTTATCAAACGTTTCCTTTAATAAAAGTGAAATTCTGCCTGTGATTAGGGGAATGAGAAAGCACGCAGCGCTGAGGCGCCCAGACTGCGGTCAGACTGCCCGAGGTCAAATCTCCAGCCGTGTGGCCAGGGCAAGTGACTTGCTCGGCTGGGACTCAGCCTCCACACTGTCCAGTGAGGAGAACACCAGCAGGCTCCAGGAGCCTACCGTGTCCTCACACACACGAAGGGCTCAGGCAGTAAGGGGACCCGCCCCGTAACCCTGAGCTGCACTGCTCTTTTCCACGCTGGTCTGAGCTTCAGAGCCAGGCCTGGTAATGGTGTGTCCCCTGCACAGCTCGGACGGCCTACCTGCTGGGCATAGCCTCGGAACATCGGGTTGACCAACTTGATCCCGTGAGACAGGCTGGTGGGAACCACGTAGCTTGGGCTGTAGGAAGACCAGACCCGTTAGCGCAGGTGGCCCGCTCAGAGCTACACGATCCCGCGAGGGCTGCTAGGCAGGCGGCCCAGGGCGGCTGCATCAGACTCAGTGAGGTGTCTGCTGCAACCCTGGGAGGTGCTGACTTGGCCAGAAGCCCTTGCAGGCTCGCACATCCCCACAGTCAAGAAGGAAAACGTCAAGTCATGGCTCAACCAGGCAAAGAACTCTTGACTGGCTCAGCATCATTTCCTGCTAGTCTAGGACAAGTCTGCTTGAAAACTGTTTTCTTTCTGAAACACTTATTGTGGTTTTTTCCTCATTTCAGAAGTATGACACGTTCATGTTGAAAAATCTAAAATTTCAGAAAAGCCCAGCAAAGAAACATCACGGCTAATAGCAACACCACCCAGAGATAACTACCGTTAAGATTTCCGGATTTTTCCACGAAAACAGACACACACAGAAAACAAACTTGGCTTCTGACAGAATAGGAATTATATTCCATCACACTGTTTTATAATCTGCTTTTACACTTGGCATATTTCTATGCACTCATTTTAAGTTATTCCCAATTTTACTGGGGAAACAGGTCTAATCCAAACTTCTGGTCTTAAAATTCATTTACACTGAGCTAAGCCCCTGCCCTGTCGGCACCAGCCACGGCCCATGAGAGTCTCTCCCACATGCACGGTGGTGCCTGGGCCTCGGCACACACATCAGGGAAGTGGCTGAGGGCTCGGGGCAATGCCGCTTTCAAATTCTAGCTCCTTCTTTCACAGGCTGGGTGACCTTGAGCAAGATACGTAAATCTCTCCGAGCCTCAATTTCCCCAACTTGTAAAACAAGGTCGCCGTAAGGATCACACAGGTGAAGTGTGGCAAGCGCGCAGTGAGGGGCTGAAGGCACAGGTAGTGCTCGGTAGAGGGGCAGAGAGAAAAATCCCCAGCCCCAGGCACCGGTCCCAGGTCAGGGGCTCAGTCACTCACCGTCTCCTGTGCCAGACCTCAGAGACCAGCTTCTGGTAACTTTTGCACAGGGCTGGCTTCTTGTCTGTGCGCACCAGGCCTCCACACTCCAAGAAGAACTGGGTCAGTGGAGGGCTAGGGGCAGGGAGAGAGCCGGCTCAGAAAAGGCACTGGTTGGAAAGAGCTGGGTGGAGGGCGCCTGGGTGGCTCAGTCGGTTAAGCGACTGCCTTCGGCTCAGGTCATGATCCTGGAGGCCCGGGATCGAGTCCCGCATCGGGCTCCCTGCTCGGCGGGGAGCCTGCTTCTCCCTCTGACCCTCCCCCCTCTCATGCTCTCTTTATCTCATTCTCTCTCTCAAATAAATAAATAAAATCTTTAAAAAAAAAAGAAAGAGCTGGTTGGAGAAGCAAAAGCCGGAGGGGCATACTGTTGCCCCTGAACCAGAAATGCCTGCAGATGACCTGTCACAGGGTGAAATGTGTCTCCCCAAATCCACATGTTGGAGACCTCAGAAGGTGACTATATTTGGACACAGGTAATTAGGTTCAAAGGAGGTCCTCAGGGTGGGCTCTAGTCCGATATGACTTCTACGAGTCCTTCTGCGAGGAGGAGGTTTGGACCCAAACACGCCCAGAGGGAGGATGACGTGAAGACACAGGGAGAAGGCAGCCAGCTAGCAGTCAAGGAGCGAGGCCTCCAAAGCAAGCCCCCGCCTCCCTCGCCCGCGCACCTTGACCTCAGACTTCTGGCCTCCAGAACTGAGATAGAATAAATTTCTGTTGTTTAAAGTTTAAAGTACCCTGCCTGCCATGCTTTGTTATGGCCACCCTGAGACGCTAAAACAGCCCCCTTCCCTCTCCCAGGGCTGCCGAGCTGCCGGCTTCAGGGGCCGTGGGGTCAGGGGACGGCTGCTGCCTGATTAGATAGAGAACACTGCCTGTTCTTCCCACCAGCCCACTCTGCGGACACCTTCCCCAACCTGAAGGCATTTTCCCTTTTCCTCAAGTTAACTTATCTCATTACTTGAGAAATACATATTCATGATAGAAACACTGGAACATCTAGAGGTTGGCAAACAGTAAGAGACTTTAATCCTACCATGTGAGGACAGCTACTCGGAAGATTTTAGGGGCATATCCTTCCAGACGCTCCCATGCACACATCCCCCCCTCCTTCACATATGCAGGCACTGAATCCCTATCAAGTGGGACATCTGTGTGCCAGGCACAGGAAATGCCCTGGCCTCCCCGAGTTAACAGCCTATCCTAGGTAGAAATTAGGAATTTCTCCCCCAAATGGGATTGTACCACACAAAGCTTCAGTAACCTCCTTCCTCCCACTGGCCATATTCTGACCCCGTCCCGTTTGATAAATACTGTCCTGCCCTCACTGTAAAACTGGCCTGTAAATGTGGACCACTGGGGTGCCTGGGGGGCTCAGTCGTTAAGCGTCTCCCTTCAGCTCAGGTCATGATCCTGGGGTCCTGGGATCGAGCCCCACATCAGGCTTCCTGCTCAGCGGGGAGTCTGCTTCTCCCTTTGCCCCTCCCCCTGTTCATGCTCTCTCGCTCTCTCTCAAATAAACAAACAAACAAACAAACAAATAAATAAATAAATAAATAAATAAAATCTTTAAAAATAAATAAATGTGGACCATCAAATCGTTCTCCATAAATAATGGGCTAGGAACATCCCCCTAGGCAACATGCTCCACATCTCAGTTGACCTTCCTAGGATTAATTCTGACCAGAGGGACTGCTGGGTCAAAGGACACGTGTGTTTTTAGGGCTTTTGAGGTGGATCCATATACACGCATCTGTGGGTAGCACACACAGCACAGCTTGGGGGCTGCTGCTACCTCCAGGGCACCTGGCGACAGCTCCAGGCCTCCCAGCTCCCAGGTGAGGTGACAACCTACCAGTTGGACAGGGCCTGCAGGGCAGCGTTCATGTAGCAGGAGTTCCCGAGGTTCTTCATGCCCGTGAGGCCTAGGAACCAATCACGTGGGGGAGGGAAGGTGAGCGCCCTGCCCTCCCAGATGAGCTGTGGCTCCCGAGCCCCCGGGACCCAAACAGGGGAGGACATAGATGGCTGGTGTTCCACCCCAGAAATCTGCCAAGTAAGTTAATGTGCTTCCCGCTCATAATAGCTGTGGGTACCTGAGTGTTTCAAACAGACGGACTCCTTTGCCCTCCACCCAGCCGGGCCCAGCGTCTGCCCTGCGCAGCTGAGGCCAGGGGCCGAGGGGCACCAGCCTGCCCAGGGTCACACAGCTGAGGCAGGGGATGAGGACTGGCAGGCCGCGAGGACTCCGCCGGATGGCCGGCACTCCGAGGGGAGCCACCGCGCTCTACGGGCCTTCAGGCTGTGGGTCAGGCCGCCCTTCCCTGTGCAGTGCTGAGGCCCCCGGCCCAGCCCCACAGCGCCCCCTGTTCCAGGGTCAGCTACCTCGAGGCTTCAGGTCATCATCCTCTGACTCGGACTCTCCTTCGTCGGCCACGGCAATAGGGACAGCTTTCAGGGGGTGGGAGGGCGGTGGAGAGTCCTGCGTGGAAGACTCTGAGTGAGGAGTACGGGGAGGTGAGGCGGGGGGGGTGGGGGTCCGAGGCCCATGTGCCCCCCAGGAAAGGAAAGGAAGCCCAGCCCCCAGCCGTGAGCCTAAACCGAGTCAGCCCATCTGAGCAGAGGACACCCTGGAAAGAGACGGCACTGGTGGCCCCAGCCCGGGAACTTGTATTCTATTTACAAAAATAAAAAATTATCTTAATTGTCATAAATTTGGGGAAAAAAAGAAACAAATAACAGCAGACAACACAACTTTCCTGAGACAACCACTAGAAGTCTATACACAGCTATGTAGATTTTTAACTGTTAATACACACAGGCCCCCAAAACAAGATACTGTCCATGTACTATTTTATAGTCTCTTTTTGTAAAACATCATAAACATCTACCACGTTTGCAAACGTATCCCACAAACACTTAGGGAGCGCCTACCACGTGACGGTCGCAGCGTCACTGTGGAGGAGGCAGGACACACGGCAGCTGACCAGCCCGACAGTGGCATGCTGACCCCAGCCCGAGGCTGCCCTCCACGTGCGGGCCTGCCAGGCCCACCACCTTTAGGTGCTGCACAGGGCCCTGCTCGGCGCCTCATCAGGGGGGTTTCCAGGCGTTTCCCACAGAGAATTGCACCGCGGCGACCACTGGGGATTCCCTTGGGATACGTCTTAGAGCTGGGGTGGCAGGGGCTCTCCATAGGCCCCAGGCTGGGCTCCCACAAGCCCTTGCACACAGCCTCCCCCCAGCCTGCGAACTCCCAAAGGGAGGCCCTTCCCATGAAGACCTGTGTGTCCTCAACACCCCTTATGGGCCTTGGCCCAGAGCTGGGGCTCAGCAAGCATTTGGGACCCACCAATCCCTGCTCCAGCGACACCTGGGTCACAGGGCCCTGCCCTCGACGTGTGTCACCACCACCTGCGCTGACCCTGCTGCACCCCCTTACCGGCTCCGAGACCCTGGGTGAGGGGCCTGCTGGGGGGGCTGCCAGCTTCCGCTCCAGGAACACCTCCTTCTCACAGGCGTAACACCACACCCGGAATGTGGTCAGGTTCACCGTCAGGTTATGCTTTTTCGCCTAGAGGGCAAGACCCAAACTGAGGTTGAGGATACACTGGCCCAGCAGGAGCCGCGCGGCTGCATCGGGGCGGCCTCGGTAAGAGGCGCGGTCAGGACAGACGCCTGGAAGCTCTCGGCATCTGCTCATCCTGCAGCAAGGAATGCCCAGGGCTGCCGTTGACCAAACACATGCACAGGCCACAAGCATATGCTTGCACCCGCATATCAGCTCTCGCTTCTTTGCAGCAACCCTGCTGCGCTTATTCCTATTTTAGAGACGTAGCCACTGAGGCCCAGCGGGGGCAGATGGAGCTGGGAGGCTGCTGGAGCCGGGGCTTGAATTCTGGGCCATCTGCCCGCGGGGCCCGCGCTCCTGGCCACGGCACTCACCTGAGCATGAATGGTGCTGTGGTCAGCGAAGGATTCTCCACAGCCAACATAGGGGCAGGAGACCTGCGGAGAGAGGGAAGCAGCGAGGATCGGGGCTGGCCCGTCTCCACCACGAGGACCCACAAGCGACTGAGGCCCTGCCACCACACAGGACAACAGCTTTATATGCCCTGCGGTTCCAGCTGGACAGGATGGCTACCATGACAGCTGCCCCTGCCCTTGGAGTAAGGTGGGCAAGGTGCTCTGGGCTGCTGCCCTCCTGCACAAAGCCCAGGTAGGGACACAGTGAGACGTGGGCCAAGCTGAGGCCTGGCTGCGTGGCGCCCAGACCCTCTCCCTCACTCTGGCGCCCTCTTGACTTGGGCCCGGCCCCTGAGACATCCAGGCTGTGTCCCCACCTGAGGTTTCCAGCAGTGCCCACCAGAGACGGACGCTCCCAGCCCAGAGTCTAGACCAAGCTCCACACCCCCAACAGCGACAAGGATGCCTTACCTGGAGACAGGCCCACAGGTTGGGTCCAGTAACACCACACGACTGACAGACTCCCTGTGGGAGAGGAAGAGCCAAGTGTGAGCAGCCTGGGGGAGGCGCTCCAGCCGGAGGCGCTGACGGCTGGACTCCAAAGCTCTCCACTTAAAGGCATTTTTGCCTCAGAAAGGCTTTCACCAGCCTGCCAATCTAAATGTCCTTCTTCACAGGGCACTTCAGACTTTACTGTTTGAATTTTATTTCGTTATGTGCTGCAAAAACATTTTCCTCCGTAAAATCATTTGAAACTTAAATCAATGGACCCGTTAATATGCTCTTTTATCGCGCCCTCCACTCTCCCTTTCTGTGTAAGCCTTTCTCCCCACCTTGACTCTGGGCTCCATGAAAGAGGGGCGGTCTGCTTTGTCTACCCCCTTGACTTCACAGCGCCTGGTACAAACTGGGAGATCACTACGTCTGAAGACCACAGAAAACACCGAGGTTTCTGGTCTTCTGGTTGACAGAGCCTGCTTCTTGTCCACCAGTATCTCCCCTTCTTGCTTTAGTAACAGAATGCGTGGATTTGGGCTGAGCACATGGCCAGCCAGCTGCAGACTGTTTCTCGGCCCCCACTGTGGTCACGGGGCTCAGTTCTCATCAACGAGATGACAATGAAAGTGATATATGTCACTTCCAGGCTGTGCACCCCCCTAGCTCCTTCTCCTCCTTCCACTGGCTGGAATGCAGATGCAAAGGCAGGAGCGGACCTTGGACTCAGAGATGAAAGTCACATGTTGGGAAAGGTAGGGCCACCCTACCATCCTAGCTAGCTCTGGACTATTCTATGAGAGAAAAGGAAATGTCTACCTCATTTAAGATACTGTATTTCAGGGTCTCTTTGCTACAACTTCAACCTGCCCTAATGCCTGGGTGGCTCAGTCGGTTAAGCATCTGCCTTCGGCTCAGGTCATGATCCCAGGGTCCTGGGATCGAGCCCCACATCGGGCTCCCTGCTTGGTGGGAAGTCTGCTTCTCCCTCTCCCTCTACCTGCTACTCCGTCTGCTTGTGCGCTCTCTCTCTCTCTCACTCTCTCTGTTAGATAAAATAAAAACTGTGCCCTAAAATAATCTTGTCTGTACCTGTCTAGAACCGCAATTCCAGCTAAGCCTCCAAAAAGCCCAAGGGGCCTCCATCAGCTGAGGTGAATTCTAAGTGCCAGCTCTGACAGCAGTTTCAACATGGGGCTCAGCCAGAGCAAGAGGGATACCTGCTGAGGATGACCATGGCTAAGTTCATCACACATGGCTCACGTCATCCCCACCAGTCCGTGCAGCACCTCTTTTGTTTTTTTTAAAGATTTTATTTATTTATTTGACAGAGAGAGACACAGCGAGAGAGGGAACACAAGCAGGGGGAGTGGGAGAGGGGGAAGCAGGCTTCCCGCAGAGCAGGGAGCCCGATGCGGGGCTCGATCCCAGGACCCTGGGATCATGACCTGAGCCAAAGGCAGACACTTAACGACTGAGCCCCCCGGGCACCCTGTGCAGCACCTCTTTTGGACAGATGAGGAACTGAGGCTCAGAGGTCCTGCTGGGCTATGGAGCAGGCTTGGGACGGGGAAGCTGGGGAGCCTGGGTCGTCGAGCCCCCCATCGGGAAAGCAGGCCTCCCCCTCCCACGCTTCCTCAGGAACTTCTCATTCTCACGAAGCCCAGTTTGTGGCCATGCCTAAATATGGGCTCCCCGTCGGGCTGAGGTGAAGAAGGTTGGAACTGAGGTCCGCGGTCGGACGGGGTCTCCCGCTGGGGGTGCTGCGGGCAGCAGGGGATCCATCAGTAGCCCCTGACCTTCCTGAATTTGTCATCTCCTTTGTGATTTCCTGATTTCACAATTTACTTTCATCTTCTGGGGTTTCCTTTTCCTTTCAGTCATTTGAATAACAAAAGTATCCTACACTTTTTTTTTTAAGTAGGCTCTGAGTCAACCTGGGGCTGGAACATACGACTCTGAGATCCAGAGTCGCATGCTTTACCTACTGAGCCAGCCAGGCACCCGGTATGCTTGTTTTAACAGTTCAGATGACACACACATGTTATACATAATTTGAAGTAGAGGATATAACGTGTAATAAAAATATGTGCCGGAATAATCTGAAACATGTCCCTCCATACTTTCTTCTGATACAAATGCATATGCGTATACTTAGGGGAGGGGGTGTGATTTTAGGAAAAATCAGATCATACTATGCATGTTTCTGCCACCTTTGTATGGTCATCTTCCTGAGTCTGCACACAAACATCACACCTCGTCCTCTGCAATGATCGATTGCACAGTGCCCCGCGCTATGGGCTCAGCACAACTGACCTGTTCCCTTCTTGATGAGTATTCAGACTGCCGCCGGTTTCCTCCTCTTACACATGATGCTCAATGAATACTGCTTTATTTGTATCTTTATAACTGGTACTTACATTGCTGCTGGATAAATTCCCAGAAGGGGAATGGCATCCCTGAAGGGACAGGAATGCCTACCCAGCCCCACCACGTGTGTGGTCTCCTTCCCTCCATCACTGTCAGCTCTGATCCGACCGGCTTGTGGTTCGTCCGGCAGATGGAAATGCTATCATCTTGCTCTAGTCAGCAATATCCCCAACCACTCGTGAAGTTAAGCATCTTCTTTCAGAGGTGTCTCGGCCATTTGCATCTCCTCCACCCCGACTGACCTGTTCAGAGCCCTCCCCCTTCTGGTATTTTAAAACAGTCGTCGTTTTGGGGCGCCTGGGTGGCTCAGTTGGTTAAGCGACTGCCTTCGGCTCAGGTCATGATCCTGGAGTCCCGGGATCGAGTCCCGCATCGGGCTCCCTGCTCAGCGGGGGGGGTCTGCTTCCCCCTCTGCCCTCTTCCCTCTCGTGCTCTCTGTCTCTCATTCTCTCTCTCAAATAA
The DNA here is from genome assembly GCF_054177405.1 of Leptonychotes weddellii. Taxonomy (NCBI): domain Eukaryota; kingdom Metazoa; phylum Chordata; class Mammalia; order Carnivora; family Phocidae; genus Leptonychotes; species Leptonychotes weddellii. The sequence goes on along the minus strand of NC_138382.1, from coordinate 74,940,538 downwards.
ATAAATAAAATCTTTAAAAAAAAAAAACAAAAAAACAAAAAACCAATCGTCGTTTTGTTTTGTAGGTTCCTGGATGCTCAGAGCAGGGTGGAAGACATGCTCCCTGAAACACAGGCCTGAGACATCTCCAGATGCCCCTCCAAAAGGCTGCCGTGGGCCAGCCCAGACTTTCCCTCCTTGCTCACGTCTTTGCCCTCAGATCCCCCTATTCCTGCCTCCTCTGGAGGAAAATCCCCTCGGTCTGTCTGTCTTATTTATTTCTCTGTGCAGACTCAGAACCCAGCGTTAGACAATGCAAATATTTGCCCCAGAGCCTTGCTCGGCCCCTCCTCCAGATCACAGAGAAGCGAAACTACTTCAAAAGAAGCCACAGGTCGTTTGAAGGCCTGATCCCTCCTGTGGGCCCAGGCTAAGCCAGCTCAGGCCAAAGGCCACCCAGGACCTGCTGGTGGAGGGAGGCTGAGGGACCAGCATCAGGTGCCCAGAAAGAAGAGCCAGCAGTGTGTCTAGGAATCTGACCCCAGACCCCATTGCCGGGAGTGTCCTCCACACACTCTTCCCCACCCCCCTACCCCCCGGCACACAGCGGCACTCCCACGAGGCCATTCATCACAGCATCACATTCACCACATGCGAAGAGCCGTGGTGTCTGCCCACAGAGGCTGAGTTATGGGGTCCACACAACGAGATACCATGCAACGCCAGGGCTAAAAGTGAGAAAACTGTCTATGTACCAGGATTGAAAGAGCTCCAGGATACACTGTCCGGTGAATAAAGCAAGTTACAAAAGTGTCTGCAGCATGCTACCTTTTATGGAACGAAGGGGAAATGAAAAATAAGCATATTTGCATAAAGAAACTCTGAAGAGGTACAAAAGAAACTCCTGTAAGTGGCTCCCTAAAGGGGGGGCGGGGAGGGGGAGCACAGAGGCTGGGAGGGGGACTTCTTGATGCTGGTATTTTTATATTGTTTGATTTTGAACCACAGGAAAGTATTACGCCGATTCAAAATATTTTTCCAGACAAAGACACATCCTCCCCACTCAGAGTGGCCCACCTTCTTGCTTTGGGCCTGCCCGGGGCCCTCCTCAGGTCACATGTGTCAAAATGTCCATGGACTCTCAAGGCGTGATTCATGCCCTGCCCTGGAAAGGCTCTGGGCACCCGCTCCAGCAGCTAATGCACAGAGCATTAGCGGCTCCCAGATGGAGTGAGCTAAGTGATAATTAATGGCCATTAGGACGCAGACCCCGGAAGGCCTCGAGCAGACACCAGCCCTTCCATTTACACAAAAGGCTAACCAGAGACTCTCGGAGAGTTGGTTCTTCCACCGCCTTCAGAAACCTCTGTACCTCAGGAAGGCAGTGCCCCTGGGCATGGGCCCCAGCCCCGGAAGATCTGACCCTTTACCTTAGATTTGAACAGCAAGTCCTCCTTGGTCACCTCCCCTATGGAGTCAAGGTGAGGGCAAAGGTCCCTGGAGTCCCCCATTCTGGCCTGGGCTCACCTACGAGAAAACGCAGGGAGACTGGGTTAATGGCAGCCTCTGGGGGAGGGAGGCATGTGGTTACTGGCTCAGTGCACAACTTTGGTCTCGGGCCCTGGCTCTGCCACACATCGGCTGGTGACTCGGGGAAACCACGTAACTACTCTGAGCCTCACTGTCCTTCTCTGAGAATTGGGTGTGACGGTAACATCGACCCCAGTGGATTGCTCAAGGACTCACAAATGGGTACGTGTAAAACTGGTAAAGCGTGAGTAAGTGCCGTGTGGTGCACCACCATCAACTGTACCGGCTGGGACACCGTACGTCCTGCAGACATGCCAAAGATGTGGTACCGCTGGGGGAGACTGAGTGACATTTGTGGCAACGTCCTGTGAGTTACGATTACTGCCAAAGAAAATGCCTAAAAAGAAATCAGTGAATTTGCTTCAGCCACCCAAAAGTTTAGCAGAAATCGCACCCAGGAATCTGACTGTTGATTCTAGCTCCAAACTGTTGCCCAACAAGGTCCAAACCAACCAAAGATGAAGTGGAGCCAAGGTGGTTGGATCGAAGGCAGAGGCTGCGTGTCCACCGAGGGAGGTAGACCCCCAGCTCTCCTGGAAGGCCCCTCCCCACCAGAAATGGCCAGCCAGGGGTCAACGAGCCCAGGCTCCCAGCCAGAACAGCTGTTCCGGGGTGCTGATAAGGTTCCAGGTAACACACTAAGTGGTCTCCATACATTAGCTCATTACAAACTCCCCCAGCCATCTTCCAGGCAGCTGTGATTAAGCCCCTTTTACAGATTAGGAAATAGGGGTTCCTTCTTCTCTCAGGTCTCACAGAAAGGAATGCGAGAGCTAAGGCTGACCTGCAAGCTGGTCAGACTCGTAAGGCCCCACCTGTGTTCGCTCTCTTTTTAACTTGGGAAAATGTAAACATAAGCAGCGGACAGAACTGCACGGCTCACTCCCATGTACCCATCACCTAGCTTCAGCCCTGAGCCCTGAGTGGCCAACCCTGCTTCAGCCCAACCTCCCACTTCCTCTTTTTTTGCAGCAGATCCCAGATACCACGTCATTTCATCTGCGCATGTTCTTCTAAAAGATAAGGACTTGAGAAAAGAAAAAAGACAACCACAGTTCCGTTATTTCACCTAAAAGACTCTCCTCCTCGGTCCGTGCTTCAGACGGGCAGGCTGTGGGCCTACCTCTGTGTAGAGCGCCACCCCCAGGAAGCAGCTGACGTCCACATTCTCCGTGGACAGCTGGCAGTGGTGGGGCGCTGCGTCGGCTGGGGTGAGTGCAGGCCTCCGGCAGGGAACCTGGGGGGACAAACCAGCGCACTTCATGCAGCTCTGTTATTTCAAAACCACTCTTCGCACCGACCAGGGGCTGAAAATAGGCCCGAATTCCTCCTGGGAGGGGCAAGTGAATTTTTGGACATTTGAGGCATCCACGGGCTGGACAGGCTCCTCAGTCCAACCACGGGGACAGTAAAAACACTCCCAGGGTAGCTAAAGGCTTGTGCAGAGCTGGCAAATAGGGCCAGCCCCTCCTTGGGGGTGTTGGACCCTTCACTAGCCACTGCTGGGCATTACCTCTGTGATCCCCGAGAGCAGAGACCTTCAAGGGTCTGTAAGAGAGGGCCACAGGGCTCTCCAGCTAATGCTCCCTCTGGCTGCCACCACCTGTTAACCCTCTGGACGGAAGGCTCAGCCCCTTCCACGCATGCCCGAGACCCTCAGATCATCCTTGGTGCCTCCCAAGGATCCTGTGCTGCTCAGAACCCCCGGCCCCCAAGTCTTGAGCAACCCCAGGCTAGAGGCACAACTGAGTCCATCCACGTGTCGCCACTGCCCCCCCCTTCCCTGCTGGGCCACAGTCCCCCAGATGTGGGCAGTTCAAAGAGAGAGAGGCAGTTAGAAGCTAACATTTAAAATGGTCACATGACAATGATGGGCTCAAAGTTCTAAATTCCAAGCCTCTTCACTCAAAGCCAGATTTTTAGGATTGTTGTTTTTTTTTTTTTTTCTTTTTTTTTTTCATTTCCACTGAGGTCAAGTGCACCGCATTGCCAAGCTGCAGTACGGTCAGGAGGCTGGGAAGAGAGGGGAGGGAGTGTCTTTGGTGTGTGGCCCATCTCTCCAGCTAGATGGCAGAGCCAGCTTATGAGCCTGATGCCCAGTGCCATGAGCGGTGCCCAGGACAGGGATGATGGCAACGGGCCCATCTGGATTCACACGTGCAATCAGACTACTTAAGTTCCTCCAACTTCAGATAGGGGGAAAAAAAAAAAAGAGCCCTGTGGCTAACAACCCTCCATGTACCCTCATTGCCCCTGTTTTACAGAAGAAACAGAACTGGAGCTTGAGTAACTAACTACAGGACTTGGCCAAAGTCAATCCTCAGCTAGTCAGTCACGCGTGGGTACTCGATCAGATTGTCTGGTACAGAGCCAGGCTCTGAATCCAGGTTTGACAAACCTTGTCTATAAAGGACCAGGCAGTAAATAATTTAGGCTTTGTGGGCCGTGTCAATCTTGATCACATATTTTTCTTTGCACTTTTTTTTCTTTTTACAATGTATTAAAACTATTTTTTTTTTAATTCATAGCTCCAGGGCTCTGCAAGATAACCCAGGACCTGCTGCCACAGTTTGCTGCCTCCCGTTCTAAATCACTGTGCTGTTGGGGCCTCACCAAAATACGCCCAGATCACTGACATTCCACATTTCACTGCACACAAATCACCAGTTTAAATAAGGCAAATAGCGAAGAAGAGTCCAGAGGGTTAACGTGGCTCCAGATTTTTTTCTAAGTAATCAGGGTATGTGCAAAGACAGAATGACAAAGATATGCGCTGTTTATAATGGGGG